>NC_059136.1:75621793-75966293 GCF_020740605.2 Lemur catta | reverse complement strand
TAACTAAACCCTAAAGAGGACTATGGTTTATTCCCTCTCTCTTTCCTCTATGTTTTCCATAAATGTTTTAAATATCAAAATTTTTAATATTTTCCCAAAGGTTTTAGGATTATTTGAGGCTATTTAAAAAGAGATGTCCATGCAAGACATAACATATTTTTTATTGTGGGTGATGTATCATATAAAAGCCAAAGAGTGCTACTTCTCCTAGGAAAGAATACTTTTCTATAAGATTTAGCCAGTGTGCTGAATATCACCAATAATGCACTCTCAAAGAGGGGACGAGGAAGACAGGAGAGAGGGAGAGAGAAAGAAAGAGAGACAGAGGCGGAGACACTAAGAGACTAAGTTGCATATTGCCAATCAACCATTATTAAATTTGCCTACCTTGGAATTGTCAAGACTATGTTACAATGACAAGTTATTAATAGCTATAAAAAATATCTTTTACCATACTTTGTACTTTAAGGTTTTATCATTTATAGGTCATAATTTTGTTGTCGTTGTCTCAGGATTAACATGGCATTAGCAATGCATCCAAAAGTTATAAATGACCAAGTAAAATGTAAAACTGAAAATAGAAAATATTCAAACCAAGATCTTAGTCTGCGTACTGTGGAGATGGCATTTATCTCTGAGTGTGTGTGGCCAATGTCCACTGACCTGTACCATTAATGTGCAACTCTGCCTAACATTTCCTAAAAACTTAATCCCATTGGGGTAGAGGGAGCTTAATTGTCTCCTGAAGGTCTGGTATCTTTCACCTACACATACTGCTGCCATGATGATTTTCTTTTAAAATTGCAAGAAGGAGAAAAAAAGAAAATCAGCCAGAAGTATTTGTTGGCAAGATTCCTTAATGTCCATTTCAAAAGTCACAGATTACAGTTTAAAATGGAAGTCCCCTTTTGAACAAAGAAGAGGTTATGAGAAAATATAGCTCGCCATTATTGATGTACAAGCTGGGTCTGATTGCATCTGTCCTGCAGCTCCCCCACATGCTCCGCTAGGATATTGCCTAAATCTCTGGAAATGCAAGCAAGAGGAGCTTCAGCCATAGCTCATCCTGCTGCTGCTGCTGTGAGAACCCAGCTTGACAAGCATCATGCCCAACCTCTGCTTTTCTCATTTAACATACTTTATAGACTACTTGTCAGGTGGTCTCTGTGTGGTTTGCTCAGCTAATCCTAGAAACATGTAAAAGTCATACAAATTATAATTTAAGAAAAGGAAATAAAGTCAATTGACCACTGATTATTCTCTCTTCCTATCCTAGCACCTGGTAAGAGCATCCAAGTGTAATGATTGTGAACTCAAAGAATTTCTGTTTCACTGCATTTTATCTTTGCTGGTAATGAAGTTAGTGATTTCAACTTTAGTCTCTCTCTCTCTTTTTCTCTCTCTCTCCCTGCCCCATCCCTCTGCCTTTAGCACAGCCCACTTCCATGAAAGACAGACAGTAATTATAAGGTTTTAGCACTACGGTCTGCCTTCCTTCATTCCTTATCCTTTAATAAATGAAGAAAGAGAGGGAAGGAATTAGAAGAATAGAAGCAGACTTCTTATAAAGCAAAATCTATAATTGTATTTGAAAAAGTGCCAGTAAAAAGAACATAGTACTGATTTTTACAAACAGAATAATTTCCTGATTAGCTATTGCTCATAACAGAATAGTGTTTGTGTTTTATATTGTAGTTTTTCCCAAGTGTCAGTTAAACTCCTTCCCATACCCACATCCTTCTGTTTGTGTAAAAAATAATATTAACTTGTTTGAATTTTTTGCTGTTAGATTGTTAAAGGGCATGGCAAGAAACCACCATCATTCTGTGCTGGACCCCGGCAATGATGGTTTGAAAAGCCTTTGCATTTACACAGATTACTCCATCCCTTTTTTTCTGTATGTCACTATTCATTCCTAAGCATATTTATCTACATTTTGTTAATTGCAATTTAAAATTCCATCTTAAAAGATGTGCACTTATACTATAGTAATTTTGAAAGTGAGCAGTTATTTCATTGGGTTGTCACTCTTTCCAGAAATCAAACCCTCCCTGTCACATATAAATAGATTGCTTGATATACATGCAATATCCTGTCGGTGTCATGCACTCTTTTCTTTAATCTGACTGACATGGCACATAATAAAATGCTCACTTCAATATATGTCTGTTGCATTTTGCCTAATTCTGGGCTTAGTTTAATATTAGTCATGAATATTTCCTCCAAGTAGACATGAATTTGAATATATATAAGGCACAGTTTATGTTCATACTAAAGCACAAGCTTCAACCTTATTTTTTATTGCTCACCCTGTTTGTGATGAATTAAGTCATCTCAAGGAAAGAACTGAAAGCAACAGGGACCAGAATTGTTATCTTTATCCACAAGTCAGGTAGAGTGTGAGTGGGTGAAATTCAACTGCTGTGCTTTGCTTTCCCTGAGCATCAGAGCTGAGAGTTGGAGAGGTCTGCTCAGTGGGAGAAAAATAACAACAGAAGAAACCTTATTACATCTCTGGATTTCTTGAGGCTAAAAGTCCACAGTAGTTTCTAATGTCCCCCAATAACATTATATTCATTTTATATTCCTTTTAACCATGGATAGGAACAATTTTGTTATTATTTCTTTTTATGATTTTCATTATAAATATCTTCAAATTAAATAAAACAAGAAAAGTCATAAAGTTTATGTGTTAGTGTACATACAAATGTACATATATACCCCCATAACATGTGCATATATGTTTGTAAATACACACACACACACACACACACACACACACATGAATGGATATATAATTTTATAAATTCAAGTCCTAATAACTTGGGTATATTTTTCCTTCTGGTTTAAAATAATTATAAAAACTTTTGAGCATTTACTTGTCCCACTCAACTATATCAAAGAATAGTAATCCATGCACATTTCCTCTGGAACTTTCTATTATGGTTTTAATGTTAACAACTATAATATTGGATTGACACTTTTTATTTTTATGCATCCTATAATATCTTCTATTTCATGAATGCAATGCCCTAATGCCATATTTGAAATGAGAATCCACATATTGGCTGACATGCATACATTGCCGGGAGAGTCCTATGCAGACATCTCAATAGATACATACCAGCAAAGACTTCATTAGAAAATTATTTTCTGGCCTATGGGTTTACAAATCTTATAGAGAAAAACATGTTCCTCATGATCATTGTAATGTGCATTAACTATACCTCTGCAAATAAAAAGAGAGATTTTAAAAAGTGCTATTTACCACACCCTAAATTTTACAATGGATTTTTTGGGGGGTTGTGTCAATATCCCTAACATTTGGATATATATGTGTATCTTACTTTTGGACATACTTTTTCTCATAGAGGTTTTTCTGTGGTCTATTCAATTCACATGAAGATGTGAAATACTTTATTTCATATTTCTTCTTTGAAACAAAATTTTATACCATTTCTACAAAGAAATAGAGCACATATTATTTATATGATGGGCAGCTTGGATTCCCAATGGATATAGACAATGGATAAAATGAACTACTGGCTAAAACAGATTAGATGCCAAACTCAGTTAGTCCTTGCCTAATTCTATAAGAGCATGTCAGTTAGGGACTTACTTGACCTAAGGAAAAAACAAATCTTGAAACAATATCCTAGCTGATTACTTATTCAAACCGATTATGCTGCAGCCACTGTTCTATTGGAACAAAATACAGTCATGTAAACTTAACCCATTCCCTTGGCCAGCCTGCATAAACAATCTGCCATGACAAGGTATTTTATTCAATGACACTAGCAACATAGAGCATATTAATTATAAGACAGAACATTGAAACATAAATTATACCCTAGTTAGACATGATTCTGCAACAGTTTCACATTGTTCTTGTCAAGTGTTTCCAATATGCCTGAAGAGTTTCATGGCACAATTGTTCCAAAAATCTTGGGCTCATCTATAGCTATTAGCTTAATACCATGGGTTTTATTAGATAATTATTTATGACACCTAAATACTAGGAGACTTAGCAGAACTAAAAAGTCAAACATTTTGGAGAAAATGGAAAACATATATCCACCAATGTGAGTAGCTAAGCCCTTGTACAAGAAACCATTGGACACGCATGCTAGAATCACTTTTCTGTGGGTAGATGCTATAACACTCAAATTAGATGATCCAAAGGGGATCAGAAAGGAGTTAAGAATTGGAAACGGTACTTCAGAAAATGAGGCTGGGTCAAGTATTAACATGAGCACTAACGTGAGTATGGAGTATAATATAGCAACTTGTTTTTTGAAAAGCTGGGCACAGTCTAAGGTAAGCCTATTGTTCCCCAAAGGCCACTGACAGTTACTGTTAACACACTTCCGTGCTTTCTCCAGAGCCTTCAGAAACTGTGACAGTGCTTGCAAATGTGACGCTCATGACAAGTCTGTATGCTTCCAAAGCATGTCAAGAAAGCTGAACACTATTAACAATACTAATGGAGAGATTATCTTTAGCTCTGATTTTCTTCTCCTTTGAAAATAAAAGTGGGAGGTTTGTTTTAACACCCTGCCCTTTTCATAAAGGTTGCAGGAAGCAATTGAGCCTCTCTGCAAAAGCCTTCTTTTTCAAGTTTTCCGCTTAATTAAAAGACTGCATTTCCTTGGTTAAAAGTGAACTCTTCACTAGTAAATTTTAAAGATATAAAACACAATAATAATAAAATTATCAGTAGTCTTTTGTCGGAAGAAGAGAGTATCCATTAGATCTTGTGGACAAAGGGACAATTATATACTTTTAAAGTACCCATTAAAGAGGCAACATTGTGCCAGAGTTTCCTGATTAATCTCTCCAGCACGGATACCATAAAGGCTATATAGTAGCCAATTAGATAGAATTAGTGTGCAAGTTTCTGCGGAAAAACATGTAAGCAAAATATTTAGAGCTCATATTGGAATGGAAAAAGTAAAATTGTTAAGACAAAACAAATATGCTGTAGCTTTGATATGGCAATATGCACTACTTCTAAGCTGATAGGTAGTGTTTAACATTAACATATCACATACATGACAAAAAAGATATTCAAACTAAAGCTCTTTTAAAAATGATTTCCTAAAGTGCTCCATACCAGTTTCAATTAACTCTCTAAAATGGAAAGATTTTTTTACATTTTCATAAAATATGGCATTACACAGAATACATATTTCAAGACTTTCATAATTCCTTGGCAGAACCACCTCCCTGAGAACTTACAATAAAGCTCACATTCCCCATTGCACAGGAAGAGTCATTTTGTGCTCTTTCTCCCTTTTACACTTTTTAAAGCTAAAAGTTAAACAAATCATTTTATAAGACAAAAGTGGGAAGGTCAAATTGTTTTCCTTTATCTGGAATGGTTACTGAACCCTGGTGTTTGTCTTCTGCACATGTTGGCATTCTGCCTGCCTTTCTCTTTTGTCAAGGATTTCAACTATAAAGTGTGTTGGTCTTTAAAACTAAGCCTCCTTGTGTCATATGTTCAACCCTGCTCCACACAACCCAACACAACTTATCACAGTCTGACAGCTAATATTTAAAAGAGAACACACACGTATTTTGAGGTTTGATAACTGCTATCAATCTCGATAATGGGTATCCAATCCAAAATTGTGACAGATATCCAGTGGATTGAGCATCTACCGTGAGCAGCTAATGCTGAAGTAAATGAATCAGTGAGGCAGCTACTGCACATCTATAATTAAAAATAAAACAAATAAATGCCACACAAATAATGGAAGCCTGAGAAATCTATGTCATAGCTGACAAATGTACCAAAGGATGACACTTACAGTGACCAGTTTTTAATTTACTTTTCTTTGATTTTTAAAATAGAAGATTGTAAGGTTTTTCCTAAAGATTTCTTTTTTTAAATGGTAAAAATTTCAGGATTTCCAGTTCAATGTGTCATTGCTCCTTGTTTTCACAGAAGCTGCCAGTGAGAATACAGTGGACCCTGAAACAGATGGCTTCTATGCTCTGAAAATGCTCTCTTTTAGCAGAGTAAATTAAGGTACAGTAACCTCCAAAAGCAAAATTGCAGCACAGAGCATAATGGGTAATGCTATGTAAATTGCCATGCGTGCAATTGGGATGTTATTACAGCAAGACCAAATAGTGGTAGCTAATGACCTTGACATTTGATTTCTAGGTGCATTTTATTTTACTTTCCCTTTGTTTGAAAATATTTCTTATCTCAGAGACAATAGCTGCAGCACACTGATGAGCCTGAATAAGAAGTTCAAATTTCTTTATAGTCACTATAATACCTTAAACCAACAAACTTTGAAGACAGTAACTGAGTAGCCCCCAAATCACTCTAATGGTGGCATATACATATCAGGACAATATTAAATTCTGATTTTCAATTTAGAAGTAAATTTCCCTATAACATTTTTCCCTAAGGAAAATGTGATGCATTATATTTGGCTTTGGCCTTTAAATTATTTAGACACATAAAAGAGAAAGGGGGTAAGCATAAATATGTTTGTTCTGGCTTTAAAGTGTCCATCACATATTTAGTAGTAAATTATTTGGGGGTGGAAGGAATGTATTCTGTGGTCTTAATAGTCATTTGTTCTAGGAAGTTCAGTTATTGAATATTGTAGCATCATTTTTGTGCTTGAAATGAGTTCCACGACACAGCTGATGCATTTTTGTTGAGGTGAAACAAAATGAAAATGCTTCACTCTGAAGTCTTCCTATAACTCTAGTTAGGATTTAAAAAATAAATCATAACAAGAGCTCCAAGAAAATATTTATTGCTCTTCCCAAACATTAGGAGAAATGCTTCTCTGGACCTGTCATTCAGAACAAATCAAGATACCACCATTTAGATTTTGCTAGAAGAATCACTAAAGCATTGTCAAGAATAACGTACCTGGAAGAAAGATTCATTTGTCTTAATTTATTAACAATTTAAAGTATTTAGAGTGGATTGATATAAGTAAGCAAAAAGAAATTTTTATTGTGCTGACTCCAAAATTGGTTCAAAATAGCTTTAAACTATTTTTTCTTGTAAATTATATGGTTTCTTAAATTATCAGATTACTTATGTCACATTGGACCTGCTCTCTAAAAATGACATTGTAATTTGAGTGACTTACTCAAAAATCTGTGTTTCTGTCATCTAACTATTTCTTTAGAAATTGATGTAATAGAGGGAATATATACTTCATTTTAAGAATTCTTGCTTTTATTTTATAGCAAGGTAATCAAATTGCTTATGAGGTCAGCAAAAATGCCACTTAATGTTTTCTTCTTGTTAAATTGCCATTACAGCAAAATGTTACTTTCTATTTTAATAATTGTAATCCACAGGTAAAATTTTATAGATGGAAGGAATGTGCTTTTCCTGTGCTGACTTCTATGTCTCATGTATACTCACTTGGATTTATTTTATATCCTATTATTGGTTTAGTTCAAGACAAAATAAATTAAACAATGAATAGGCTGAAGATATTTCCCATGGGGTAAGAGCACTTGATTTTATTTTTCCCTCTTCCTACATAATATTGCAATAAGCGTCTTTCAAAACTTATGGCAAGCAGTCTATGTTGCTGCTCTTTCTTTTATTCCAAAATACAGCATATGCATAAGTAGTGTTGGACATGAAGACTTTTTCATTAAAGATGTTTGCACATTAAAATTACTTGGGTAAAATTTTAAACACATTTTGGTTAACATAACCCATGTGTATTACTACAGCACAGATAATCCCCTTGCACACATTCTTGGAGAGACTGTAACAAAGGAGCAGCAATGCAAGCCAGAGAACAATTCTGCTTGATTTTCCTGTGCAGTCATTTTATCAGGGACAAGGAATATTCTACAGTGGTGCCCAGATGAAGGCTGCATGCATTCCCCAGCATTGCATTGTGGAAGAAAATGAAAAACCTAATAGCATTTTGATGTATTCCAGTTAGGTTTTCCATTAAAAGAAAAAGGTGATATGTTCACACCATTTGTCAGGAAAAGAAGAAATGAAGAAAATGTTGACAATTTCATTACACTCTGGTTATGGGGTGATCTGAACTTACCTATTACAAGATAAAAAAAAAAACTATTCCAGATATTATTAGTTGAAACATTATTGTTTATAGTTACTTTAACGTGTGCTACAACTATAGAGCTGATATAACTGCATAAGCTCAGATTTAAAAGGAGATATTTTATATCATTTACAACCTCGCTCAAAAATTTGTATTCTTTTGAATGCCATAGCATCACACCAACTCGCACGTTGCCGGACATTTCTCTGATAAATCCTGTCCTGAAAAGAGGATGTACAGATACCATAAAAATGCTTCTAAGTATATCATTTTTTCTTGACCTATGTATTTATTCAGAAGATCTTTTTCCCATTTCTCACATTTTTTTTCATTTATTATTGACTATAGGACTCCTGGATTTTCTGCGGAGAATATTTCCCTAGGGAGAATAGTTGCTGTCCATTTAAAATCAAAGTTAAAAAACCGAATGTTTTCACCACAGTACCAGAGAGACAAGTGGTAGATTCAATCCATTCAACTGGAAATTCAAGATTACAATACAGCTTCACTTAGGTTTCCTTTACTAATTATTGTTAACTGTGACTGTAGGTAGGGATTTTCATATGAAAGCATATTTGCTGTATGTATGCTAAAGCACATTTACTAAAATGCTATTTGATTCTGTGGTTTTGGAAAGAAAATTTGTGCATCATATGTGTACTTTAAAATATAAGGTACCTGTGACACTGACTGCATAAACGTAAGAAACTTTTAACTGATGTTTAGTAAAATGACTAGTTTATTGAAAAAGCATCATTAAATGGTGGGTTAATTAGGTGCTTGTTACCTGAGCATAGCCATGTATATTAATCATTTCTCATAAAAAGTGTCATAAATATTGCTGCATAAGTGTATGAGGCCTGGAGCACTAACCAACACAGAGAGCACAGAATGGTCTACTTGTATGACAATTAGGGAAAAGCTGATAGGTGAGTGGGAAATGGGAGACTGAGTGTATGATAAAAGGCCGCAGAGAATGAGGAGTGTCAAGGGAACTAAGCTGACTGTGAAATAATTTCTCCGTCAGTATGAAGCTTCATATTCATTCACACTCATATTTTCTTTTTTCAGCCTCATAATATTTGTGCAGTGTATCATGTTAGTATATTTAAATTTTATTTGGTACACATATTCTAAGAGCAGTTATCAGAGATTCACAGATTTCTAATCAAGAAAGGATCTCAAAAGTGCATCTAGTTACATGCACAGCATTCAGGAGAGCTTTATGATCCCTATTCAGAAATCAAGGGATTATAAAGTAGCCAGAAGAGGCTGCTTTGAAATTTTGTTTTTCAATCAATTGCACAATGAATGCTAAAATATTGGCTTTGTTGCAAAGGAAAATATTATTTCAAGTAAATCTCAATTAAAAGTATTATAGAATACTGGTGTCAAAACACATAGAAGCTGCATATAAAATAGAAAATTTATTTTTTCAAAACTATGATAGTAATAACTTGTACCATGTATATATTTTTCAATTTACCAAATGCTTTTCTGGACATAATTTCCTTTAATCTGAGTACCTACTGGGGTAGATGTTAGGCCCATTTGCAAGTATTCTGGCTCCTCCCTTCCATATACATGATAAGCTCCGTCCATTCCTCCTCATTGAATGTTGGGTGCAACCATATGCCTTACTTTCTTTTATGGAATATGATCAAAAGTGGTGTGAGTCACTTTCAAGTAGATGTTTTATGAATTAGTGGGAGCCTTCCCATTTTTTTTTCTCTCTGCCTTAGTGAACAGCAGTATCTCAGATTGCGGCTGCTCTATCATCTTGTGTCCCACAATAAGGTTGGCAGTGACTTGGAGCTGATCATGCTGCTGGCTTGTAATGGACAAGTAACATGAGAGGGAAATAATCTTTTATTGTTTTATGCCACTGAGATTTGGGGATGTTTCATTACTATAGCATAATATGATGACTGATATATTTCTAATATTCTCAAAATAGTTTTCATTTTTATTTCAAATTAGGGAAATTTAAAACTCTGGGAAAAAATATAAGAAGTTTTTCACAAGAATATCTAGCCACCAAAACTTAGTGAAAAAATCAAAAAACAGATTTTCTGACTTCAGATATTATGCTTTTGAAGAACAATAACAAAAACAATCATGTACAAACATTGTGATCTATGAGCCAAGAGCTGACTTAAGCACCTTTGAATTTATAATTTCATGTTCTCATCATTATATCATATATATTATATGAATATATAAATATATATTATATGCATATATACACATATATTATCATCATATAATTAATTATCTAAGATAAGTTGTATATTATACCTATTTTTCAGCTGTGAACATTAAGACTTTATGAAGTTAAATGGCTTGCTCACCATAATGAAAATGGTAAACACTGATACATGCTTTATTTTCAAGTCAATCTGACCATTCCAATCATAGCCAGCACATTTTATTAGCTCCCACCATACAATCTGGTTTCTAAAAATGTAAAAATTTAAACACGTTTAGAAGAATCACTCTTTTTCTAATAAGCGTCTATGTTGAATCATCTATGGCAAACCTTATTTAAATATTTTAAAAATGTATTCATTTAACATCTGCAACATTTCTTTTTCTCCCCCTCTCTTTCTGGGCAGGTGAATTTAAGTGGGAATGAAATGAAGCAATTAAGAGAAAACAAGAGGAAAGGAAGCAAATAAAAGAAGGATGGCATAGAGGTCAAAGGCCAAATATATATTATATATTAGCATTAGTAATATTGTGTAAGACAGATTCTGTAAAACTATATGACATGACTTAAGGATTTTAACGTGCTTTTTTTCCCCCAAAGTCTTCAGCCGAAGAAACTAAAATATTGCAAATCAGGACAAAATCTCATCACTGTGACCACCTCTCCAGTGTTCTATTCTGGATTCTCAGCCGTATCTTCAAGGCTTTTATTATTTCAAAAGTTAGTCCATGGAAGTCTCAATTGTTATTATAATTCAAATACCTACTTAACTTATAATATTTTTAGTTGGGTTTTTATGGTGTAATTCTGCATGTGAGAGTAGAGCCTTGGACATAATTTTTAAACTTGGTGGTACTGCAAAAATCTTGTGTTCTATCTCTTGAAGCAAATAAAGCAATAATGGAAGCTAATAAAAGAGACTCCTATAATTTGCTGTTTTCAGAAATAAATTTATCATTGTTCTGCTCTCAAACACACACCTACACACACACACACACACACACACACACACACACACAGAAATGGTGCATCCTATAAAGCCTCTCAATGCTTTCTGCAAAGAAGAAGTAAACACCTATTTTAAATAAATGAACTTCACTTTTGAGAATAAAATATGAGATCTAAATGTGGCCAGTGACATTACTGAGTACATGCCATTGCAAGTGGCTGGCTTTCAGAATTTTCTAGATTTTGGTATTTATTCTTTGCCTTTTATTCATGGATAAAGGGAAAGTGAATTAGAGACATTACTGCACGCTGTGGGGTGAGCACCAGCATATGCACCTTGGGAGGGTAATGGCTGCTGAGACCAGAGGGCAGTCCTGGATCGGACACAGGGATAGTCAAAAGAATACTGAAACTTTTTTTTCTCCACCTCTCTGGTATCAAAGCTCTAGGGACAAAAGCATTTCACAGAAGCTGGCAAAAGTCATCTGCAATAGTCATCAATAATAAAAACTAGTATTTGTGCAGCACTCTACAGTGTTTGGAAATTTTTTTCTTAAACATTATCTCCTTTCTTCCTCTGAAACATTGGTATCATTATTTTGAACATGGGGGTATTGAGTGTCAGAGAATTTAAGTGACTCCAAGTCCAAATTCCCAAATTTTTTTTTTTTTACCTCACTACTTATATTTAACTGTACTTCTGATCACCTGTCATCATGTGTGATGATTTCTTGGAACATTTATGCACTGTTGCTACTATCAACAAGATAATAGTGTCTGTGGAGAATGGTCTTGAACAAAATAGTACTTACTCAGACATAATATTCCAAATTCTCCAACATAGAAAATTTGTGGATAGCTCTGGGAAACAAATAGATTTAAAATAATTGTAGGAAAGAGTAATTTAGAGTATTTCTATCTTATGGAAAGCCCTGTGCATCCCCACAATAAGTGAACACCAGAATCTATAGTGTCAATGTCTTTTGAGACCCAGCTGATAAAAATATTTTTCTTTAGCAAAACCTGAAGCAGTTAACTCCAGATTTTTAAAAAATTCAACAAAGACTTATTGACAGTATTTCTTCTAAAGAGCATCATATAAAACTTCCTTGGATGTGTCGGGCAGATGGGAGGGGTGAGGAGGGAATGGGCATATACATACATAATGAGTGTGATGTGCATCGTCTGGGGGATGGACAAGCTTGAAGCTCTGACTGGGTGTGGGGGGCAAGGGCAATATACGTAACTTAAACATTTGTACCCCCATAATATGCTGAAATAAAAAAAACTTCCTTGGTTAATTTAAACATAAAGAAGCTGTAACCAATACTAAATGATTTACAATCTTAACTTCTAAGTTTTTCTCATTTAGTAACTAGTGAAAAAATATGGCTAGGAAAGGACATAGGAAGTATCTGTGTAGTGTCCTGTTTCAATCCTTGGCTAAATTAACTTTTCTCTGGACCGTTATGAGTAAAAAATATTGCAGAGTCAGAGGAGAAGCAGTGGTCACAGCAGAAGTTTTCCAGTAAGAAGAAAGAAATGGCTGACACACAACAGCAAGGGAGATAATAAGCCCCAAATGTATACTACTGTTGCTGACTATCATCACATCGGTGGTGCGTCTTGGTGGTTTGGAGGTAGAGACAGATAGGACATTGCTTTAGAGGAATCAAAAAAGTATAAGAAAACTGGAAAAAAGAAATATATATATATATTTTTATGTGTATGTGTGTGTATATATTTTTAAGTACAAGCACATATACAATGATGAGTACATGTAATTCTTGAGGTTTTGATTGCATAACATGTTTCTATCCTTCACAGGTAAGGAAGCCATAAACCTAGTGTGTGTTGGGTTTTCTAGTGTCTCATCAGTTAATGGTCTTCATCTTTTTTCAAAAGTGTTATAGATCTGACAAAACAATATACAGACACTCTGTCCATGTAAATTAAGAAAAAAATAAATATAACACTTAGAGCTTAAGAAGCTGTTTACCAGCTTTACTTTAAGGACTTTTAAAGTAGAAATCATTGGTTAATCAAAGCAGGCTGGAAACAAGTTCTAAATAAAAGTTTTGATTTAGCATAGACTAAAGTAGACCACCTATGCTTGAGTTCCTTGGTTATCTGAGTATAACAAATAACCTTGTCACAGGGAGAAGCTTTACTTTGTTCTGTTCTATGCAGGAATTTTTAAGGCAAGAAGCTGAATATGGTAGACTACCTTTTTGTGCAGGAATAACATGTTTGACTAAATCAGTAGATGCTGGCCAGATAGTGGCCAGAATATCAGAGGGAACCCTGTGGGTCAGTGGCTTAGAACAACAATTCACTGCTTTAGACGTATGTTTCCCTGAAATAACACTAAATTGGCCTTTTAGAAACACATATGTATTCGGAAATATGAATAATAAATCACTTCTAACAGCTAAATTGAGCTTCACAAGTACCCAGACAGTATCAACCTGGGTATTGAGATTTATAACAGTAGTCTGTTTGTATAACTTGCCCCAACATGTCCTTCAAGTGAATTCAATGTAATCTCGATACCAAGGAGTTAGTTTATCATCCCGTGAGGGCAGATCATCAACTATGTTCTGAGGAAACCAGATGGTGGGACTGAGGCATGGGTCACCTAAGAGAAAGTCGACAGAATAAAAGGAAAATAAAATTTAAATGTAGACCACCAGCTTACGATCTTAAAAATGTCCACTCATTTAAAGCAGGGCCACAGTTTCTACCCAAAAATAGGTGCTTATTAATTTCTGACAGTTCTCAAAATATCTTTGCAGTCACCATGAGCTGGTTTTTCTGCTCTTCTGTTCCTGCCCTGTCTCCTAAATGTCCTCATACTTTGTGAGCAAAGTCATTTGGGGGTGCTAGATGCTGCCATCATTCGTCTGAGGGTCATCTGTGTGTAAAGCCTAGTTGTTGTGTTATGATTTTGTCAGACCCTCCAGTCCTTGGGCAAACAGCACAGCATTGAGGTCTGAAAAGATATTAATAACATTTTTGACTTCTGAACTTTCTTGACTAGTTCCATCAGCTTCTGCCTCTAACTTCTCATACCTATAATTTGCTTAATACCCCAAGATACAGAAGTGTGCGATAGAAGCCTTTCCATTCTAGTTTATACTTCTTTTTCCCTTTTATTCAAATCCAGTGCCTCACTGTTAACATGGGAGAACGTCTTGTCTCTTCATCTAGTTGCCAAATAAGACTCCATGCATACATGAAAGTACAAAAATAAATTCTGGCACTTTTTTGGAAGGAGAAAGAGGTGGTATAATCTATACTAATTAACAGAGAGTCACAAGTACCTTGTGATTTAAGAATGTGAATACATCTTCAGTACAAAACAATGTGATCTATAAAAGTGAATTTTCTGAGTATGCAAGACCCATCATTCAGCACCAAAATATTTGCAGATTGAGATATGAAGCCAGAAGCTGTGTGTGTAAAATTTTTACTTTCTGTTTGCTTGATAATATTTTAAGTAAACTATTCCCTTTTTAAATAAAATACAATAAACATAATTTAATTTTTGGCTGATTCCAAAATATATATTTCATTCTATTGTTATAATAAAGTGTTATTAGCAAGAAGAGATGCTCTGTATCAGTAGTTTTTATCAAATGGTATTTAGTTAATGTTCTAGACCTGAACTACAATTGCCTATATAAGAAGTCACAAGCTGTTGCTCTTTCTGTAGCTGTATGCAGCCCATAGATATATTTTGTTTGAAACACTGAAAACTTAAGGAAAAAAAAGAAAATATTCAGCATTTAAAAATGAGAGGCTTGGGAAGCACTTTTGGAATGACAGACTAAGGATCTCCAAAAAATCCACTCCTCTGTCAATGGAAAAGAATCCAAACTGTGTAAAATAACTGAAAGAGGTTTCCTGAGCCAAATCTGTGTTACTATGGCCCAGAGAGCCACATCCAAGAAGCCTTGAGTAAGTGGTCTTGCCATGCTTCAGTTACAGTTTGGTTTTATACATTTTAGGGAGACAGGAATTACACATTATATCATAAATCAATACATGGAAGGTGTGCATTGGTTTGGGTGGAAAAGGCAGGACATCTTGAAGTAGGCTTACAGGTTATGGTGGGGTTTAAAGATTTTCGATTAGCCATTGGTTAAAGAAATGAAGTTTTAAAGGCTTGGAATGTTTTAAGATGAGGAAGTCTGCTAATCATAGGCAAGCCACCAGACATATACCGAGACCCGAGTGATCTGTTAAGTAAATTGTTGACCTACAGGTGGGGTTAAGCCTTTGTTTTACATGGCCTTAGGCTTATTAATGGTTTTGTATCTTATTGTTACAAAAAATAACTCCACAAGGGACGGGGTATAACTAGGCATGTCTGACTTCCCTTCTCCTTATGTCTGGCAACCCAGCTTTAAGGTTTTTCTGGGGTCCCCTTGTGGAGGAGAGGATCCATTCAGTCATCTGGGGGCTTAAGATTTTAGTTCACACTTCCATAGAAGCAACAAGAACAGTGGCAAAAATGGTCAACATTAACTTTTTGAAAAATCCAAAAAATAACCAAAAGCTGGCAACAATTAAAAGAACGTTTGTTCAAGAAAAAAAAGCTAGAGTTCTGTAAAAAGAGTGAATATTGCGGTGTTTTAACTTGCCCTGTTCTACCCTTTTTCCTCAATTCCATGAGAGCCTTGGACACTGAAAGCCTCACCAGCAAGGTAGATGTAGGGACAAACAGCCTGGCACTGCTGCAGAAGGAAGAAGAGATTAGGAGCCTTGCACAAAACCCCATTTTCAGGTAATTGTCAATATTTTTCTGTTTTTTTCATTTCTATATCTTTCCTGCCTGTCATGAGGTATTTGGGTTTGTAACTTTTATTTTATATATTTGACTTTTATTTCATTTTTGTCTTTCTAAAAAATAAAATAACTTTTATTCAACATGTTCCACTCTTTTCATCCGAAGTATTGCTTTCATTTCCTCTCTCATTTAGTTATATAATTTTATCATTTAGTCATATAATTTTACTTAGGAACATTATAACCAAAGGTCTAAAAGTTCTGAGAATTTTCCAATGAATGTTTTTCTAAGAGCATTGAATTGTAGAGTTAAACAAGGCTTCAAAGATATCATCATAATGTACTTGTAAAGGGATATCTTATTCTCTAGAAATCAGTATAGTTCGAACATATTCATTTGAATATTTCTGATTATGAACTGAAAAAAAATAAAATAGGAGAGTTTAAATAAGAATAAACTAAATTATAAATGAGTCAAGTAATTAGATTTAATGAAAGAAAATGAAAGTGCCAGATCATTTGATAGTAAAAAAATAATAAATCAAATAATTTACTATTATTAATCAATTATGCCACAAGTGAAAAACAAATAGTTGATTCTTTTTTCTCTTTTATGTGTTGGAGTAACAGGACAGTTCATTCTTCATAGCGGCTCAAATGCATATTAAATATTTTTCCTTCTTTTACATATTCTTTGGTAACAAATGTCCTTGATGACCCTCAATGATCTCTGCCTCCTGATATTCATGCTTTTGGGTAGTGCCTTCCACAGAGAAAATGGCTAATGGATGTGACTAAAAGGACCTTGTTGAATGATGGTGTGTGCCTTTTGAGGCTATATTATAAAAAATATTGCCCCTGACACTGCTTTCTGGGAGTAGTCAGATGTCAGATTTGAAAAAGTCCTGTGAAGTGGCCCACTGAGAAAAACACAGAGTTCTTCTGCTGTCACCAGTACCAACTTGCCAGCCATTGGAAGGAGTCACCTTGAAGGCAAATTTTCTAGCCTCAGCAAATCTTCAGATGACTGCAACTCCAGCCAACATCTTGAAATCATGTGTAAGTCCCTGAGACAGAACCATCCCAATTATCTACTCACAACTTTCTGACATACATATATGACAGGTAATAAGGGTTTGTTAGTGTTTAAGCCTCTATGTTTTTGAATAATTTGTTGTTTCGCAGTAGACAACTAATACAGAATTTAATACCTGACTTCAGAGGCCTGCTGTTATAAAAACACGTAAAACTTGGGATGTGACTTTGAGACAAAGGCATGGAAGAAACCTCCTCGAAGGATTTTAGGAGAGTGATAGTGAAAACCTAAAGCACCTTGAAGAGACTAGTAGCTTCTGCTGAAGGCCATCAAAGAGTCTGTCAGTGAGTACTTTTGGGAAATGAATAAAATGTTATCAGAAACTGTAAGAAATAGAATCCTTTGTACATAGTGGCAGAAATTTAGGAACACTTCTGTCTGTGGTAATAAGGAAAGTAGATAGTGTGCCTAATGAACTGATTGACACAGAAAATGTTCCCAGAAAGAGTTGTAAAGGTGTTGTCTGAATACTTCTTATAGCTTAGAACAAAACGCGAGACACAACAGATAAGCTAAAGCAAGAACTATTACACATACAGCAGCTGGAACTTACTGACTTTGAAACTTTCTAATTTTGTTAGATGGTAAAATATAATAAAATTAAGAAATGACTTTGCAGAAAGAACAAATCCAGAGGACTGTTTGGAATGTGTGGTAAAGATATGGCTAAGTGTGTGGCTATAAAATACCTGTTAAGATTTAAGGATCTAAGACAGTGCCTGAGCAAAGAAGTCAGATATATACCTGCTAAGAAATTTAAAGGATTTATTATTCAGCAACCTTGGTAGAAGTCCAAAACAGATAGTGCTCATCTTGGAGATATTTTTGAGTGTTTGACTAATTTAGCAAACCTCAGTAAGATTCATACATAAACCACAGACTTTTTTAGATAATCACTCCTTATTTAATAAATGGTGCTGGGAAAACTGGATACCCACATGTAGAAGACTAAAACAGGACCCACAGCTTTCACCTCTCACAAAAATCAAATCAAGGTGGCTAACAGACCTAAACCTTAGGGGAGAAACTATTAGAATTCTAGAAGAAAATGTAGGAAAGACTCTTACAGACATTGGTCTAGGCAAAGAATTTATGAAGAAAACCCCTAAGGCAATCACAGCAACAACAAAAATAAACGAATGGGACCTGATTAAATTAAAAAGCTTCTGCACAGCCAAAGAAACAGTCACGAAAATAAACAGACAGCCTACAGAATGGGAAAAAATTTTCGCATACTACACATCAGATAAAGGTCTGATAACAAGAATCTCTTTAGAAGCCAGGAAAATCAGCAAGAAAAAATCAAACAACCCTATCAAAAAATGGGCAAACGACATGAATAGAAATTTTTCAAAAGAAGATATAAGAATGGCCAACAAACGTATGAAAAAATGCTCAACGTCCCTAATCATCAGGGAAATGCAAATCAAAACCACAATGAGATATCATTTAATTCCAGTGAGAATGCTCTTTATCAAAAAGTCCCAAAACAACACATGTTGGCGTGGATGCGGAGAGACAGGAATACTCATACACTGCTGGTGGGACTGCAAACTAGTGCAACCCCTGTGGAAAGCATTATAGAGATACCTTAAACAAATTCAGATAGACCTACCATTCGATCCAGCAATCCCATTATTGGGCATCTACCCAGAAGAACAAAAGTCATTCTACAACAAAGACACCTGTACTCGAATGTTTATAGCAGCACAATTCATAATTGCAAAGATGTGGAAACAACCCAAATGCCCATCAATCCACGAATGGATTAGTAAACTGTGGTATATGTATACCATGGAGTATTACTCAGCTATCAGAAATAACAGTGATACGACATCTCTTTGGTTCTCCTGGAGAGAGTTGGAACCCATTATATTAAGTGATGTATCCAAAGAATGGATAAACAAGCATCACATGTACTCACCAGAAAATTGGTTTCTCTGCCCATCACCTAAATGCACATCGGGGAAGGGTTCCAATTAGATATCAGATTGAGATGGGGGTGTGGGGGGAGGGGTTGAGTGTATGCCTACATGATGAGTGCATTGCGCACCATCTGGGGAATGGTCATGCTTGAGGGTGCAGACTCGGGGAGGTGGGGGGTGGGGGAAGGGGATGGAGGTATGACTACATGGTGAGCGCCAGGCAAACTGTCTGGTGAGTGGACACGCTTGAGGCTCTGACTCGGGGGGATGGGCAGGAAATGGACATTGTATATAACCTGAACTTATGTACCCCCATGATGAGCTGAAATTTAAAAAAAAAAAAAAAAGATAATCACATGCATAGAAACACTATCAATTTGAACTGAAAGGGAAAGAGAGATTAGAAAATAAAAAGAGCCTTTTGGAGACCAAAACTTCTACAGCAAGTAAGTTTGTTTATAACGATACTGAGATGCAAATGAGTTACTTCTCATTAAAAGGGAAGTGTAAATCAGAGGGAGGAGACAAAAGCCTGTGGGCAAAGTCACAAGCCATGGAGAAACATTCCTAGGCCTTCAAGTCTTACCAAAAGAACCACCAGTATATTCCCTGTTGGATTTCAGAACTGATGTGGACCAGTAACGTCTGTGGGACTCCTATTTATCCTAGTTTTTAACAGGACAATCTATAGTGGTTATCTTATGCCAGTTCTATTATTGTATATTTGGTTTATAGGGGAGGAATCCTTGTCTTTTTAGTTCACATGTTTTCAGATTGAAAGAATTTCAGATTGAAACACCTACAGTAGTTTGCAAAATATTCCTTAAATTTTAATAATTAATTCCTATTGAGAAATCCATCACACACCTGGCCACTTAGAAAACAAGATCATTTTTATATTAATACTTCATTGCCAAGCACAGCAGCCTCTTACTTTTTGTCCTGTGTATCGGTCAGTACACTTTGGTCATAGCTGACAAGAAGCCAAACTCAGTCTGGGGAACAGGGGGCAGGGAGTGGCAGAGAGAGAGAGAAAATACAGTATTCAGTCAACTTAAAATACTAGATACTAGATTTTATACTGGGCTTAGGCATTATCAAGAGTCTGATTTTCTGTTAATTGTCATCTTCTGTCATTTGAATTTCATCTTAAATGGTCTCTCTTTATAATCAAAGTCAGCAATGGGGGAACATTCTTCCTCATTCTGTTCCCATAAAAAGAGATCTTACTGACTCCAAATTCCTGAGAACCAAAAGACTTAAGTCCCACATCCACCCTGGAGAAACAGAAATGGAATGTATCAGTTGAATTAGCTTAAATTGTGAGTGGTTCTCTCTTGGAATAAAGTAATGGTGGAAATGAATCTGCCTAATGTCTATATGAAACTCTAGATTTCTAAAATAAAATAGAGGACTGTACAAATGAAGATTATATCATGACTTTTTGTTGTGCCTTAATGGTTTTCAAGTGTCTTCAATAATGAGTAAGGCTCATTTTTGATCTTGTAGCTTATTCTTGGATCTGAATAAGAGAAAGAGATTGATTCAAGACAGAAATTATTCAGATATGATATGGTTTATATATAATTTAAGCACATGCTGCTCAAACTTGATCTGCCTTGTGCTTTTATATAACTACCCTATGCAGTTTAATCTATAGGGAAGACAGAGTAAATGCAGATGATCTGCAATTTATTTCTCTCCAGATCACAGGGATGGGTACGGAGGTGGGATGTGCATGTAAGAAAGAAAAAGAAGCCAATTTATAAAGTTTGATCTCCAACGTGATAATTAAATCTTCAGGTAAGCAAACTAATAATATTTGCTAGGAAGAGAATCCTGGTTTTTATGTGTTCCTAACAGTATTTTCTTGATTTAGCATTGCTTATGATAGATACATACACCCAAAAACTACATTGTTGAGACATGGCTCCCTGAAGAATGTTATATACTAGGCCCTTACTATGCACTAAACCTTTTGGAATATGACTTTTTATGGAGCAGGACTGCTTTGATCTTTCATTTCACAGACTGAGCCTCAGCGAAATTAAGTAACTCACCTAAGTCATGCATTTATTAAGTGCTAAAAAGCATAATTGGAATTCAGACTGTCTGTTGCTTGAATTGATTTAGCAACTATTATACTATGATCACTCATAGAATAAAGAAAGTAGAGAATATTTTTCTTGTGATTTTCTTACTATTTTGGTCATATACTAGAGATCTATAATTTAGGTCTTGGTGGATTTTAGAAACCCCATTTCTCTGAAATTAATAATAACTCTAAAAGTCTTCAAAGTATAGGATCTAAGGTCAGAAGACTACCTATAGCTTATTTATTGTTTGAAGTTAAGCTTTTCTACTGACACTGCTAAAATTAAACGATATTTACTGGTCGCATATCCACTGATCTTTGTAGTACAAGGATTTATAGCAGCTATAACAGGATATCTTAGAAAACTCTTCCTTCTCCTCCTTCTCTAAAACATTATCCTTGATTTGACTTCTATAATTAGTGGCTTGGATGACAGAGTGTCATGCCTTCTGGAGCAAAGGCCAGATAACTTACATATGGCATGCAAATCTATATGTATACCAAATAGAACTCTCAGTAAATTCAAAGGAAATACAAACAATTCATGAAACAGGATGTTTCAGCATTTCTGCTTTCATTCGTGTTTTAGAGATTCACATAATTTATCCTGATTTTCTCCATGATTGAACTACCTCTTTTTTAGTCCCTCCTTTTCCTCTTCCCACACAAACAACTCTAATTTAGAAAATAAATTTTAATTCCAAAGATTCTTAAGGCAAAGGTAACAAACAAAGGACATTATTTTCTTTTTAAATTAGAAAGCATGCTTAGTTTGTTTTCTCACCTTTCTCTTTGTAATTATCAGAGAAGCCAAGTCATTTAGACAGTTATTCTTTCTGTTTCATAAGAAATTAATGTAAATACTTGAAAGTGAGCCCTCTATTGTCCTGAAAATACCAGCTCATCAAAACCCACTGAAAAATCAAAGCTGTGATAATGACCACCTGCACAATAAGAAGTAGAAGATTGTCTCTAATTCAGTCTCTGCTGGATCCCTTTTGAAAGGGTCAGTTGTACTAAATATTCATAGCTTTCAGCAAGCTCCAAACAACAAAAAAACAGAATCAAAACTGCTGAACCCATTTTCTTTAACATCTATATTCAGAGACATAAAGGTTAGGAACTCTCCATGGTTACTATTAAATTAAAATATTAACAGAAAAGATGACAATTGTAAGTATAACAAAAACAATAGAACTGAAAATAGAATTTATTTTAATAGCACATTGGCACACACCATGTCAGGTAATTTAAAGTCCAGAGATACTAAAATGTAATAATAGTGCTTAGGCTAGAGTTAGCTTAATTACATGTCAATTGCTAATACCACAGAAACATCACTAGATGCATTTTTTTGTTGTTCTGATTTTTAATATTTGCTTTAAGATTAATTTTTATTAATATATAGTAGGTACATTATTAAATGTGAACATTGGGAAAAGTCTTTGTGTTTCTAGAAAAGAGAAAATTATTTGAAACTAAGAGTTAGTTAGCCTCATTGGATTGCCACTATTATGAGACTGCCAAGATTTGAATGACATTTGTTTTTTCCCTGAGGAGTTAAAAGTCTCAGGAGGAGATGCCATGTAATATTTTGTGACAATTGGTTGTATTGGGGATATTTATATTTTTAGGTATGGAAATCTTTCCATTTAAAGAAATTGGGAGCACTATAGAGAAAGCCATGGAAGCAATATTTCAAAATACAGATATCTCTGCACAGAATGTGTTCATAAAGGATTCTGAGGCATACAATTCTATTCTACAAATTCTTATATGCACATATTTTAAGAGATCTTTAATTAAATCAAAGTTCTTAGAGGTAGCCTAAATGATGTTAACACAAACTCTCCATCTCTGAATTTGTACTATGTTGATGTCATCTTTCAATACTTATCACTGTCTTTAATTGTGTATTTCTTGTATATACGGAAGTACATTTTAGTCTATTGCACATTGTCTCTTTTATCTAAATTTTAGAAATTTGTAGGGTGTAGAACACAATGTAATTTTCTGATTGCTGATACTGATAATAAAATTAAGAAAATTCTTAGGTTAGATAATTTCTAACTGGATTACTTACAAAAAGTGTCACATTTCACCAGACAAGGCTGAGGATATTTGGAAATGCATGCCATCCTCAATGTCTGAGTCCCTCACTGAATGACATAGCAAGTATCACATCAGCTTCTATCATCATGGATACCTTAGAGATTTGTACATTTTCTCCAATAGATTTTATCAAATTTTTATTGTAAATTTCTGATGTTATTTACAGGATTTTTTAGCACATTTTTCCTATTTGAAAGCAACTATTTACAGCAGTAGATAGATGGAACCTTTTACATGAGGCCTAAAATAGGAGGAAAGATATTTTTTAAAAAAGCATAAATGCACTGATTAATTTATATATACTGTATGTATGTGTATATGTTATATATATATATATATATTTTTTTTTTTTGACAAGGATATACCTGAGAACATATGAAAAGAAAATTCAAGGAGACAAACAGAGTGGTATATGCTTCGCATTCTGGCATAAAGGACCTTTTGTATCAAATGAAATGAGGAGCTTACATGTGCAATTAATGTGTGAGACTTCGCTCAGTCATGTCAGTGATGTTCTGTGACTCAGGAGACTGAAGACTTCACTGAGCAGATTAGTCCCCATAGCTTTTCACCCTGTGCTTTCAGGGTGACCAGGCTGTATGCACGATACTCTGTGAGAAAGGGAGGTTAATCCACATCCACAAGCAAGATCTTTCTGGGGGACATGGAATTTGCCACTGCAAGGCAACCTGGGAAGAGCTCATTAAGGCTGATTTTCAAAGAATATATTGGTCTCTATGCACCCCATTCATTTTTCTAGTCTTAGCTTAAGTACTTGTTTCTCAAACGGGCTTTCTGTGTGATCTATCTGAAATCTAAATTAAAAGTCACCTACTTTATTATTATAGCACATTTATTTTATAGCACTTACATGGAATTTGTGTTTCCATATGGTCAGGGGCCATTTCTAATTGGTTCATACCTGTCTATCCAGTGACAAGCCTGTCTGTCTACTTAGATGTTCATTTTAAATGCTCAAATTTTTCTGCTGACATACTAATTGACTAAGTGAATGAATTACTGAATAAATGAACAAAATGGCTCTCCTGTTTCCACCACTTAACAAAATTATAACAATCCTTCAAATCCATTTCAATCTCAAACTAATTAATCAATTTAAAACACTTTACCATGTAAATACAGCAGCAAAAGTACTGGCTAAAGTACACTATATTCGTTTATCTCACTTAATTTTTGTATTAATCATTTATTCCTTTATATTATTAATTTCTGTTTATACATAGATTATTTTTGTACTTAAATTATTAAATGCTGGAGCATATAATTTGAGTCTTAAAACAGAATAAATATTACAGATTTACTATCTTATTAAATGAAGACCTTTCCCCCATAGAATGTGTCACTAGATTAGACTTTTATTCATCAATTCATATGTATTACCACAGTCTTCTCCTTGCAGTATGTTGTTCGTCTTTCATTTTCAGTCACATACCCTCTTGTGTGGTGAGGGGTATATGGCTAGAAAACTTAAGGGAAAAAAGAAAAGAGACATGTCCAACCAATTTTGTTTTGTTTACTGACAGCAAATAAAACTCAAAAGTGTTGGCAAGAAAATAAAAGGTGTTTTTATTTCAAAAGCTTTCTTATTCTATCAAATTTGGCCTTTCTAACAGGGAATCTAAAAAAAGAAAGAACTTCTTTCTTTTTTATGAATCTAAAAAAAGAAAGAAATTCTTTCTTTTTTATGTCATTAATTGAGACAACAATTTTCCTCTAGACAAATAACTATCTCTGCAAAGAGCTACCACATCCCACAGTTCCAAGAGAACACCTCTCATTTGTTTTGTGTATATGTGTGTGCATGTGTGTGTGTGTGTACGTGCATGCAAATAGCAGTGCTCTCCTACCCACATCCCTGTATAGATGGTAGTTTAAATGGTACCCAAGAGGGAATGTAGTAGTCTTGCTTTTGAGAAAATGTTCACATAAATCATGGTGTGTGAGTTTTCACACCTTTCTCTTGCCTCCTGTAGCCCTTTGGGCGCAGATACATTAACACATAATTTGTAATTCATAATATTTCCATTATTTGATTATAAATCATTCTCAAGGGAATTTATTTATAATGTTATCTTCCTAGGGTCTATGCCAGCTCGTGGCACATAGTATATATTAAATGATTGTCTAAACATCTTCTCTATCACAGACATTAGCTAACAGCACTATTTCAGTGTATGTATTTTATATAAGCATATATATGTACATATTCATATTTATTCTAGTTCTTACTATAACTAAACCCAGCCAGAAAAGCAGCAAAGACTTATCTAAATGAAATAATTTGCAATTAGTGAAAGATAATGCATCTTCGTATGTATTAATATGGAAAGTATTAAAAAGGTGAAATGTAACCAATGATGACACATATTTGGACTTCTGTCAGTGTTTAAATATTCTACTTTATTGAGAGAAAGAGTTTACCTTATTTTATTATTATTCAGGAAAGTCATTATGCAGTGTGAATTACAGGTATTGAAGTATCTATGAACAATATATTTAGTATATATTTAGAAGGATAGGAATAGCATTTAATGCAAAGATCTCCTGGAATAAATTCATAACTTATAGTTCTGAGCCAGTTCTGAGGAGGATAATTCTCCTAATAAAGAGTTATCAATGTTGTCCAGGTTCATTATAATTTTTAGGATATACGCACTCTGCACATATTATAAAATATTTTATTAAAAATCATTGAAATATATAGAATATAATGTAGTATGATTATTTACTCATGACAGCATCTGGCTATATTTGCTCACTTCTTTCTCTCCTTAAGAAATAGCTAAGGTCTCCAATCTTTTTTTCTCAAAGTAACCAAAGTTTTAAAATTGGAACACATGCTTTATACTTTTACTTGTACTACATATGTATGTGTGTATACATTTGTAAAAAATATGCTTTTTTAAAGTTTAAGAATTTATGTAAATGGCATCAAATTCCATATATCTTTTGGTATCTTAGACAAAGATATAATTCAGGTAGATAGTAAAATAAATAAACACATAATACATATATATAATGAGTCATGTCTTTCCTCCCACTTGGAAAACCAAGTATTATAACCACTCATATGAACATTTGCCCTGTACCAAGCAAATCTTAAATGTATTACATGAGTTTTCTCATTATCCCTCACCACAAACCTAAGAAGCAAGACTAATAAATTTTGTATTTTATGAATAAGTGAAGGGAGACACTGAGAGATTAGCATTTATCTGTGGTCACATTGGAAACAAAATGGCAGCCCTAGGATTCAAAGCTCAGCAGACAGACTCCAGAGTCTTCTCTTTTAAGTACTTTACTATACACAAAGTTTGATTTTGTGAATGACCAACATTCACTACTATTTACAGATAATCATAAGAGACTGTGATACTTATGGTAGAAAAACAAACCTATAAAAACTTAATTTTATACCCCTAGCCTTTTATATTTCTAAGATCTTAGACACTTTAGAAAATCTGGCAAATTCTATTGACTTTCCTCTTAGAGATTTTGGTGTACATACATGTGTATGTTCACACACATGTACAAATATACATTCTTTGGGTTACATTTTAGAGTATCTTCAGATAGATTAAATACCAAGTTATGAAAGTAAAATTAAGCAAAAGCTATGCATATTAGTTTCTTTCCCAATATTTTTTTATCAGTTTTAATTAACTTTGGTTTCAGCTGCAACATATTTTTAGATAATTTTTTGGTAATTTTTTTAAATACAGAGCATAATTTTATATTACCAGATTAAATAATCAGTGTTTAGGTAGCTCTCAAAAACTATTTAACCTGCCACATAATCTAATTTCAATATAACTATCTCTAAAAGCATATAAAGTCCAAGTATTTGGGGGCTAGCTGAGAAATATTGTTTTATCCTATGACATTATTTTTTGAAGGGAGATTTATCACATTAAATCAGTATGCTATACTTGCCTCCCTTGTCTCAGATATGATAGCCACAATCTCCCGAACGATAGGATAAAAATGGGAACAGATACTTATAGAAACACTGTTCTCTTTCTAAAGCCCGTTTAAGGGTTATCAATGAACATTTTCAGAAATAATATATTGAGTACCAACAATGAGTAGGTAGAGTAATAATCATCGTATCAATGTTGAGAGAGAGTCCATAAATATCCTTCTTACAGATAACCTTACTATTAGCCAGACTATTTCCAGTGCAAGTAATAGAAAATCCAACGCAAATTTAGTAGGTTGGTTGAGCACAATCGAAAAGTCTAAAACTAATCTGTCTCCAGACACGGCTTGACTGGTAATCCTAACTAATTTTTCAGCAATTTTTTCTACCCTCTATATTAGAACTTTATCTGCAAGCTGGGTTCCCTCACCATGATACTAAATTTTTGTTGCAACCAGGATTATCTAGTTCTCTTTCTCACTACAAGAAAAGGTTGCTTCCAACAATCCATAAATGAATATCTATGCTTCATTCTATTTGGACCTTCACTTTGATTTAACCAAACATCGCCACCAGGGGAGTACCATATACTAGTCAATATATTAGTTTCATAAAGCAATGTCAGACATTACAAATGTCAAAAAATTAATGACATTCATACTTTTTTTGCTTTTACTAAAAGGCATATATATATTTGAATGTTAATAGTAAGATAATCATGGATCCTTAGTTCCACTAATCTTACTCAAATTCTGTATTACCAAGTTTATCTGTGATTCTCTTTATTCAATTGTGAAAGGGAAATCTACTTGTCCCCAACTTACTACTAAGTTCATTATGAGAATGGAGTAAAAGTCAATGGTAATAAGACAGTGGCCATCCGACTTCAGATTTGTAATGTGTGATCCCTGTGAGAATAGGCTGCAAATATTTGTTGCTGAGTGTTTCTTTTGAAAATGGTATTTTACCATAGGCATCCTCACAAGAATCCCTTTGAAGCTCTCATTCTCTGCTATTCGAAGGAAATTAAAATAGGCATAGAAGAGTTAAAAATCTAAAGACTATGCTCTTCAATTTTTTAAGCAAGTTGTGTTTTAATAATAGTTAATTTTTAAAGGTTTGCCATTTTTTGACAGACTAAGACACTACATTTATCAGGAGCATTCTTTATCAGTTTCCAATATTTGGAAACTTTTAGCAGCTGGGCCACCATTGATAATGGATTTGAATGTGAGGATAAATAGGGTTGTCATAATTAGTTGATCAATAAACCAACCAATTTTTTTTTCTCCAATCTAATATTTTTGTGCTGGTAATAGAGTGAGAATATTATTTCCTAAAAACATATTTTGTTCACCAGTCACATTTTGGAAATAAAGCTGTTTCACTGATATTAGTACACTTCTAGTATGTGTGTTTAATTGGTTTAATTAAAAAAGTGTTATACTTTCTATGGCTGTAAATTATAAGATGTAAAACTAATTCCCAGAGTTGTTGTGAGAACCTGGCTCTAACTCAGTATTTAATAAAATAGACTAACATTATTTTATTGTATTATTATGGTGATTATCATTATTACCTTTCCATTTAATGCTTTTATGGTATAATCAATCTATTTTTGTTAAAGCGCCTGTTTCAGTACACCGTCCATTTTGTCAAGCAAAGCATTCTTGTCAAGACATTCTTTATTCCTTTTTTTATTTCAGAATATTACAGAGATAAACATGTTTGGGTTACATAATTTTCTTTTGTACAGTTTGAGTCAAAGTTATAAGTGTGTGCTCATCACCCAGATAGTGTGCATTGTACCTGTTAGGTGTGAATTTACCCATCCCCTCCTCTCCCTCCCACCTACTTGATTTCTGTTGAGTTTTACTTCCATATGTGCATATAATTGTTGATCAATTAGTTCCAGTTTAGTTCTTAATGGTGAATTAAGTGGTGAGAAATGGAGATTCTGTGGTATATTTGGCTATCAACAAAAGATGAGAGGTTTTCTGAAATATTTATTTTAGACTTCGAGATTTAAACATTGGACATTTGCTTCTCTGGATCATCCTCAAGATCAAATAATAAACAATATGATTTGACATTTTTCCTCTTTAGTGTTTCATACATCTGCTATAACAAGCAAGAGTAGCACTTGATGAGAATCTGGAGAAGGATATATATATAAATAACTAAATTTCAACTTGAAAGTTACTAATTGTGCCTTGGTGTTAAAATGGATGAAACATATTTATTATAGTATCTTTTGTCAAATAACTCCAGCATATTTTCCATAATAGCTCCACAATCACAATAGCATCTTACATAGGAAAGGCACATAGCCAATATAGTCTTTATCACTGTTGTACTAAAAACTCATCTACCATATTAAATGTCACAACTCTATGAATTTTTAAAGACTAAATTTAATTACTCTTAGAGGCAAATTTCCCCCCAAATATTTAAAATCCCAATCATTTTAATGATATTATTTGAAGTATTTAATCTTTAACATAGGGTCAGGTTCTTAGTTCCAACTCTGTCATATTTTTTCAGCATACTTTATATACCTGTTTTCCTTTCAAGTAAGTGCACTTAAACAGATATATTAGCTTCACAGCCTATAATAAAGACAGTAAGCATCCACTCCTATTAATTTGCTTACTAAAAAAAAAAACACAATAATAGATTTAATAGATTTTAGTGTACCAAGGGCTTGTATTGACCCCTAAAATAGCAGATGACATATAGTGTTATACTAAAGCACCCCCTTAGTCACAAATTCGCAGTATTTTAATTGCATTCATGATAGTTCCTGTTGATTCCATTTTTAAATGTCACTGCTGGTTAGGGTTAATAATAAGTTCTTTTTTTTTTTGTGGTGATTTTCTAAGCCATTCAAAGCTTAGAATCTGAAAACTGCTAATCAAGTAAATAAAAAATAAATAAATAAGGCCTAATGAGGACAAAGCTATGCTGAAAAAGAAAGCATGAATGCTATTTTGCTGTAGCCATCCTGAGTTCCACATTTAGAAAGTTTTCCTAAAGCAACAAGCAACATTTTGTCATTATTTCTCAAATTAAATTAACCATCTTTTCAACAAATATTTATTGAGGAACTGCTTTGTCAGATGCCCTTTTAGGACATGCAGTAAACAAAATAGGGAAGAACATTGCTTTTGCGAAGATTACATTATGGAGAGATGAACAGGTACATGTTAGATTGGTGATTAGGAAAATAAAGAAGAAAATAATATAATTCAATGATAACTTATTTTCTGTTTTTTTATTTTTTGTAATTTCAAAATTTTAAGGGATTACAGATGTTTTTGATACATGGTAGAGTCAGGGCTCTTAAGTGTGCCCATCACCCAAATAGTGTTCATTGTACGTGTTAGGTGGCTTTTTGTCCTTTCCCTCTGCCCACCTCCCCTCTGCTTGATTTCCATTGATTTTACTTTCCTCTGTGTACTTGTATGCCCATCATTTAGTTCCACTTTATTAAAGTACATGTGGTGTTTGTTTTTCCATTCTTGAGATACTTCATTGAAGATAATGGTCTCCAATTCCTTCCAGAATGCTGCAAAAGGTATTAATTCATCCTTTTCTATGGCTGAGTAGTACTCTGTATTATGCATATACTACATTTTGTTAATCCACTCATGAATTGATGCGCACTTGGGTTGATTCTACGTTTTGCAATTGTGACTGTGCTACAAGTAATATTTGAGTGCAGATGGTTTTTTGGATAAAATGACTTTTTTTCATTTGGGTAGAGATACTCAGTAGTGGGGTTGCTGGATCAAATGTTAGGTCTACTTTTAGCTCTTTGCAAATCTCCATACAGTTTTCCATGGGGGTTGTACTAATTTGTAATCTCACCAACAGTGTATAAGCATTGTTTCTCTCTGAATCCATGCTAGCATCTATTGTTTGTGGACTTTCTAATAAAAGTCATTCTAACAAGAATAAGATAATATCTCATTATGGTTTTAATTTTCTTTTCCCTGATGAATAGTGACATTGAACACTTTTTCATGTTTCCTGGTCATTTTTCTATCTTCTTTTAAAAAACTTCTGTTCATGTTTTTTGCCCACTTTTTAATGAGGTTGTTAATATTTTCTTCTTAATTTGAGTTCCTTGTAGATTCTAGTTATTAGCCCTTTATCAGAAGTGTAGATTGCAAATACTTTTGCCCATTCTGTAGGTTGTCTATTTGCTCTGTTGATTATTTCCTTAGCTGTGCAGAAGCTTTTTAATTTAATCAAATCCTACTTATTTATTTAATTATATTTGTTGCTGCTGTAATTGTCATTGGGGTATTAGTCATAAATTCTTTGCCTTGACTGATGTACAGAAGAGCTTTTCCTACCTTTTCTTCTAGAATTCTTATGTTTTCATGCCTTACATTTAAGCCTTTTATCCATCTGAAATTAATTTTTGTGAGAGGTGAGAGACAGGGTTCTTATTTCATTCTTCTGTATGTGGCTATCCAATTTTCCCAGTACCATTGATTGAATAGGGCTTCTTTTCCCCGACGTGTGTTGTTGTCTGCTTTGTCAAAGATCAGTTAGCTGTAGGTAGATGGTTTTATATCTGGGTTCTCTATTCTATTCCATTGGTCTATGCCTCTATTTTTGTGCCAATATCATGTTGTTTTGGTTACTGTAGACTTGTAGTATAGTTTGAATTCTGGTAATGTGATGCCTCCAGCATCACATTTGTTCTTTTTGATTAGGATTGCTTTGGTTATTCGGGTTCCTTTCTGGTTCCAAATGAAACATAGAATTATATTTTCTAGGTCTGTGAAAAATTATGTTAGTATTTAGATGGGGATTACATTGAATCTGGAAATCACTTTGGGTAGTATGGATATTTTAGCAATGGTGATTCTACTAATTTGTGAGCATGATATGCCTCTCTATTTGTGTCCTCCACAATTACTTTTCTCAGTGTTTCGTAATTCTCCTTGTAGAGATCTTTCACCTCTTTGGTTAAATATATTCCTAGGTATTTTATTTTTTTTGTAGCTATTGTGAATGGTACTGGGTCTTTGATTTGACTCTCAGCTTGACTGTTATTGGTATATAGAAATGCTACAGATTTGTGTATGTTGATTTTATTTCTTGATACTTTGCTGAATTTATTTATCAATTCCAGGAGACTCTTAGACTTCTAGGTTTTCTACATACAAGATCATATCATCAGCAAAAAGTGATAGTTTGACCTTCTCTTTCCCAATTTGGATACTGTTTATTTTTTTCTCTTGCCTGATTGCTCTGAGTAGGACTTCCAGCACTATCTTCAATAGAAGTGATGACAGTGGGCACCTCATCTATAGCCTTAAATGCCCACATCCAAAAGTCAGAAAGATCACAAATTACCAACCTAATATAACATCTCAAGGAATTAGAAAAGGAAGACCAAACCAAACTCAAAGCCAGCAGAAGAAAACAAATAACACAAATCAGAACAGAACTAAATAAAATGGAAAACAAAACAAAAAAAATACAAAAGGTCAGTTAAAGAAAAAGTTTGTTCTTTGAAGAGATAAACGAAATTGATAGACCTCTTGCTAGATTGACCAGGGATATAAGAGAAAGGACCCAATGAGGTCAATAAAAAATGAAAAAGGAGATATAACAACTGATAGCACAGAAATAAAAACATCATCCGTGAATACTATGAAAGTCTCAACACACATAAACTAGAAAAGTAGAAGAAATGGACAAATTCCTGGAAACACACAACCTCCCAATACTTAATCAGGAAAAAAGTAGAACTCCTGAACAGACCAGTAATGAGCAGTGAGATTGAAGCAGTAATAAAAAGTCTTCCAACAACAAAAAAAATACTGGACCAGATGTATTCACAGCCAAATTCCACTAGACCTTCAAAGAACTGGTACAGGTACCCATACTGCAGAAATTATTCCTTAACATTGAGAAGGAAGTAATCTTCCTTAAGTCATTCTATGAAGCCAGTTCACCTTGATACTAAAGCCAGGTAAGGACACAACAAAAAAAGAAAACTACAGATGAATATTCCTTACGGATATAGACACAAAATTCTTTAGTAAAATACTAGCAAAGTGAATTCAACAGCACATCAATAAAATAATCCACCATGACCAAGTGGGCTTCATCCCAGGGATGCAAAGATGGCTCAACACACATAAATGAATAAATGTGATTCACCACATGAACAGAAGTAAAAACAAACACCATATTATGATCACAATACATGCAGAAAATGTATTCAACAAAATCCAACACACTTTCATGATAGAAACCCTCAACAAACTATGCATAGGAGAAAAATATCTCAAAATTATAAAAGCCACATCTGATAAAACCACAGCCAACATCATACTGAATTGGGAAAAGTTGACAGTATTCTCACTAAGGATAAGTGTTATTAAAAAGAAAAGAAATGTTGTGACAGGCTGACAAGGATTTTAGAATTGGTGGCTTAGGAAGCCCTTCTCTAGGGGAGACGTTAGAGATAATATCTGAATTATACAAAGTACTTTTTCTTGTGACCCACTGAAAGCAGAGCATTCTAAGCAAAGGTAATAAAATATGAGAAAAAAATGAATGAGAGTATTTATAGTTCCCTAAAATGTGAAACACAGAAGTCCAATAATATATAATAATTTTAGTCATCATAATATAATAATCATTTTTGAATGTCCTAAAAATATAATGATATTGTGCTTTAAGCTATATTGTTTAAACAAGGAATAAAATAGTGTGTCATGATTCTAGGAATAAAAAGTATGGAGAGACATATGTGAACCTAATAATTCTTATTTAATCCTATTGCAGAGAAATCTGTGATTCTAAGTGTTCAGCTCAACAATCATATACTACTTAGTTCTTCATAGAGGCTGCTCAATTTTCTCGTTCATCATGAACTCTTAAATGATCCTCTAAAATGCTTTTATAAACTTCTTTAAAACATGTTTTTGCTGTTCCCAGCCCACAGTAAAGAACACTTTTTATTTTGAAACTCAGTACTAACAATCACACAAACACACACATGCACACACACATAGGGACACATAGGCACGTGGGCATATAGCTGACAAATATGTTTCAGAAAACAATACTTGTTTCTATGTAAGATGAACTCTGATATTTTCTGTTATTTAATTTTCATAAAATTTCTTATCTTTAGTTATTACCAGTACATAATAGTTATATATATTTGTGGGGTACATATGATGCTTTGATACAGGCATACAATGTATAATAATCTAATCAGGGTAATTGGGATATTCATTACCTCAAGCACTTATCATTTCTTTGTATAAGAGAGATTCCAATTCTACTCTTCTTTTTATTTTAAAGTATACAATAACTTATTTTTGATAAAGTCACCCTTTTGTGCTATCAAATATTAGATTTTGTTCATTCTATATAACTATATTTTTACACCCATTAACCATCCCCACTTTATGTCCCCTGCCAAGCTACTCTTCCCAGTCTCTGGTAACCTTCATTCTACTCTCTATCTCCATGAAATCAATTGCTTTCACACCCACCAATGTGCACAACCTGAAGATTGGAAACCTTGTTCTAAATGTCATTCAGCAACCTACACATTTTAATCCATATATTAAAAAACAACCAACAAACAAACACTATGAAAATTACTATAGGCTAAAGTTTATTTTCCTTCAAAAAAATTAATACAGTGCTTTAATATTTTGATAAACATTAAATTGACAGAGAAAGTCAGAATTAACTTTTCTTTGCACGCACATAGTTTGCCTGGTAGCATAGCAATTCTGTGTTTGCTAGGAAGATAATACTTATATTTAATGGGGTAATAGAAATAATTGCTTAGTTATAAAGATAATTTATTTTCTCTCTGGTCATTCGTTGCCCCAAGTATTGCTCTTAATTATCCCCTAAGGTGAAAAAAGGAAGGATTTAAGAATTTAGCAGTAGAGAACTCTAAAGAGAATTGCAATAACAGAGTAAAATATTGTAAGTTTACAAATGTTACCACAGTGAATCTGATATCTATAAAATATACTATCAGCAATAATTCTTGAAATTTTTACCTAAATTTATTCCTGAATTTATGACCACCTCAAGTGGGAATTTCACATAATGGATTATTATAAAACAGGATCTCACACAAACAAACTTTGGTTTCAGAATACATATTTACACAAATATTTGATGTTATGGAATTTATCCATATTCCACAACAAAAAAGTCAAGTCACACTTTGATATATAGATCTCAACAGACTAAGAGCCAACCTTTTTGGGTCCTTCTCCTTTCTCAACTCTAACCTCTTAGAACCTTATTTTTTTCATTTGTTACATTGAGAAAGTTTTCTCGTTTGTTACACACATTATAAAAATAATATCAAATAAATATGTAATCCAGAAACTCAAATGAATTTTACAAACTTATGTGTAAAGGACAATATATTACAAGCGAACCTCTGAATGTTCTTCAATGTCTGCTGATTTACACTGACTGGGCAATGGTCATCCGACTCCCACACCTTTTCCAACTTCCTTCCCTTGTACTCTGGGTCACCCTGGGCCAAGGCACCAACTCCACCGCAAACATTTAAAGCTTCTACTGTAGGCTTAGAAGGTTATGTGGAAGGGTTCCATCATGTATCACATGGATTTCTCACACATGCTTTGCCTGATTCAATCTTCTCAATTGCTTCCTGTGAGAATCAACAAGCTCCTTCCCTTGTCTCATGTAGAGCTGTTATGCAACACTCAGACATCTTACATGAGATGCTCCTGCCATATGACTTATCTTGAAGTTTCTTAACAACAGAATATCTCTTCTTAAAGAGAAATTCTCAAACACACCACCACACACACACACATATACATGCACGTATATATACACATATTGAAACCACCTTATGCAGAACTGAAAAAGATGTTGCTTCCCTTCCCTCCAACACATCCTCAGTTTTCCTTTCCCGTGGAACTTTTTGAATAAGCACTAGGCACTTCAGGACTTAGGAAGGAGAGACTTTCAATAAGTCTGCAAGGTTCATTTGGGTGCTTTAAAGAAAGGGTGTCCCAATATTTTCATGGTGGACTGCATGACTAGTAATCATGTGTACAGACTCTTTTGCTTTGTTTTTTAAGTCAACATTATTGGAGTTTATATTTAAATAAAATAAACTGCACCAATTTTGAAAGTACAGTTCCCTGTGTCTTGCCACATTTAAAAAGTTTTCCTATGCTACTGTGTATATTTCTTCCATGGCCTGAGGCAAACACAGATCTGTCTTCTGAATCTATGGATGAGTACTGCCATCTCCTAGAAATTCACATAAATGAAATCATACAATATATACGGTTTTGTTTCAGGCCTCTTCCACTCAGCATATTCTTGTGGAGATTTATCCATATTGTAACATTTATAAGTAGTTTGTTTCTTTCTTTTGACAAGTATTATTTCATTGCACAGATAAACCACACTTTTTATGTCTGTTCACTATTGATGACATTTTCAATTTGGGAGATATAAACTTTGTAGCTCTTCTAAAATTTAGTATACTATATGGAAAATTGTTCAAACTCATATATTATGGACAACACATTTTAACTCCACAACCATTCTACCAAGTGAATTTTGAAAAATAGTCTAAAATGTTTTTATTGCATTACATTAACATAATTTAGAAGGCAAAAGAAAAAGAGGATTGAGATTTATGTCATAAAATTCCCTAAATCACTTCTTAAATTTTTACTTTATTTCCAGCAAACAATTCTGCAGTTTTTAAAAATGAGACTTTCTGTTTAGTACAGGACCATTCAGCAGTGGTAAATAAGTACAGTCTCCCATTTCCATTAATTCAATGCATTTTAAATCTGAATTCTTATTCTTCCTTGAACAATCAACAATGGCCTTGTTTTTTTCCTCACAGATTACAATTCAGCATGTTTAAGCATCTTGTTACATGAGTAAGAAAGTATAAAGGCCTTGATCTGAGGAAGCAGCTAAATAAATATCAATTTGTTTCCAAGAACTAGTCATCTGAAATATTAAAATAAACCAAATGCCCATCCTCTGGTTCTTCTTAATTCAAGTATTCAATAAGTTGCAATGCTTAAAGGCATAGTTACAAAAAAAAAAAAAAATCAGATGCTTCAAACTCATGCATTGAACCTGACTTGCAAACTTAACAACACAAAATCTATTGATGAAAACTTACATTTTAAATTGAATAGTATTACAATGACATTTTTTATGTGTTATTTTATTACAGAAGTCTATTTGTAGCAAATGGAGCTCAGCTTTTTCATGTTTGCACCAAACATGTCAAATTCCTTTCTGGCAAGTAGTTAGATCCTACTAAGAGAAAAAGTAATATTGAAAGTGAAGACAGTTTGGTTCATATGTTCAATGCTCCTGGCTTCAAGGATAGAATTAAATCAGAGGAGAGGAGCAGGAAATAGTTGGAAATTTGAATATGAAACAAATCATGGTAGAAAGAGGGTCAGGGAAAACTAAAGCTTGTTCCTCAGGTAGAAAGGGACTGATGGTGACTGCCATGTTACACCTTTGAATACTTTCAGAAATAGACAGATTATGTCACCGTGTACTCTGTTATACTCATTTCAAACTTTTGTCCAGGCACGCTCCAAACCTGGATTTATTAAATAAATAGATAAGGAATTTCAAATATTTTAAAAATTTATTTTAGAATATTACAGGGGTACAAATGTTTTGATTACATGGATTGATTTTGTACTGCTTGAGTCAAAGTTATCAGTCTGCCCATCACCCAGATAGTGTACACCGGACCTGTCAGGTATGATTTCACCCATCCCCTCCTCCTGCTCCCAACTGCTTGATTTCCATTTAGTTTTACTTCCATCTGTGCACATGAGTGCTGATTGATTAGTTCCAATTTAATAGTGAGTACATGCACTGTTTGTTTTCCATTCTTGTGATACTTCACTTAGAAGAATGGTCTCTAGTTCCAACCAGATTGTTGCAAGAGGTACTAATTCATTTTTTATGGCTGAGTAATACTTAATGGTACACACATACCACATTTTATTAATCCACTCATGAATTGATGGCACTTGGGTTGGTTCCACATCTTTGTGATTGTGAACTGTGCTGATATAAACATTCTAGTGCAAGTGTCTTTTTGATAAAATTACTTTTTTTTTTCCTTTGGGTAAATACCCAGTAGTGGGATTGCTGGATCAAATGGTAAGTCTACTTTTAGTTCTTTGAGGTATATCCATACTGTTTTCCATAGAGATTATACTAGTTTGCAGTCCCACCAACAGTGTATAAGTGTTCTTTCCCTTTCTCTCTGCATCCATGCCAACATATATCGTTTTGTGGAATCAACCCAGGAGCCCATCAATTCATGAGTGGATTAATAAAATGTGTTGTATGTATACCATGGAGTACTACTCAGCCAATAAAAAATGAATTAATACCTTTTGTAACAATCTGGATGGAACTGGAGACTGTTCTAAGGGAAGTATTGCAAGAATAGAAAAACAAACACTGCGTGTACTCAACATTAAATTGGAACTAACCGATCAGCACTGATGTGCACAGATGGACATAAAACTCAGCAGAAATCAAGCAGATGGGAGGGAAGAGGTGGGTATGGGTGAAATCATACCTAACAGGTACAATGTACACTATCTGGGCAACGGGCACATTGTTAACTTTGACTCAAGCAGTACGAAAGCAATCCATGTAACCAAAACATGTGTACTGCCATAATATTCTAAAATAAAAAAGGGAAAAAAAAAGAATTTAAGCAAGTGATGATATAATTTGATCTCACTCGACTGCATGGGAAAAGCAAATCTACATGATTCAGAAATTGCATCCTCCTATTCATATGACTTGGTTTTATGGGATTTTCTCACATGAGGATGTTGCAGAGCATAAATCCAAAGGGCCTGGGGAGATGCTTCTCAGTGCTTGTGCATGAAACTCAGTGAATGGCAGTTTTAAAATTCACATCTCATTCTGCTCCCCTCCTTATTTTAAATGTGCTTTGTGTTCTATATGATATTTAATATGTGTGTTGCTTTCACAGAAAGGGAAATAAATAGGAAACAAACTCAGACCACAGAAGCTGTACCCAGGCATATCCTCCTAATGCAGCCATCTGTCTCATCTGACCCCAAGAGGGAATTCTAATAATGTTATCGTTTGATTCCCATTTCAGGCACTTTGCATTTTTATATATGCTAAAGAATTCAGCAAGTCATCCAACTGGCATAAGCAATAGGAAAACTTCCTCTAGAGCACAGGTGTACAAGCAAACAAATCCTTTCTGTGCTTGAAAATTGATCCTTCAATATAGCAAACTTCTCAGCAGTGTGCTGAACTGGCAAGAAGAGGTGGGAAGAGCACATCTGTCAGGTAGAGGGAACAGATGGTGATCACCTCTTCTCACCTTCCAGCAGAGTCAGGAATAGATACAGTCACCCTGAGCTGTCTTTTCCCAGCCTTATTGCAAAACAAGCAAGCAAGCAAGAAGTGGAGTATTAAAATATATTAGGGTTAACCAGCTGGTTAGCTCTGGATGCCCTAGAGAGATAACCTTGTGTCACAGAGGCTGTATGGGGGCAGTGGATTGTAAATATCTTTTAAAAGCAAAACAGTGCCAGGAATATATCATAGCAGAATTAACATGAATAGTTAAACATAATGCAAATGGCCAAACCCAGGCTATGAATTTATCACTGCGACCTGGAGGGAGGTCCTATGATATTAAAAGAATTCTCTTTGTGGCCAGCTCCAGGCATGGTTTTGCTTTGTTCTACTGCCCGGTCACAAAAACTAAGATTCCATATTCAGAAATTAAGTCCTTAACTCCCAAAGTCTACCTTTTCAAAATCTGAATTATATCTTAGTTACAGCAAACAGATTAATAACACAATTTTGTTTAAATGCATTACATTAGTTGACATCTGGGCTAATTCAACCTTCTTTATAGCAGTTCTCTTCATTTCTTAATCTATGGAACATTACAAAAAAATCCTGGGGTAGGCGATTAATTTGATGCAGATATGCCAACCATTTTCAATACTTACTGCTTTCTTCTGCCAAATATCAGAGCCACATAACCGTAACTGGATACATCATAGCTACTTTGCTTTCAAATATTGATAGCACATAGTGTACGGCAAGCAAAGAAGCCAAGCACAGCTTTCTAGAGTGTATGTTTTGCAGACCTTTCTGATCCTTTTTCTTGTATCCCTGTAATAGGTATTTCCAAAGTGTGGACAAAGGAGAACCATTACCCCCAACCCCACACCACCAATTCTTTCAAGATAAGGCATCATTATAGGGCTTGATGATGATAAGTTTAAGACATTGCAAGCTTTAATAAGCATTCTTCTTTAATTCCTCAAATAAGAGCAACATGTATTAAACGCCCTTTGAAATCAGACGTGGGTTAGCCCTTAAACTGGTCTTGAAAGCTGAATTACAATATTTGCTCTTACAACACAACCAAATTAAATTATATGTTGACAATAGCTAACATTTTATCATTTTTAAAGCCTCTTGATGCCTACATTTCTATCTAAACTTTCATTGCCAGAAAAGTGAAAATGTCCTGACAAGTCCAGTTTAACTTAACCCCACAACATTCAGTTAAGTGCAGCTTATGCTTTTTATTTATGTTTATCAATATGAATCTTCTATCACCATGTTTTTTGTTTTGTTTTGCTTTGTTTTGTTTTTTCTATTTAGAGAGAAGATAGCAAGTGTTTTAAAGTAAATTTTTGGCTGAGCAGTATTTTCAGGTATAAATAGAAATTGTTTCTTTTACAGGCATTGTACATCCACATAAATTCTGCTGCATTTGAAAACCTGTCAGCTTTATTTTGTACTGGTACTCAGAATCTTCTCCTTTTGACCAATATTATATAAAGTTCCTCTGGGAGGATAATGTGTATGATTGCAGGCTTGCCTTGTTAAAATCCATGGCTTTTTATGCAGTCATGTTTTCACCTATGAATTATGCATGAAAGAGTATCTCATTACATTTCATTTTCTTTACAGCAGCATCTTCTCTTCTAGACATACCCGGGTTCCCATCAGCCAGGCTCCCCTCACCCTGCAGCTTGGCTCCATCTTGATGCCTTCATAGCATCTGAGACAAAATGGGCGTGTTTAACTTGTCACCTCATGCCTGGTATAAATTATTCACTGGAGCTTTGCACAGATTTGTGAGCTAACCCGCCCGGACTCAGAGAAACTTCACAGGCTGTGTGTGGGAATCTGACAGAGACATCACAGGCCATTTCTTCAGCAGTTGTCCAAGGCAGAGGAGAAAAACTGTCTTCATGCCAAAACTTAGCCTCATTTTAAAGCTTAAAAATCCCTCATTTTCCTTCAAAACACAGAAATTAGCTGTACGCGTTTGTCACTTGGGTGTGTTTGGGTGTTATACTATTTTTCTCAGAACTAAAGGTCAAAAAACAAAGCCCCTTTTGGGTTTTGTTTTGTTCTTTTGAAATGAAGCCATTGGTCTTTCAACCTGACAAGATTAATTAAATGTGGAGAAAAGATCACAGAATTTAATCTGCACAGTCATTCCGTGTATGTGGTCGGGAACAATCACTCAAAGAAGCATATGGACAGCTAGGTTAGTATTTTGTGTGTGTGAATGTAAGTGTGTGTGAGAGAGTGTGTATGATGATTGCTAACTAAGCCTATGTCTCCAATTTCAAACGTTCTTTATAAGACAATCCTGTTAGAAAAATGATCAATTTGTGTCAAATGATGCCATTCACTAAAATAGAATCATATTATTGAAGCAGTCAAAGAAAAGTAGCAAAAGAAATAAGTCCCCCCCAAATCAAAGTAGCACATAATGTGATTAATAAAATGTTTTATTTTTCCAACTCAATTAAGCATTTTCTTGGAAAGAATGAGAATTATGTAGGTAACTTAGGGCAAACTTCCATAGGTCTAGGAAGGTAAAAGGAGCATTAAAATTCATTTCCAGGCAATGAGAATACTTGCTCAACTTTCTTTAGTTCTTCTTGTAAGAATGTGGTCAGGGAGACAAAAACTTTCATATCCCAACTGTCATATATTCTCTCTGACTAAGAATTGAAACCTTCTTAAAATGAAACACAAGGAAATGACTCATAAGCTCATTGCTGTAAAAGAAATGGCAGTGAGGCTTATGGTTCTGACAATAAGCTTTTGAAATATATATTTTACATGTAGAATTTTGTGATATGTGAGGTGAGTTCATTGCAAAAGTTTTACAGTTTGTAAAGCAAATACTTTGCTCTTATATCCTCATTTTCTTCTTATATCCTCAAAACAACCATATATACAAACTTTATGCTCAATGCTCAAATATGTTGCTGAGAAGTGGTGTTGCAACTGATGAATATAAATAATATACTCTGGTCCAGTTACCATTACCAATTGTTAAACTCAGGGAAGTCGTGTGTTTTTCCATGCAAGCTCCTTACTCCAAGGAATCCTGATGATCATTTAATAGTAACATGAAATAATATTTTTACATTTTAAAATTAGTATTTACCTAAACAATTATAGACCTTAGTGATAAATAAAGCATTATTTCCCATCTTAACTGCTATTTCTTCATGTGGTAGTCAACTTGCCATAACTTAGATACAAATCTGATGGATCTGAACTTTAGTCTGTTTTTATGCAAGTACAAAGAAAGAAGTTGACATTTGCAATGAATTGCAGGTTTTTTTATTTGAAACCTTATCATTTGCCACAGTTATTGGTATGAAAAGAATACTGTTTAACTATTGGCTGAATGGATGGATGACCAATTTTATTATAGGTGGCTCCATAACAGGTTGGAAATACACAGATGATATGAATATAGTTCAATATCAACATAGGTGGGGGGTGGGTAGGTCAGATTCTGATTTTCTCTTCAATAACTATTCTGTTGTTTCCCAGCAACAACTACAGATTGAACTCCTGGGAGAGGATTTGTTATACCCAGTTTGATTGCTAGGAAACTTACTCAATGAAATGATTTGAAAAGCTAGGGCAAAGGGCATGATTATTGGTATGTATTCCTTTGACTGAGTACTGGCATCAGAGTATTTAATATTAAATATCATCAACTGTAGCCTAGATTTAAATTTCTTCCATTTTCTCTGTACTCTTGCTTATTTTGTGTTATTAAAAACATTCAGGATAATTTAGTTGCAATAAAATTTTATCTAAAGATTGCTGTCATATTTGTTTGTTTATGTCATTCTTTTGTAAATGGTTGCTTTATATCCTCTGTGATGCCCACAAGATAGGTACCATTTCCTCTGGGGACAAAGTACATGAGTATCTGTGAGTATGAAGCACATGAGATTCACAGCCCTGTATGGCTTTATCCCACTTTTTCTCTGTTCCATACCTAATCTTCTCCCTCCTTTGAGAGGTGCAATAAACATGAATGAAAGTTTTAGTAGAGAAGGGCATTTTTCACCCTTATGTAGTCATACCCTGACAAAGAACCACCAACAACATAGTTAGCTAGGAAAGATAGCTAGAGAAGGTTTGGTCACGTTACTACATAGTGATAATATTATATTACAACAGTAACTTGGAGGAGTAGAAAAAGAATAGACATTTCACATCTTCCACTCATATGAACACAATGGCATACATTATACATAGACATCTCATCAACAGAAAAGAAAATTCCCTCAAGTCATTTCAGCAGTATTTCCTTCAGATTTGTGTGTTTTGTATTGAAAAGAGTTTACAAGTAAAATAGTCTTTTCTCTCACCCTGTAGTCTTTAATATTAGCCTCCTACCCAAATATACTTATTTCTACTCCTGCTTCAGGAATGTATATGCAACTTAGAAATGTAGGCTGCAAGAGAATGAATCAGAAAGGACATTCTACCTAACATTTGGCAGTCTAGAAATAGAATTAATTAATTAAATGAACGATCTATCAATTATAAGGCAGCGTGAAACAGCAATAAGGCCCAGGGAAAGTACACATTGCATATACCCTGTGCTTTCATTTGGGTAAAATATGAGGTGCCAGTACTTTTATCTTGATTAATTCCAAAATACCTCTTGCACTTATTCTGGTGCCTCACCCTCTTTTCTAATCACATTGACATGTGAACTTTTTTTGTCCCTGCCGCGTGAGTTATATGCAATATGAATATATTTGAGCAGAATTGAATCAAATTGCTTTCAAAAAAAAGATATAGTTATGGGGTCAGAGCACATATTATTTCAAAAAAGTATTGCATATATTTGACATGAGGAAGGCCTACCTAAGTTCAAATAAGGTAAGGCTGATTTGGAAATAATAAAGAAGGTGACAATGTGGATTCATCTATGCTGTTTAAATATGCAAAATAATCTTTCCATTATTTTAAAGTTTGATTTATCAAAAAGTTACATAAAGCATAATTATCAAGAAATGTAGATTATTTAACAGATACTCAACTGAAACCTAGAGGAAAAGTTTAAAAGAAGATGTAGAAGTCATGAGTGATATTCAACATAGGAGGAATCAAGGGGGTAAAAAAAGATACTTGAAATTCATCAGTTCCAGTGATCCACAAAAGACTAAGCCAAATAAAACTACCCTTAGTTACAGCAAGAGAGGATTTCCACTGAAATGTCAGGATATATTTCTCCCTTCTCTGAACTCTAACAGCATGTATTGCCTGAATCAATCATTTGAGCATAAATCGAATATCACTTTATGACTTCTCTATAACTTTATTAAAATGTTCTTTTGCATCTTGTGTGTGTGTTTGGTTTTTCCTTTGATTGTGAGCTTGAGACTAAATGCTAATTATTTTATTCTCACAAGATATAGCTCAATTTGTTTTACATATCAATCCCCAAGAAAATATACTTTTAACAAATCTGATTGATTTTGTCTTTACACCTGGTGTCGTGAAAAATTAGAGAGGCAAGTGTAGTTTTGAATGATCTAAGGTTGTCATGCTTAGAGGAATGGACCAGATGATCTTTTTGATGACCTAAGAGTTGTTTATAATAAATAAGGTACGATTACCACCCCCCATAATAGCCTCTAAAAGAATAAAAATTGAGGGTTAAAAGTGTAATGAAATGCAAATGAAACTGTCTTGAAAATAGACTGCCCATTTTATTTGTTTCCTACAGAATGTAGGACATATACTGGTAATATTAAATACTATTAACAGCATTCTAGTTTTAAAATAATTGTATAAATAATTCATAGTCGATTTCACTTACTAGTTTTAAAATGAATGTTACAAAATATTTTGGAAACTAAATGTGGTTGCATCGATTCTGTATTAAAAAGAGTTCTAAATATCTTATATTCTCTTTCTATTTGTTGTATTTCCTAGTTTTGTCAACACATTGGGTGAAATTTAAGTCAAGAGGTAATTTCAAATACATGCTGTGTGCCCAATTTAAAATCAAATATAAATAAGGTACAAGATTTACACTGAATGCTCCTACCTAAGAGAGATGCCTCTCTTTTCTTCCCAAAGATTTCTCCCTTTTAATGAGGAAGTAAAAGATATTAAAAAGTATGATTTATAAAGCCCTTTTGACATTTACTTCATTTCAGGTAGATGCTGCTTTAAATAGCTTTTTTAAACAATGCATATTTTGTGTTGCACTTAATTAAATAAAGACAGAGTAGTACAGTCTAAATATCACTGGACTTCAGGAACTCTAATTCTGCTGTATCCACTCATTCTCTTCGGGACCTTGCACAAGTCACTTAACCTATTTGGGCTGCAGTTTTCTCAACTGTAAATGAAACTGTTGGATTAGAACATCTTTAAGGTCTTTGTCAATCCTAAACCTGTATAATGATAAGTTCCATAATTACTTCAAACTTCCATTTCCTTATTTCAGCAATGTGCTTTACAATAACATCTTTCCCTTCATTACATTTAAGGATCAGAGTAGCTAATTTATTATTTTTTTCTGAAAACCATAAATTGTCATTGTAAATTATCATTAGTAACATTAGTCACAGCAGGTATTAGTAACCTTAGGAGGACACAAAGGTGTCTTGAGAAAATAGAGGAATTTAGAGGAGTGGTGATACATAGTGTGACCTGCCGCCCATTTCTTATCTCCTTCAGATGAATTTGTCCTTCAGCCAAAGTTTTTTTTTCTTTTTTTTGAAGAACCATTATAAACAAAATGTTAATCAGTCAAAATCATTTATATTATACATGAGAATCATGCAGTGCAGCTGAAGTCTTGCTTTATTAGATGTTCCTCTATTCATTGAAATGGTTTGGAACGTGAAATTAAGCAATAATAATCCCCTGAGCTCCCACTATCTGTAAGGCATCTTGCTAAGCACTCTCAGGAGATCTTTACTATCGACATAGATCCCATCCTCAAAGAGGTTACAGTTTAATTCAGAAGAGAAAATAAATTTTGGGAAAAAATAAAACAATAAGAAAGATGATAGAAAAGATGCTGTATTAGTCCTTCAGTGTAAACGAGCCAAAAATAAATAAATAAAAAAAAGAAAAGATGCTGTAAGTCTATTCATGGTGATCAGGCAGGGCAATTTTATAAAAAATGGTATAAAATTTCAGAGGAGAAAAAGATTGCTTTAGATTGGCATAGTGGGTTAAGCTTTTACAGTAGAAATGGATTGTGTCTGTGTTAATAGAATTGACTAAGATTGTGTGCCCCCAATAATCCATGTGTTCCCCTACTCCCTTTCAGTTAATTTGGAGCTATTGAACCATGCCGGAGGACTCTGCAAGGAAGTGATCTGTGTCTTTTCTGGGCCAGGGCAGTTAAATGTTAATAGGCTGCCCCCATCATTCTCTTCTCCTGCTTTTGTGGCTTTGGAAAACACGTGTTCCCCCAGATTATGTAGCCACAGCAAGGAGGAAGGCTACCTGAGCCACCTGGCCCACTGGACTGCATCTAAAGGAGAGAGGTATCTTGGTTGTGATAAGGCACTGAGATTCTGCGTGTATCTGTTGCAGCAGGAAGCAGGAGTTATTCTAATTAACACAACAAATGAGTAGAATTTAATCAAGGAAAGGGGAACATATTTCAGGCATTTGGAATCATACAGTGTATGGGGCTGGAAAATGCAAAAATATTGTCGAGGGATGATTAACACACACACCCCCACATCCATTCACACTCACAGACACACTCATACATAAATACGTCATGGAAACAGAGGATGTGAAAGATACAATACCTATAAAATAGTGATAAGCTTTTAGAAAATTTATTAACAAAAAAAGGAGCATGGATTTTATTCCACCAATTTTAGGCAAACAATGAAGTTTCCTGAGTAGCGTAGAGAAATTGTCAAAAAAATTCAGAGGCTAAAAAATGGAGGAGGCAATTAAACTATAAAAAAGTCCTTGGAAGAGGTGATAATCTAGTGTGTTGGAAATAGGAATAAACACAAAGGGAAGGATGTTAAAATGTATATGAAAATACTCAAACTGATGCTTTATATGCTTGTGCTATCATGTTTATATAATACATATTCACTGATCACTGTATTAAAAATAAAATTTATGAAGAATAATGTAAAAGAGTTTATCAAGGTAAAAATGCAGTAAAAATATCAAAAACGTTTTCATGACATTTTAAGGAATTTCATAATACCCCTTATAAGTTAGATGTGTACTATGGTGAAATAAGTGAATTACCTAAGAAAAAATTGCCAATATTTTCTTTGCTTTTTGGAAATGAAATGATATTTCATATACATGATATTTCTTTGATTCCTCCAGCTTCAACACTAAGATTTGTCATCCAACTCTTCCTTATAACAATAGTTTTAAAAAACCCACATATTTGTGTACAGAAAAGATATCACACTCACATCTGCCCAAATCAATCAGATTTTGACTGAATTTATTTTTAAAAATCCTTGCCAATTCAAACAAAATATCAACCAGTTTAAATGGGCAGACTCATATTTAGAATTTGGTGGCATTTAAAATCACCGTGGGGGTGGGAGGAAGAAGAAAAGATCCGTAGCTAAAACGTAATAAAATGGATATGTTAAATTAGCACTAATCATATCGATATTAAGAGTTTTGTCTTTGGCTGAGTGTGGTGGCTCATGCCTATAATCCTCGCACTCTGGAAGGCCAGGGCAGGAGGATTTTTCAAGGTCAGGAGTTCGAGATCAGCCTGAACAAGAGTGAGACCCTGTCTCTACTAAAAATAGAAAGAAATTAGCTGGACAACTAAAAATATATATATATAAAAAATTAGCTGGACATGGCCTGGAGTCCCAGCTACTCGGGAGGCTGAGGCAGAAGGATTGCTTAAACCCAGGAGTTTGAAGTTGCTGTGAGCTAGGCTGATGCCACAGCACTCTAACCTGGGCAACAGAGAGAGAGACTCTGTCTCAAAAAATAAAAAGAAAAAAAAAAGTTTTGACTTTTAGGAATATTACAGAAACAGTGTATATTCCCTTATTTAAAAATTTATTTCACCTAAGGCTACCTCTGAAAGTAGCATCTACTACTGACTGTTTTAGGGTACTGGGGAAGAGTTTTTACTCTGAACGTAAATTCTAAAAGTCTCCGAGATCCAGATGAATGCGTTCCTAGGATGAAACTTTAAGCATGGAAGACAGACAATGGAAGTGTTTAGAAAAGGTAACCTGCCTTCCTGGCCTCACCCTCACTATTTAGGATAATTACACTAACATTAGTTTGGGTGAGATCCAGAGGACATGCTTTCCTCAAAAATTATTACTGGAGTTTTAAGATTATACTTTTTTTTTCCCCTTGGAGATTATTGTATGTCCCCCTTTGTGGGGAGGAATTGGGACACACAGCATTTTGTAACTTTTCACCAGGTGAGGCTCATTGTTTCAACTTATTGAAGAGTTTACCTGTCTATCTAAAAGCATCCTAATTATCTATTTATAATTTCAACTCCTTTCCATACACTCATATTCCCCACTGACATGCCTTCAGGTCATAATTTTTAATTATATTCTGTTAAGACAAAAAATATACTTTACCCGTAAGGTAAATAGGCACACACACAGACAAAAGTTGGTGACTTACTATCCTATTCAGGTATATAGTGCCACAGAACGAACTTTGTAGTTTTTAACACTTCCTTCAATTTGATTTAAATCATGTCACAAACTCACCAGAAAAAAGAAAATTGCACTCATGTTTTTATATATACCATCTATGGAGCTTTAAATTATTTTACACATTATATGCTAATTGAGATAAGTAAAATTTCCAAAATTGTCAAGTCAGTCTCAGGATGCTTAAAAGAAGATCTATGATTCTAAAAGCTAAAAAATAGAGCTAGCTAGTGGGATAGTCAGTTTCTTGTGATTGCAAGGCTGAGGGGGGGATAACATTGAGTTTTTTGGGAAATCAAAAATCTCAGACGTAATTTTATCATAACATGTAAGGAACTACAGTAAATATGAAAGAAAACCTACTACAATGACTGCGTAAGACAAATGGGCAGGATTGTAAGGTTCTCTAAGGAACTCGATTAACTGAATACATCAAATATTTTCAGAAGCAGTTAGAGCTGACACCTGCTGTTTAGTAGAGTGGCAGGGTTTGAAGCTTTTTACTTCTTTTTAGTAAGCTGAAGAAGCTCAATATCTAATTAAAATCAAAGCACTTAAAATATTCAACCAGGCTGTTTGAAGACTTTATAATATTTCAAGTTATCTATTTTTTTATCAGTTTAAAAATAATCAAATGTTGGAATGCTATATAGGCTTAACAATATCTCATTTTTGAAAAGTATCCTGTTGTTTATAATTAAAATCTGACTAATATATTCATTGAATTTAACACCTGAAGAGAATGTTTCATTAAACTGATATATGGTTTAGACCTTTTCTCACAGAATAAATGAGTCAGGAATTAGCAAATTTAATGACTATAGTTTCAGGGAAAAAATGTGTATACATACACACACACATGCATGAGAATAAAATTCAAGAGATCAGAGAGTCACAATGAAAAAAAAATGGGCCAAATAGCTAAGAAGATAAATTTAAAAGAATTTCAAATGTTTGTTAAGAAATCAAATGTTGGGTGTACCATGTGACAAAACATGTAAATTTGAATAAGCAGAAACTGTAATTATCATCTAAAATATTTATTTTTTTCCAAATAAAGTAGGTCATTCACTCACTCTTAGTAAATTCCAAAGCAATAATACACAATGCTCCACTGGCCCTGTTAGTTACCTTTTGCTTATTAAAATGTATTTTTTATTTGGGTCTGTGATATCCTTCTCTCTGGTTTCCTCTTGTATTAGTCTGCTCAGGCTGCCATAATAAAATACTACAGACTGGGTGGCTTAAACAACAGTCTAGAATGTCCAAGATGAAGACTCCCACAGGGTCAGTGTCTGGTGAGGGCTATCTTCCTGGTTTGCAGATGGCTACCTTCTGACTGTGTCCTCACATGTGGAGGGGAAGCCCTGGTGTCTCCCCTCTTCTTATTAGGGCACCAGCCCTATTGATTAGGTTCTTACCCTATGACCTCATTGAACCTTTATCACTCCCTCACAGGTCCTGTTTCCAAATACAGTCACATTGGGGATTAGGGTTTCAACATACGAGTTTTGAGGGGACATTCATTCCACAAAAATTCTCAAAATGTTCAATCTGTTCCCCAGTGTCCTACTAATTTCTCTCTCTGGTCTATGATAGCCATCTCCAAGATGTCCCTCAAACCTTGGTCCCCTGCTTCTGGTATATGCAACTTTGCCTAGTTCCCTCCTATATTATACCAGGTTGGTCCGTATGACCAAAAAAAATTAAAAAAAAAAAGACAGAAATGGCAGAAATTATGGTATGCCACTTCCAAGATTAGGTTAGAAAGGACATTGTGATTCCATCTTAGCTGTCCTTCTCTTGGGTCACTTACTCTAAGCAGCTTACATGTCATGAGAAACCTTGTGGAGAGAAGTGATGTGGTGAAGAACTGACGTCTTTTATTATCAGCAAGCAAAAACCAAGGTCTACAGCCAGAAAGCATGTGAGTGAGTCTTCTTGGCAGTGGATCTTCCTTCCCTCATCAAACTCTCAGGGGATTGCAGCTCTTGCTGAGAAACTTGACTGCAAATTCATGAAAGACACTGAGCCCAAAATATCTAACTAATCTGCTCTGAGGAGATAATACATGTTCATTGTTATAAGCTGCTAAATTTTGGAGTAATATTTTATGTAGCAATAGATAGCAAAGATGGGCTGACATTTGAAAAACTGATTCATGTCAGTGAACCATCCAGGGTCCTCTACTCATTTCAAGTCCACCTGAGTGATTTAATTTAACCACCTTCATTAGAGTACATATTAAAACAAAACAAAATACACAACCTAAAAACATCTTCCAAATCTGGTCCTTTTCTTTCTATCCAAATTCATCTCTTGCCCACTCTTTCCCATTTATCTCCACCTTACTCCCCTCAAAGTACAAAATTGCCAGGATGAACTCGTGGAATGTTCCATGATTCTCAGAACTTTGCAAAGGCTACTTCCTCTACTCAAGAGGGCTCACCTCCTTCTTTACCTGGTTACAGCCTACTTGTCCTTCATGACCTAGCTTCAATGCTACTGCTTTTAGAGAACCTTCCCAGACCATCTAATTTGGATGAGGCGCTTATTTTATTTACAGTCACAGTGACCGGGTTGTCTATCATGTGCACACACTGTTAAGCTTGCCTATCTAACTCATTATTTTGTGGGCTCCTATATCACAAGTGAACAAACATTTACTGAGGGGAAAAGAAAAAAGATGGAGAAGGGAAATAATTCCAAAATAGCCAAAATTATAGAGATGGAGGCCTTAGTGGGAAATTTGGTCAATGCCAAAGCCAATAGATAAGATTTAACCAATTAATACCTCTGGTGGTCAGTAATAAAATGACTAAAATTTCTGTCTAAAAATATTTTTGTGCTAAGGACTATACTTTATCCCTCCACTTTTATTGTAATATTTCAATTCTTAAATATCTATTAGTCACATATTTGTATGTTGCCTAACTTAAGTTTTTAATTAATGTTGGGATTTAATGAAAATTGGGAATTATAAAAGGTTAATAATGTCTTTTTCTTATTTCATAAACACACGAGTGTTTGTTTTTACTTTTATAACTTTAATTAGAAACTCTCAATTTATAGTTTTTAAAATGTTCTGTGTCTCCTGTAGTGTCATGGTGATCTTGACAGTGATATGTACATCCAAGGTCTGCACATAATATAAGAAAACAGATATCCATCTAGCTTAATTTTTAAAAAAGAAAGAAAACAACTGGCTCCCCAGATATCCCAGGAGAGATGAAAACTTCTTCTTTTATCTTTCTTAGATGACTGAAAATCAAGCATTCTGGTTCCCAGAATCCCGTTTTCATATACATCATTATTAAATTTTTTTTTACCTGAAAAATGGTTCATGCGTTAGTACCTAAAATGTGTTTTAAAAGAGAAAATGTTTCCTGTTTTTCCAAATATATAACGAGCTAGGATATCTATATTATAATTAAAAATAAAAATAAAACATGGTCCATAAATTTTTTCTTAGGAAAATTATAAGTACTCCCTTTTTCAACAACTGCTAATATGGTAACCAATAGATGTTTCACATTTGTAAATGCTAAAGAAATAATACATAACAGTGAAATAAAAAGAAATGGAGAAAAATAGAAGAGAGAGAGAACCAGGAAGAGATGAAGGATATTATAGGAGCTGTTATTTTGTAATGGGAACTAAATAATTATAATTCATATGTACTTTAAAAATATAAAAATCTAATTTTTTTCCACTTCCTTACCCTTATCTCTGAACATCTACATTTATCTTTAATAGCTCACATTGTAAAACATCAGCCTTTACTTAGCTAAACTTAATTTGTCTTATGATGACATATGCATGATGATACATCACAGTGATACAACAATGATCAGTTCTTTCCTTTACTAATGACATGCTTGGACTCTACATAGGACACATTCTGGTGATTTTCCAGCATTAACAATGGCATGTAAAAAATAAAAACATAGCAAAGGATGCATTTAACAAATATTTATTGAGTATCCACAATGTGCTAAGCACAGTTCTGTGTGCTTGGATTATTAGCGGATAAAGTAAAACAAAGATTAATATCTTTAAGGAACTTATTGTCTAGATAACAAACAATAAACATGATAAGTAAATTATATGGTAATATGTTAGCAAGTGATAAGTGCTATTAAATAATAATTTCAAAAGTAGATCGAGGGAAGAGAAGGCATGAGTGACAAAATAAAACTCAGGCAAAGCTTACAGAGGTGAGAGTATTCCAGGAAGAGAATGTCACAAGTGTGAAGGACATGTGACTGAATGTGCTTGGTGTGGCCATGCAAGGAGCAAGTGTGGCTTGAGTGGAGCAACAGGGAGAGATTTAGGAGAAATGATGCTGGTGAATAATTATAATATGTGAGACTGGCAGCCATTGAAAGGACACCGGCATTTACTCCGAGTGAAACAGGAAGTTAAAGCAGGGTTTTGAACAAAGGGTGACATTATCTGACTGATGTTTTTAAAGAATTACTCTTAGTACTCCTATAAAAATAGACAGTTGGACAACAGCCATGGACATGGGCTGGGGAGGTGTTTGAGGAGTTACTGCAATAATTTAAGGTATATCATTGTGACTCAGATCTGGGTGATAGGAGTGAAGGAAGTAGAAGTTGATTGGATTCTGGAAATACTTTAATGTTGGAACTGATAAGATTTCTCCATGAATTTGATGTAGAATTTGATGGAAATGGAGGAGTCTAGGATGAGTCTGAGCCTTTTGAACAGAGCAATTGGCAGATTGGATTTGCCATCAACTGAATTAGCAAAACTGTGGGAAGTCGGATTGAAGGATGAAAAGTATTAGTTATTTTAATTTAAAATATCTTTTAGACATCCAAGGTGAGACACCAAAGGAAAAATTGAATATATATGTCCAGATTGTCACAGAGAAACCTGTTTTAAAGCCATAAATTAGTGAATGTTAAAGCATTTAGGTATATATACGTGTGTGTGTATGTGTGTGTGAGTGTATATATAATTTATATAGAGAGAGAAAGTCTGGAAAGTATCCAGCCATTGTTAATATAACGAGAATGGTTTGTACAACTCAATGTAACCTGTCAACCAAGGAGAGTGGACTGGGATGGGCATGTGCAAACAATGACAAAAATCACTGTACTAGTCAGTGGGGCACTAGACGCTGTTAAGTAAGCATGTGTTCTGTGTGGTCCTCACATTCAAAATGACTGAGTGAGTAGAGCAACAAATCTGCATCAGATTTTCCATTAAGCTTGAACATTCCTCCACAGAAACTATTCAGAAGATTCAGAAGGCTTTCGGGATGATGTAATGAGTATAGTGCAAATAAAAGTGCGGCACAAAAGTTTCAAAGATGGCTGAGCATCTGTTCAAAGTGATCCATGTTCTAGAAGGCCTGCAACAAACAGAACAACTGAGAATGTTGATCATGTACAGATTAGGTTAAGAGACACCGGGAGAACTGTGTGAGGTCCCAAGGTGCCTACTTTGAAAGGGACTGAGGGTCAATGTCCTAAGTACAGTGTTTCTTGTATCTTGTATTGTCTTCAATAAATGCCTCTATTTTTTCTATAACATGGCTGGAAACTTTCTGGACAGATCTCGTATATTATATATTATTAAAAACCATGAGATTGGATGAGATCACCAAGATAATGATTATAGGCAAAGAAGTAAATAGGAGCAAAGAATCAGCCTTGGAACATTTTACTACTAAGAGATTACTAAGTAGAGGAGAAACGAACAAAGGCTGAGAAATAATTAAGAGAAAAGGAAGGAAAAAATAAAAATAAGGAGAGTATGTGGTCTCAGAGGCCAGTGAAAAAAATGTAGCAAGGATCCACTGTCATGTGTTGTTGAAAGATCAAGTCAGAGGACTATTTGATTGACGCATGTGAATATGCTATCAGTGATCTCGCTATGATCAGTTTGGGCAAAGGGGTAGAAATCACCGAAATTATTCTGTATGATGATGCAATGGTGAATATACATCACTAAATATAATATTTGTCAAATATGTAGAATGTACAGCACAACAAATGAAACCTAATAGAAACTATGGATTTTAGTTATATCAATATTGGCTTATGAATTGTTAGAAATGTACCCTACCAATGCAAAATATTAATAATGGGGGATGGGTAGGGGACATATGGGAATTATACTTCCTGTTCGATTTTTCTGAAAGCCTGAAACTGCTATACAACACACACATACACACAAACACACACACACACACACACACACACGGATTTTAAGCCAAGTAAATTTGTTACCCATAAAAATTACATAAAACAATAAAATAATATATCATTATTACTAGCATTACACATGTGATCTGTAATTAGAGGGAACTGAGGATTATCAAAAAGATACAATTATACAAAGTTTGAGGGATCCAATCCACAAAAATATATATACTTATGAGATTGTTAGACAATGTGATCACTTCTGCCATTGGAAGAACAGCTCCTTCATTTGTCTTAGTTACAGTTCTAGTACCCTTATTAAACATGTCCACTGTCTGGATATGGTGAGTATGCATAACACAATTCATAAATCAGGTAGTCCTGAAATATATTTAGGTATTTATATCCTTTAAAAATGTCTGAGAATGATTATTCTAAATGCGTAATTTTTAATGGACTGTAATTTCAGTGCTTAATGTAAAAAAAATACATTATGTGCTCTAGAGATAAAATGATCAGAAGGTTTAGGATCTTATATGTTACTGCCATAAAGCCTCTTATGACCCTTTTTGTGCAAGCAATAATCTTAGCATGATAATTACTCTGAGAAAGATCACAGTGCTCTATATTTAGTATAATTGCTGACTGTAAATGAACTTTATCTGAAGATACCCATAAAAATAAATTTATTGACATATGTAGCTTTGAATTCTGTATGTTGCAAATGTAGTGTGATATTGACAGCTGGATATGAAGATAATCTATAAAAACAGAGTATAAACATAAAAGTGTTGATAATACCAGAAAAAAAATAGAAGCATAATGGTCCAAAGATGTTTCTTGAGTAAGGTGAACGTAGGTTCCAGTTGGCCTGAGATGGTTCTGATTCATGCCTCTTGTCCTAACAACTTTCACTTTCAAAAGTGTTCCAGTTGGACATTAAATTTTATGACCACTTGAAGGTCAAAATGTTTCTATTTTATAGAGAGAAGTATTAAAGGAGATAGATATTTATATACTTTACCCTATTGTAGTTACATGTAAAATTGTCTTTTGTGCTTCAATCATTAGACATCAGATACTCATTCCATTATTTCCCAAAGTTCCCCTAGGTAAACAAGGCTAAACTTCACAGACAGAGCAGTAACTGAAACCCTCACACAACTATATAAACAGTGAGCAAAGCCAAAGGAAATGGAGCAAAAATGATTATTTTATGAATTTTGCCATCAAATGTTTACTCTGACCTCTCACAGAAGAATTATAGCTTCACACACCACAAAGTAATTCTCATTATTTTAAAGAAAGAATTTGATGGGATTTATTTAAAGAAGTAGCTCAGCCTAAGTCAGTCTTGTTCATAGTGGTCAACCTTTCCTAACAACAATCTTCAGAATATCCTTTCAAAATTCCCCCAAAGTTCCATTTTCCTCATAACAAAAACAATAACAAAATAGTGGGAACATTTGTCTTCAATAGAAAGTTTAATTTGGATTGTTTTTTCTCTAACAGATTCATCCAAAAGTAATCAAGTAAAGGAACAGATAATTTTAGGGGATTAAAAACGATGTCACATTAAATGCAGCTGTAAATTTTAAATCAGCTACTAGTTGATTTTAATGTTAGTTTTAACATGCCTTCCCATAAGTACTCCAAATAAGCTGTTTTTCTCTATTGTTAACATTTATATAAAAAACTTCATACCAGTGTTAAAAGGTTCATTTCAAAATTTTGGTTCTCTTACTGGGCATACTATGTTAAGCATTTTAATAAATATTTTATTAACTGCCCCATAATATATCCATAGGAAAGAATTTTCCTTCTAGGAAATATTGGGAGAAATTCCATAGAGATATCTTAATTTAGACATTTAAAATTGGTTGCCAATAGCAAAAAAAAAAGGAGAAAAATCATATGACTCTGTATAGTGAATAATGTCACTTTCTACTCACATTTTATGCATCAGAACTGACTTTCTTAATGATTTTCACATCATTTTCTTTTTTATTTTTAGTATGGGATGGATATTACTTCTCTCACTGATGTTAACTTAAGATTTATTAAGATGTTTTGAGATCGGCAAGATGGCTGACTAGAGACATCAGTTGCCAAATCGTCTAAGAAAGAAGAAAACATTTTAGATGGAAAAAAAAAAAAAAAAAAACATAGCCCTGGTGTAATTCTGAGAAAAAAAAAAAGTGCTAGAATCTACCAGAGATTCCACAGGGAGAAGTTGCAGAACAGAATAAGAGGGAACAAGATTTCAGCAGAGATCAACACCTGAGGAATCTGGAGCCCTGTGGAAAGGGTGTTGGGGGTGTTTGTTTCTCCTCCTCTCACATCTCTGGCAGACTGCAGGCTCCCAAACTCTTGGAGAGCTTCTCTATCCCCATCAGCACAAAAGCTGCTGCCACCAGTGAACTAGGAGCTTCCTGAGAACAGAGCACCATGCTGCCAGCTCCCTTAGGGTTGCTCCCCTCACCACAGACATGAGCCAAGGTGGCAGGTACCAACTGTTTTTCCACCCATTTTGTGCCTTTGTCCTCCTGAGGGGTCTTCAGTCCTTCAGTTTTCTTGTCATTGATCCCCACACAGATATTTCCCAAAACTGCCCAGACTGCAGTGGCCACAGAGGGCTGATGGGGCCCAGAGAAACTGTGTAATCCCAGAGTTTGGAAATACAGGGCATTCTACCTTCAGGGGACAGGAGAGTATAGAAAGCCAGGGGAGCCCCTCAATACAAAGGGGACCAGAGTGCCAACTCTCCTCCATTCAGATTCTTCTCCCCCAACCCTCCCATTCCCACTGCTGCCAAATGGCAGTTCCCATATGATTCAGCTCAGGTGCTGCAAGGGACAATTGATCCAGGGCTCTCAGGAGCTGCTGCTTTCCCTCTGTTGGCACCCCCCACACCAATGCTTCCACAGAGAGTGGGGCTCATGCCTTTTCTCTTAAACACCTATAGCAGAACAAGGAGTGCTCATATGTGAGCTCCCACCTGCCAGCCTTCCCTAGTACTGCACACCTGGCCTGGCTGCTCCAGCAGAGCAAGGCATAACCTGAAGTGGACCAGCATGATTATCCCTGGCACAGTCAGAAATTGAACTTGGCATATCAGCAGGCAGGACTGCAGTAGGGATCCTGAACCCCCCTGACTTGATCATGTTGCTAAGGGACACAGAGGGAAGATTTGTGAACTAATCTTGAGATGTGAGGGAGCCCACCTGGGCAAAACTAAAAGGAAAGTGTGATGTGGGAAAGTCTGAGGTGCAGCATACTCATGGAGCACCCTCCACCCACAGGAAAGCCATGCTTTTGGTCTGGTGTGGGATCCTGGGCAGGAAGGTTCCAAGCTTGCAGCATTATTGCTGGTAGCAAGCAGAATTTCTGACGTGGTGGGGAGGGGAATGCTTCAGCCTCTCCTTAGTGGCTTTTTCCAGCAGCCTGGGAGCTGACCTTAAGCCCTGCCAAGACAGTTCTCACGCCCACCTTTGTGGAGCCTGAACACAGGCTCACCTGTCCCAGCACCAGCCAGACTCACTTCTCCACCCACCTCTGTTATGGTGGAGAATAAGGAGTACCCTGGGAGCTCTGGGCCCCACCCACCACCTGGGATGTCTGAGTGCTTCTTCTGATTGACTAGAGCTAGTCACAGGTGCCAAAAAACACCAATGCAGCTGTGTCTCTTCTGCAAGAGCCATCTACTGGCAGGGAGGACAACTTATACAGTCCATTATAGCATTTACCAATTCAGTCATATAGGAAGTGGCTGACTCTTATCCACAGCATCACCTACTGTCTCAGAGATTAAACTGGGAATTCCAATATAATTAACACTGTTAAGAAAACCACAGGACTGGGGAAAAAGAAAGTATTTCAAATACCTCCAACTCCCCTTCTTAACAAGAGACAAGGAATCTACCCACACACATAGTACACCACAGCTACATCCTACAAATAACTAGCAATTGAGAAAATCACCAAACTAAGGATATCTATAACCAAGGTATCCATCTAGAACCTGAATCTTCATCAAAGTACCCACAAGCAAAGCCAAAGTTCCTTACCCAACATATGCTATAGGCACAACTTAAGAGTTAAAGGGAAAAAAAACTCCCTAAACAAAAGAAAATCCAAAAACAAGAAATGACAGCTGTTCCAGATGAGAAAGAATCAGCACAAGAACTCCAGAAGTATTAAAAATCAGAGTGTAAGGACCCCCCTCAAAGGAGCACATCAGTTCTCTAGCAAAGGATCCCAACCAAAATGAAAATACTGAAATGACAGATAAAGAATTCCAAATATGGATTATAAGGAAACTTAATGAGATACAAGGGGTAATGTAAAACCAACTCAAAGAAACTAGAAGACTAATTTGGGAAATGAATGAAAATTTTACTAAAATGATAGATATATTTACAAAAAGCAATAGAACTTCTAAAATTAATATATTCAGTCAAGAATAAAGAAAAAAAGACTCAAGAGAAATAAACAAAGTCTATGAAAAAATCAGATTATATTAAAAGGCCAAATATAAGAATCATGGGCATCCTTGAAGGTAAAAAAAGAAAAAGAAAAAGGCTTTGAAAACCTATTTGAGGGAATAATTTAGAAAAATTTGCCTGATCTTACTGTAGATTTAGACATCCAGGTGCAAAAAGCTCAACAATATCTGGGAGATTCATTGCAAAAAGAGCATCCTCAAGGCTTACAATCATCAGACCAGCCAAAGTCAATGTGAAAGAGAAACTCTTGCAAGCCATGAGGCAAAAACATCAAGTAACTTACAAAAGAAAACATATCAGAATAACAGCAGAATTCTCAACAGAAATCTTGCAAGGCAGAAAGGAATGGGGGCCTATCTTTAGTCTCCTTAAATAGAATAAATGCCAGCAAAGAATTTTGTGTCCTCAAAACTGAGTTTCATCTTTCCCAGGTAAGCAAACACTAAGAAAATTTGTTACCACTAGACCTCCTACAAGAAATGCTTAAAAGCATTCTGTACACGGAACAGAATTGATATTCACCAGTGTAAAAACACCCAAAGGTTAAAACTCACTGCTTTCATAAAACAGTAACACAAGGGAGAGAACAAACACTTATAATTTTTGACTCAAATGGTAGAAAAGCAATTTATGTAAACAAAATGTTTGTACTCCAGTAAAATTCTGAAATAATATAAAATAATAAAATAAAATAAACAAAGCAACTAGATAATAATCAAAATGATGACTGGAACTGTATCTGATGTATCAATACTTACAATGAGTGTGAATGGTCTTAATGCTCCCCCCTTAAAAGATAGAGAATCGCTGAATGGATTTCGAAAATAAAACACAACCCAAACATCTGCTTTAAGAAATCCATTTAATAAACCCATTTAACTCACAAAGATTCTCATAGACTCAAGGTAAAGGAGTGGAAAAAATATTCCATTCAAATGGAAACGAAAAATGAACAGGAGAAGCTATTCTCACATCAAATAAAATAGACTTTAATACAACAATAGTAAAAAAAAAGACAAAGATAGTCATTACAAAAAGATAATTGGATCAATTCAACAAGAAGATATAATAATGCTAAATATATATGCACCTAAAACAGGAGCTCCCAGATTTATAAGGCAAACTCTACTAGATCTAAGGAAAGAAATAAACAACAGCATTAAAATAGCTGGAAAATTCAACCCTGTGTTGATAGAACTGGACAGAGCACTGAGGCAGAAAATCAACAAAGAAAGACTGGACTTAAATGGAAATCTAGATCAAATGGACTTGACATACATTTACAGAATACTCTATCCAGACATTAAAGAGCATACATTCTTCTCATCAGCATATGGGACATTTTCCAAGATAGATCATATGTTAGGCCACAAAAAAAGTCTCAGAAAATTTTAAAAATCAAAATAATACTATGTATCTTCTCAGACCACACTGAAATAAAACTAGAAATCAATTCCAAGAGAAACTCTCCAAACTACATGAAAACATGGAAATAAAACTATCTATTGATGAATGATTCTTGGGTTACTGACAAAATCAGGATCAAAACAAAAAAAATTTTGAATTAAATGCCAAAGACAACACTAGCTTCCCAAAGTTATGGGATACAGTAAAAGCTTTGCTAAGGAGAAAATTCATAGCCCTAAATTCTTACATCAAAAAGACAGATCACGAATTAACATCATAATGTTAGACCTCAAGGAATTAGAAAAAGAACAACAAACAAAACCAAAGGCTAGCAAAGAAAAGAAATAACAAAGCTCAGAGTAGAACTAAAAGAAATGGAAACCAATAAAATACAAAGGATCAATGAAGCAAAAAGTTGGTTCTTTGAAAAGATAAACAAAATCAATAGACCTCTAGCTAGATTAACCAAAAATAGAAGAAAAAGGACCTAAATAAGCTCATTCAAAAATGAAAAGGGATTATAACTAATATTACAGAAATACAAAATATCATTCATTACTGCTATGAAAACCTTTATGCACACAAACTAGAAAACATAGAGGAAATGGATAAATTATTGGAAACACAGAAACTCCCAACCCTGAATCAGGAAGAAATAAAAATCCTGAACAGATCACTAATGAGTAGGGAAAACTAGGCACCAATATCCCATATAAAAATAGATGCTAAAATCCTCAACAAAATAGTAACAAACTGAATTTAATAGCACATCAAAAAGATAATCCACCAAGATCAAGTGGGTTTCATCCCAGGGATGTGAGGATGGTTCAATATACACAAATCAATAAATGTGATTCACTACATAAACAGAAGCAAAAACAAAGACCATATAATCATCTCAATAAAGGCAGAAAAATCATTTGATAAAAGCAAACACACCTTCATGATAAAAATCCTCAAGAAACTAGGCATTAAAGGAACATACCTTAAAATAATAAAAGTTATATATGACAAACCTACAGCCAACATCGTACTGAATGGGGAAAAGTTAAAAGCTTTCCCCCTAAGAACTAGAACAAAAAAGTGTCCGTTGTCACCACTCCTATTCAAATTAGTACTGGAAGTCCTAGCCAGAGTAACCTGGCAAGAGAAAATATAAAGGGCATCCTATCCAAATTGGGAAAGAGGAGGTCAAACTATTCCTGTTTGCTGATGATATGATCTTATATCTAGAAAACCCTAAAGACTCCACCAAAAGACATCTAGAATTGAGAAATAAATAGAGCAAAATCTCAGGTTATAAAATAAATGTACACAAAGGAGTAGCACTTCTATATCCTAATAACAAGCAAGCTGATAGTCAATTCAATAAGTCAATACCATTTATAATAGCTGCAAAGAAAATCAAATACCTAGGAATATACTTAACCAAGGAAGTGAAAGATCTGTACATGGAGAACTACAAAACACTGATGAAAGAAATCACAGATGACAAAAACAAATGGAAAAACATCCCTTGCTCATGGATTGGAGGAATCAATATTGTTAAAATGTCCATATTGCCCAAAGTGATTTACAAATTTGACACAATTCCCATCAAAATACCAACATGACTTTTCACAGATCTAGAAAAAATAATCCTAAAATTCATATGGAATTAAAAAAGCTGAAATAATCAGAAGAAATCTTAAGCAAAAAAGAACAAAGCTGGAGGCATCATATTACCTGACTTTAAATAATACTACAACAAAAAAACACTACTTTATGACCATGTGTATACATTGCTCAGCTCCCACTTTATTATCAAGAACTGTATTTCCTGTAACTAAAATAGCATGGCACTGGTATAAAGTAGAGACATAGATGAATGGAACAGAATAGAGGACCCAGATATAAAATAAAACCATATACCTACAACCCACTGGTTTTTGACAAAGCTGAGAAAAATATACTCCAGGGAAAGATGCTCTGTTCAATAAACCGTCCTGGGAAAATTGGATAGCCACAGCAGAAGAATGAAACAGGATTCCTTTCTCTCACCATATACAAAAATTAACTCAAGATGGAATAAGAAACTAAATGTAAGACCTGAAGTAATAAAAATTCTTGGAGAAACCACAGGCAAAAGTCATCTAGACATTGGCTTAGGCATAGAATTTATGACTATTTACCCCAAGGGCAAATACAGCAACAATAAAAATAAATAATATGGACTTAATTAAATTAAAAATTTCTTCACAGCAAAGGAAATAATCAACAAAATAAGTACATAACCTATAGAACATAAGAAAATATTTGCAAACCATACATCCATCAAAGGGCTAATATCTGGAATCTATGAAGTACTCAAACAAATCAGCACAACAAAACCAAATAATCCCATTAAAAAGTGGGAAAAGACATGAACATAGTTTTTCAAAAGTAGATACACAAATGGCCAAAACACATAAGAAAATAATTTCAACAACACCAGTCACTAGGGAAATGCAAATGAAAACCACAATGAGAAACCACCCTACCCCTATCATAATGGCAATTATTAAAAAAAAAAATTAGAGAATAGATATTGGTGAGGATTTGATGAAAAAGGAGCACTTATACACTGTTGGTGGGACTGTAAATTAGTACAACTCCTATAGAAAACAGTATACAGATTTCTGAAAGAACTAAAAGTAGACCTACCATTCAAGCCAGCAATCCTACCACTGGGTGTCTGTCTACTCAAAGGAAAAAAAGTCATTATGTCAAAAAGACACCTGTATCTGAATGCTTATCACAGCACAATTCACAATCATAAAGACATGGAATCAATCTAAGTGGCCATCAACTGATGAGTAGATAAAGAAAATGTAGTGTGTGTGTGTGTGTGTGTGTGTGTGTCTGTGTCTGTGTGTGTGACACACACCATGGACTACTACTCGGCCATAAAAAGGATTGGAATGTCTTTTGCAGCAACTTGGATGGAACTGGACAGCATTATCCTAAGTGAAGTATCTCAGGAATGGTAAAACAAATATCACATGTTCTCACTAATAAAGTGGGAGCTAAAAAATGTGTACCTATGGTCATAAAGTAGTGTAAAGCTGCAGTCCCCAATCCCCTGGCTGTGGACTCGTATCAGTGTGCAGTGTATTAGGGACCAGCAGCAGAGCTCTGCCCTCTCCCTCTCCCCCACAGAAACAGTCATCTTCCATGAAACTTAAGAAGTGGGGAGGGCCACAGCAGGAGGTGAGTTGTGGGACAGGCAAGCACGTGAAGCTTCCTGTGTATTTACAGCTGTATCATCACCTGAGCTCCCCACCCCCACCCCACCACCCCTGTGGAAGAATTGTCTTCCATGAAACTAGTCCCTGATGCCAAAAATGTTGAGGACTATTGTAAAGGACATTGGAAACTAAGAAGAGCAGAGGTTGAGAGAGGAGTAAGGATAAAAACTTAACTATCAGGGACAATATACATTTTTCTGGTGATGGGCACACTAAAAGCCCTGACTTCAGCATATATAATTTGTCCATGTAACAAGAACACTTGTACCCCCTAATATTTTGAAATATATAAAATTATAAAAAATGTATAACTTATAACCTGAGAAAGCACATTCCAAAGTTTAATCTTTGGCCATTACTCTTGCCTCCATTATTTATAGATATGATAAAGTCATTTTTCATGCTGGGGAACTTTATGATAGATATTTCTTCATTCCCTACACATTAGGTAAGTTAGATAAGTAGCACTTATATGTAAAACATACCATGGACATATGTTTCAATTTTTTGTTCCCATATTGTCATTGTTAGCGTCCTCTGAGTCATGAAATAGGTAGCCAACTGTAGAGGGCAAGACAGCACAAAAAATATCTTTTTGTAGCAGGAAGGTACTTTTATGGACAAATGTAGGTTTGGGGCTCAGACAAGTCAATATATCTCATTAATCCAGGAAAGAAGTCGATTCTGAAAAATTCTGTGTATACCATAGATTCTATCTTCCATATCTTAAAATTTGAAAAGCCCATTTTGTAATTTTTGGCCATCTTGAGGTCTAAATATGTTGGCAGCCAGCTCTCTGGTGCTATCTAACACATGGTTAGCATAAGTCTTGTTCCAGGAGGAACAAAAATAGTATAGAAAAGATGTACAGAGGGAAAAAAAAGAGCTGTTTTCCAGAAGCTCCTTAGGGAGGCAGCACAGTTGTATATGACCAGGAGAATATGAGCGAAATAAAATTATATAGTAATATATGATAAATAAAGTAAAGAACTAAAATTGGTGGGAAAGACCATTCAATAAAAACACATATAACACTAATAATAATAAATTCATGTTTACTGTTTCTAAAGTTTTTTCACATAAATTGTTTTATTCAACATTTTTTGCCTTACCCCCATAAAACTTTGAGTATCATGGGGCAAGCATTTTTATTTATCTTATTATATTTATGAGTTATTTCAAAGGTCAAAATTAAGATGACATTTCAAAGAAATTTGTTTTTATCTAAGTAGCTATCTAATTTAGGATCTTTCAATTTTATGTTCATATTACCTCTTTCTCAATTGTGTTTTATCTTTCTATTTTTATTCATACATTTATAACACACTAAATAATACCATGAATTTTTAAAGGCACCTCAAATCCTTTTTTGAATGAAACAAAAAATAATATGGCATTATTTTCTCAATTTTACTGATACAAAACTGAGTGTTTGAAAGAGTAAATAACCATTTACTCATAGAGTGATCTAAGAAGAGTCCTGTGAGGCAAGCAGAGGTCTGACCACCCAGAGCCTTGGAGGTTATGGGGAAAGAGTATAATTTCATTTTAAGAGCAATGAGTAGCCATTTTTGGGGACTTTAAGCAATTCAAAGATATACTATGATTAAGCAACAAGTCAACCAGGTTAGAATCTGTAGGAAACCATGCCTGAAATTTTAAGGTGATGGATAAATTATCTATCTATCTATCTAGATGATAAATGAAAGGACAACTTTAATTTGCCACATAGGTGGGAGGTGAAGCACCCATGGGGACTTTTGAGAAACAATGGATATCAGCTAAGCTACATTTTGATGAAAATGAATCAGTTAACTAAGGACCTTCAGTCCTGTGAGTAGGGTATGCAAACAGAATTGACATACATTCCCTAGGCAACCCTCACCTCAGGCTGTGTTCAGTCTCTAATCTTATATGGAAGAATTACTTAAAGAATATCAGTTTTAAAATTGTCAAATGATTAGTTTCCAGTATACTACCAAATCTTGGAAGAGCTCTGATGTTGAGGTAACTTTTCGCTTAAAAATGTATGCTTATAAAATAGTTGAAATTCAATAATACGTTACTGGTGTGTTGCCTTTCGTACTTTCTCAGACATATCTGGATCTCAGCTTCTCTTAAGCTTGGATCCTAAACACATTTTCAAAGATAAAGAAAATGTTTTTCAATGCTATTCAATGAACTGCTTGCTTTGAAATAGGAATGTGTATATTCTTTTATTTTGCAAGATTTAGAAGGAGTTATGTATATGGCTAATAATACTAAAATTAAGTCAGCCTCTGTAACCCTGTATGATTTAATGCTTCAAATTCACTTGAGGCATGAAAAAACAAGTACAAATATACTACAGTACATTTGTTGTTAAAATTTGTGTGGGCTCTTCTTCTGAATAGTTGAAGTTATGAAATTCCCTTTTAGCATTGAACATAGTAAAACATTTCATAAAGGTGTTAATTTTAGTATTAAAGGAAACGTTACTTAAAAGATGTGAAATAGATATAAATTGAATTTCCATCAAAACAAACACACACCCTCATTCCAGTCCTTCTAGGGAGGCAATGATGATAGTACTTGATTTCAACTTCTTGCCAGGTCATTTGCATGTTTTGTGACTTTGTATAAGTCACTTAAACTTCTTGAGTTTTTCTGTTGTACTTGCTATGGAATGAGAGTAGTAATTTCACAATTTCAATTTGCTTAGGGTGTGGACTAAAAACAGTAATAAATGTAAATCACTTAGAACAGTCTCTGGCATACAGCAAATACTCTCTGTATCATGTTTGCTGTCATTATTTTTCCAAATGGGATCTATCAGTACATGACCCATTAACTTACTCCTCAGTAAATATTTATACTAAACCTAAACCTAAATAGTATAATACATATACATCAGTGACATTTACATTAGAAAAGTATCAAAGTTACATGTAAATGTTTTTTCCAATTGTAGAATATCATTAGATATATTTGCAAAGTGTAGTTTTCTAAATAGATTTTTATGTTGCTAGTTACTGTAGAGTAACTGTGAGAAAAGGAGGTAGGAAGTTTCTTAGACTTTGTTAGAATTGCTCCCACATCCATATAGGAAGAGAAAAATGAAAATAAATTATAATCGTTTAGAACTTCATATGAATTCCATGTAGTAGAAAGAAAATGTGGAAACAAACTACTTATAAGTAAGGGTCAGTATTATAGAAAACTCATCCATTGTTAAGTATTAACATAATTTTTAAATTTATGGAAAACTTCGGTTAATTAGAGTTCAATGATAATGTCACAAAAATAAGCTATCAGGATCAGTGGGCCATGTTCCCCCTAAGTCCATGCAAAGATAGTTACCCCACCTCCCAAAACATCTTTCCTTCTTCAGTCTTGAGCTAACCAGATAGGGGATTATGGAAGACCCAGAAGTACAAACTGGGGCTTAGATCATCAAAAAAGTATTGAGCTGAATTTTAAAATGGGAGGAATTGTACAGGTGAAAGAAAAAAGAACAGAAGCATTGCAGGTGCCTAAGCACAGACAGATGGGGTGGAAGTCATGACTACATGTATGGGAGCATCAGGCTGGAGTGGAAGGCAGAGGCCAGCTCCTAAAATCCCACAAATGCTAAATGAAGTCACTGATAGAGAATGCGTATGTTTAAAAGTAGAAACTGTTGTCTCTTTTGTTCAGAAGTGTGTTGGAAATGCTTAGAACAATGCCCATAACTGAGTAGGTGCTTAGGACCGGACGTATTGAGTGAATGAATACCTTGAAAGTGTTTCTGTGTCTGCTTATCTGACATTCCTCCTTCAGTTTCCACCCTAGCTGGGTCAGAAAGTATAGCTAGCCATCGAGAGTAAAAGGAGTGAGGAGACATGGTCCCCAGTCCCACAGGAAACAGCCCATCTCTCCCTTCCTCTTGAGGTGCAGGACCCAGCATCTTCTGCTGCTCCAGGAATTCAGTTTGTTAAGCATCCAGAGACAATACACCTATCATGCGCAGTAGCAACAATGAGGCACGTGGACGAGAAACAAGCAAGGAAAGAAGAAAAGCAGACTTTATAGGAGACCATGACATGCAGACTGGTTTGGGAGCAATAGGAGGTTTTCCCGGGAGGCACCTATGAATAACTGGGGCACACTGGTGGGAAGCTGAAACCCCATTAATAAACAAGGTAGCATGGCTGGGAGCCTCAGAAGAGAGTAGAATATATACCTCTGAAAAAAATATCACCTAATTTAACTTCCGTAGATAATGCATGTATATTCAGTCTTTTGATACGAAACAGAGGAAAAGACAGTATCCACTTCAAATGGTGCTTCTGAGCATTAAGTTAGTTTTAACAGTGCCTGGCACTTTGAGGACATTCAACATACTTTAGCTTTTCGGATTTTTCAACCAGCATATGGTCCCTTATTATACTTAAGGATTCTGATTCTAGCCTTTGTGGTGCATGAATTCTGGTGAAGCAGGCAGGCATACAAAGTTGAGGATATGGTTAGATTTAACTTAGCTCCCTACGAGAGAGCTCAAGTGCACTGCTGGGGCAGAAAAAGCCCATGCACTTCTTCTTGGCCTTTGAGCTCTTGGGCCTCTGCGGATTTTCCAGTGTAGCTCATAGCTCCAGACCCCTGGCCCAATATCCCTCCTGACTTGTCTTTCCTCACTGATTGGCAGCCTGGATTGTCTGTTATCTGGACTATACAAAGAAGCTTGGAGCCATATTTCCTGTGCTAGGGGAGCCTGCAGTTTCCTAGGGGATGAAGCAGCAGGCAGCTGCTTTCATACTAATAAGTCCCTTTATTCTGTCTATTACAAATGATCCTCTTACAAATTTCACTAAATTTCCTATGACCTGCCTTCAGACATAACATTTTTAGGTAATCCTCATTGGCATTGATAAATAAATTAACAATTCAGTTATCAATTCAGTTATCCATACATCGCTCTGTGCCAGGCACTATCCCAGACATGGTAGATGCAAAGTTCTACCCATCCTGGAGGAACTCAGGGTCAGTGTTAGCTTGCCAGCAAATAATCACAACGCAATGATGTCTCATAACACTGTGTGTGACATTCAAGGTTCTTTTGTGCACTGAAGTCAGAGAAACAAGGTCATGGGATATCTCATAAGGAGTCACAGAGGAAGTTATATATGAACTGGCTTTTTCAGGCTGATTCAGGAAAATTAAACCAAACAGATCTACTAGGACAGTAAATGGCAACTATATAGACAACGTCATAGGATTTAAAAACAGTCACATCTTGGGAAGAATTATTTTTTTTATTTATGGGTGAAAACAATTTAATTAATACTTTGTAAGAGCAGAGTAATATGATTGGATCTGTATTTTAGAAAGATAATTCTGAGAGTCACGTGGAGGGTAGATGTAATTAAAAATCTTGGGGAACACATTATATTTCCAGCTTCCTAAAAATACCAGGTCCTAATAATCAGCACAATACTATACTTTCTGAGAATACTAATTCATTACTAATGATCACAATGGTTTGAAACAAATATTTTGTAGCCTATACTTAAAGATAAGAAAAAAAAATTATAAGAATTTTAGTACCAAAATTCATCATAGCCTGTCTTTAATGAAATATCTACAGTTATTTTTTAATATTTCTAATATGCATATACTTAAATATTAACTGAAAATGAAAGTCCACGGAGGTAGTGAAAGAGTTCTAGAATTTATGCCATGTATGCATACATAAATCATCTTTTATTAGAGATTAATAACATTTTAGTAGGACCTACAACACTTAACAAAATACAGCTGACGCAGTGGCACACATTGTTCTTGTGTCTCAGTTACAAGGCTAAAAACTATAAGAAATATTGAAAAAACAATTATGCTCTCTAAATAAATAAGTGTAGCAAAAGTCCATTAAACTTTAGTATACCAAGTCCATTAAACTTTAAATCTGCCATGGTCAAATTGTTTTAAATAGCAAGCACTTGAAGATATGATAAATTTGGTGAAATTTTCTAACTTTTTGATATAGTTGTTTCATTTTATCATTTTTTAATACAACTGGTAATAGAAAACACATTATGTGTGGCATAATACACAGAAAGAGTTTTAAGCACCTGAACGTGAATTTGAGTAAATGTGCTTAATCTAGAGAGTTTAATCAGTTTTATCAACACTCCACATGTCAGAGTTGTTGGGAAGCATGATAATGTGACCTCATTAAATTAATACTTGTGACGAGGATGAAAATGACCACTGAATATCAAAATAAATAATGCATTGTCTTGTGTTCCTTTGCCACTGCTGCTTTAGGCATCTGGGGAAATTAACAAGGGTTACTTGTGTCAATCAGGCAAATCAGAAGTAAAAAGAAATCTTCAATTAATCATGGTATTTTACAACAATCCCTTTGGAAAAAAAAAGAACCCTATTAATAAAAAAGCATTATGCCTTCTGTTGCAGTTGACAAACAGTGATAAGCTTCTCAGGGGATATGGTGTATGAGAGATTCATAATGAAGTTTTCCTTGTAAATTTCTCTAAAATCATTCCAACTGCAAAATCTTAGCAGTTCTGAGGCATGAAACCCTTCAGGGCTTCATCTAAAGAGGTTTTCCTTTGGCTTTCACAGACTGAGCTGGTGATTACTGCAGAGGTCCTTTGTAGCACGCTGCCAGCTGCTGTCACAGTTTAAAAAACTGAAGCATGTCCCTCACGCCAGCAAATTTGGTTAATCGGGAAATTTCCCAGGAACCATACAGAGATTAACCAGTAACTCTCCACATATCACCAATTCTAAGGTACTGTGCAAACAGGTTTCTGCTGACTTCATAACACCCTATTATATGCAATTTCTTGATCACTACTTTGGGGTTTACTTTTAAAAGTTTCAGACTAACTGGCAATAAGGACTGAATTGAAATGAGATGGGGGGAATTCCTGTTAGTGTGGACTTGTTCTGCCATAGCATACACAGTGCCATTTATTTTGGGGCTTAGCTTTAACTCTTACATAATTAAAAGCGCATATTCACTTCTTTTTAAGAATAACTTTTCATCTAAATCTTGGCCCTCTCAGAAATCCTATATTTTCCTTTTCCTTGATGATTTTACCTAGATCACTGAGAGGGCAAAAAAAACTGCTGCTACACACTTTTGTCCTAAAAATTGAGCATCAAATAAATAGCAGACATTTAGCACTGAAATAATTATCAATCTTTAGACAATGGAGATAAATTAGGAGTGATCAACTCTTAAACACCATTTTGAATATTCTTGGGAATAATCATTTAGTGATCATATAGATTTCAGTTTAAGCAAATATCAATACCTGGACATAGTTCCTTTACCCTATTTTGCCAGGTTGTGAGAGATAATACTTTAAAATGTCTATTTTGGAACAGAATGGAGCTTTGACTTTGAGGAAAGGACCACATTTTAAAATGTCAAGAAAATAATTTACAATTCTCCCATATAGTCATCTATAGAATTGATGTCTGCCATATAAATGGTATATATTCATTTATAATTTCAAATGAACATATTAAATTTAAACTTGTTATTAGAATATTTTTGTACTAATCAAGATTGATATTTTCACAATGGCAGCTCTCACATCCTTTGTAGAACTATTATAGATAATTTTATATGGGCAATATAGGTTTGTATTTAGAAACACAGAAAGCTATCACTTAATAGTAGTATTTTTATAAAGTTTCATTTTATTAGTGGTATGTTTTAACTTCTTGAAGCAGAGAAGTATGTATGTTCATATGTTTAATCATTTATCAAGATGTTTAAACATAAAGTCCAGTTGTGAAAACAGTAATGTATATTACTGATGCAAGTATGTTCCTCAACATGCATACACAATAATCAGAGCTGACTTTTAAAAATATAGGAGAAATAAGTTAATATTTTATTGTCACAAAAACGAATATTTTATTGCAAAAATAAAGTAAGAACATAATGAATTGTGTCTAAAGTTTTTATCACCATAAGGTTATGACCTTGGAAACTCATTTGAAGCTTCTTTCTCAAGTTACAAGATATAATCTGCAGCAGAGAAACAAATCGTATGACACAATGCTATTATTTCTTTTATTTATCCATGGTGCTACCTATCTCTTTACCTATCTAAAGCAATTTTGGGGTTATAGTGAGGTATAAAGGCAAACTGATTCATTATTAATGGAATTTTTATATAAAATAGATTTGAAAGATGCCAAGGAGAAAATACAACTGAGATTTGAATATAACAACAGGAATTAAATGTGGATCTTGACCAAATTGCAAGTTTCCTACAGTGCAAAACAGCAATAATATTTATAAATCTATCTACTATGATTTTCTAGTTATCAATGCACAAGGATATACATAGCAATAGCATTAGTCCTAGTCTTTTGTTAAATGTAATTGTTTCTCTCAAAGAAGTAGATCTTTTAGGAGAATGGTTCCCCAGTGAGAAAGATAAAAGAAGATTAAGATAGAGAGTTCACGTAGGAGCATCTATAAAAATTCATGAAAGGACCATCACACAGAAAATGTTATTTTTCTCATCACAAATCAAGAATATTAAAAATATATATGTATATGAAAAAAGCATCCTAAACTAACAAGATTGCATGTTTAAAACTACTTTTAGCAGTTATGAGACTCCAGGAGTCATAATTTAAACTCAGAACTGAAAGGAAATATAAAGTCCATTTGTTTGTTTTTTCCTATGGGACAATGAATTGTATGTCTTAGCCATTTTTTGTTGCTGTAACAGAATACCTGAGACTCAGTAATGTACAATAAACAGATATTTATTTGGCTCACAGTTATGGAGGCTTGTAAGTCTAAGATCAAGGGCTCCACATCTGGTGCAGGCCTTCTTGCTACATTGTCTTATGGTGGGAGATGGAAAGGCAAGAGAGAACAAGGGAGAGGGGGGAGAGAGAGAAAGAGAGAGAGGGTTGACTTATCAGAAACCCATTCCTACAGTAACTAAGTAACTACCCCACTGTAGGGATAATCCCATTAGCGATTAAGATTCCAACACATGAACTTTGGGGGATACATTTAAACCATAGCAGAATTCATTCATTAATTTATTCTTTTCTTGTATTCTTGCCATGGATCAGTCAAAAGACATTTATTGAATGATTTAGTGCAAGGTACTACACTGTATTTTTTCATTTTCATGTTGTATAACATTTAGGTAGATATTTATGGATACCAGAATATTTCAGATGTTTTTCAAATTAGGTTGTGAGGTGAAAGACCTCAGTCACTTCTACTTATAATTTACTACATGCCTCAAAATGTCCTATATATAAATTGAATGTTTAGCATATTCCAAAAGTTATCTCCAGTCTTTCTCCTTGGGCAGCTGTCTCTTCAGGTTCATCATTATTTGACAAACACCAACTTGACTGGCCACTCTGCTAGGTATGTAGATGAAAAAGAAGAGAGAAAAGTTTTAAAGGAGATGGTTCTGCCTATGCCTGCTTAACTTCTGCTGGGAATAAACATACAAAAAATTATAGTTTCATAAGGTCATAGAGTCATAGGGGTGTGTCTGATGCGGAGTGGGTACAAGGGGATGGGAGATTTAATCAGCTTGGGGAAGTCAGGGCAGGTTTCTGCAAGGAGGAGGAGTTTGAGCTGATATACCAACGTTAAACTGAAGTATTTTAGACAGAGCATGAAAGTATAATGAAACTTTAGATAGTAAAGAATTTTCTGGAAATCAGATGTAATTCAAAACTTTTGAAATATAAAATACAAGCAAGGAAGCTGGAGGAGTAGGAAGATGACAGGCAATAAAAAGTCTCAAAAGACATTCCTGGAATATTACAAACTCTTGAAAAGTAGCAGTTAAGCTAACAAAGTTTTTATCTTACTCAGAAGAAGCTATAGAAGTCCTTTGAGAAAGGCCCTGGATCAAATTTGTATTTAAAGAACCATCATAAGACTGTCATGATTTTTTTAGCAGCTGCCCCCATAGGACTCTGATGTTAATTCTTTTACTCTCTCCATGCCCAGAAAGTGTTACAGATCATCTTGGTCATACACACACTGGAGTTATTTTCTCTTTTTTGTTGGTTGAAAATTTGAACTCGATGTCCATCCAAGAGCATTTTCCACCTCCAGCTCCTCTAACCCACCCCTCAAAATTTCTGTTTTGGATGAACTGCATTTGGTTTTTCTGGCGAACAGAATTGCACAATTCAGAGCTATTTCTAAGCCAATTCCATTCAGTAGAGGGCCACTTATTGTTTCCTATCCACAGAATCTTTCACTTGACATTAGTGTTTCATCATTTCTGCCTTTCCCCCTCAGTCTATTCTAGTGGTCCAGTGGCATAATTGGAGATTTATCAGACAAGAGATGAGGCCCATAGTCCTTTCTGACTATACCACAGGAGTTAAAGTCATACATTATACAGAGATTGTTAGAGTAACTTGCAAAATTGCAATTCACACAGGACATTCATATAGCAACATTTATTTGCCAATTGAACATGAAAGTAGAGTTATGTGGCTCTATCACATAGTTGATAAACATCACCTATGTATAGGCTAATATGTAGGAAAATATTAATGCCTTTTTTATTATCAAAATCATGAACTTCACACTACTGGTTAGCTCAAAGCACATATTTGACAGCGATGAGGATTAATATTACACAAAAAGAATGTAAAATAAAGAAAGAATATTGCTATTTTATGTTATATTTACCAAATCTGAAGACAAGTTAAGTAACTGATCCAGTCGACTAGTGAAATAGAAATAGAATTGGGAGCAAAAGCAAGTTCTACCTGGCTGCGAAGTCCATGAATGTTTTAATGACTATGACCCCCTATTTGACTTGGTTCTCCTGGAGAGAATTCTTTGTTTATACATTATTGCCAGTTTGAGAATTTTGGACTACCAAGGACCAGGTGAGACAAATTGGTAACACAAAGCAAAAAGAAAAATGAAGACAGAATGAAGTTAAAGAGCTTATATTTTAAGGGGAAAAAATGACCTTTCTTTCTTACTCTCGGGTAATGACATTGAAACATTGAGTACAGATCAAAAGATCAAACAGATAACCAAACTGGGAGACCTTCAATCTGGATATTGCCCTTTAGGTGACATCACAGGTTTTCCTTGAAACCCCATTGACCTCAGAGAGACTGGTTTTATTTATGATGATTCTTGTATCAATTATTCAATTAATTCTAGGTAACAAAGAAATCATTCTTTGGAATATTATAATTTCTGAAATAAATGCTTTAAGATGGATTATTGTTTTATTGGATATCTTTGTGACAAGCTATTTTCTTTTAATAAGCATAATTTAACAAAAGTTTGAAATTCTGGAGGTAACAATAAACTACATAGTTATCTAGTAATCAACTGTCAAAATTTTTTGTTAATTAATTGTATTACTTCTGTTGTGAGGTATGGCTTATCGACCTAAAAGAGTAGGAATTGTTTTAAAAAGAATATTACAATAAGCATACTTAGCTTTTTATCTGTGAGTTAATTTGTAATTCAGTTCCTATACTTACATGACACATTAAATAATATAATTTATGTAAAGGAGCTTCCTTTGATTTTGTTTGGTAATGTTAAATACACTAGCATATTTTGTAATCTTGCAAAAAAAACTTCAGTTATTTATGTCCATTTATATCATAGTATCTTACCTCCACTGTTTTTTACATAAATTTATTATTTACTAATTTTTAATTATCTGGGGAAAAATGATTACAGTATTTCTATTTTAAACCTGATTGACCCTTCTACTTTATTCCTAACATCCACTTAAGTTTTATTGCAAATTAATTTAATAAATTATATTTCTGAAATTCTATGAATCAGAATATACTAAAACAAAATTTAATTTTATTTAGATATTGTAGAAGACATAGAGAGGAACACTGACTTGTTTAGAAAACAGTGGACTTTAATAGTCATGAGATGAAAGTTATTTTAGATTTACAACAGTAACACAAAAAATACCAAAATTAAGCAAGCTTTGCTTGACACAAATTTATTATTACTCAAATATCTGAATTTTGAGTAGTGGATTATGTAGGAAACAGTTGATGTAGTCTCCTTTGATATGTGGATTGTCTTACACCAAACAATAAGCTACTTGCTACTTGTAAATCTGCCCAAGCAAAGGTAATGATGATCTATTATTATAACATGTAATAATAGGAAAGAAATATCCTCAAACCATACCTGTCATGGGGGAAGTGCTGTCATGGTGGAAGTGCTGAAGCAATAGCATCTTTTTTGCCTACTATAACTGTATTCTAGAAAACCATCTCCCTCTAGCTCTAAGGTTGCAGGAAAGGAGAATGTCATGTGTTGAGTTGTGTCCCCCCCTCAAAATCATAGGTTGAAGTCCTAATTCCCAGTATTTCAGATGGTGTCCCTACTTGGAAATAGGATTGTTACAAAGGTAATCAGTTAAGATGAGGTTTTTCTGAATTTGGGTGCGTCTCTAACATGACTGGTGTCTTTATAAAAAGGGGAAAATTGACGACTGACATACACACAGGGAGAACATCATAGGAACATGAAGGCAAAAATCTATAAGATGCATTTACAAGCCAAGGAATGCCAAATATCACCAACAAGCCACCAGAAGTCAGGAAATAGTCATGGAATACAGCTTTCCGTAGTGTCCTCAAAGGGAACTTGGCCCTGCCAGCACCTTGATTTTGGTCTGCTAACCTCCAAAATTGTAAGGCAAAAAAATCTCTTGTTTAAGCCACTCGGTTTGTGGTACATTATAATAGCAGCCCTGGCAAACTAATACAGGTGGATACTATAACTGATATTTTATGACTTCATGTAGCCTGTTGTCCCTTAATTTATGAGATAAAGATGTCCAGCCAGAGACTCTGGCTTGATGTTCTAATGGACTCAATAAATTCCTTTTCTTTTCCTTCATAGTTTGTATTCCAAAATCACAGCATAGACTCACCCTCCTGGGAAGTTAACCACTCATATTGTGCTAGTATATTTCTGCCTGTGTCTTCCAGGTGAGTCAGAGAGTTAAACTTACTTTCTTGTGTAGCTTTCCCACTCTCCTTAATTTGTGATGGTTCCTTCCTATGAACTCAATCAGTTGTAATTGCTAAAGGTTTCTGGTTTAAACCTTAGCATTCAGTCATTATTTTGCAACTATTGTGTTCCAGAAAAGTTCCTTAATATTGAAAATACAGTAATGGAAAAAAAAAGTCAAAATCCTTCCCCTCCCAGAGTTGAGATTCTGGCCTTTATAGCCCTAGTCTATACACACTTAAAATCCCTTGTTCAACGTCAGCCTTCTCCAGTAAATCGTTACCCCTCTGAGCACAAGCAACACTTCTGTCTTTTTCACAATGCCTAGGAGAGTGGAAGGATGCAATGAATGTTGAATGAGTGAATGAATGAATGGAGACCTTTATTGTTACATAGTAAGCTTTTGATCTTAGTGTGACTTCTCACAAAATACATCCTGAGACAAGTTGGTTATTTGGGAGCTGAGACCAGGAAGCACAAGCGAAGGAGCAGGGGAAGTGCAACAGGAAAAGCAGGAAAGCCACTCAGTAGAAGTCAACGTCCAGGAGCAGGTCATTACAGGGAGCAACTGGACTCAATGCTGCCCCAGTTGAGTAATTAAGTAGAACATGCTTCAGAATAGTCCCACTTGGGTATTTATCCACAGACCCTCATCCTTCCTTAATTCAGAATTACTCTCATTTTCAGGGCTAAACAAGAGAATCTTCAAAATTGAAACAAACAAGTCTCAATGCCTAAGGTGAAAGCAATTGACATGCGTGGGAATTGTCAGCTGTAGCTGCACAAAAACTCAAAGGTGGGCCAGGGAGATATGTGGTATGATCTTCAACAGTATCTGCTTTACTTTCCTTGCAAAACATAGAGAAATTCTTAATTAATCCATTTATACAAAATACATACCCAGCACAAAGGTGTTTCAAGGGAAAACAATTCTATTTTTATGGTTAGAAAAACAAACTTTTCTCTGTGAGACTCTTACAAATTATTTTAGTTCCCAGAATGGGAAAGCACTCTATAGGCAAATGGACATTGTCTAAAGAAATGTGTACTCATGGTGGTACCTGGATTTACTACTAATGCAATTCAGTAAAAATTTCTTCATCCTTGATTGATGGTGACATAAGAAGATTTATAATCACAGCATTTTCATTTGAACACAAAGTAATAAGAACCTTAGAAGCACCCATTGCTAATTTCCATAGCTGGCCAATGTTGGCTTTCTCAAGATCTTATTGAGCATTTATGATAGCCTAATGTAAATTACTTTATAATCAGGTCAATAACAGTAATAGACTCTCTAGTATGGTAGTTTTCATTGACAAAATTTATTATCCCAACAAAGAATTAGGTAAGTATATTTTACATTTGAAACAATCTTTTCAAAAATTAACTTAAGATGTATAATACTACAAAGGCCAGCATAGAAAATTTAGAATTTTGAAATATTACAAACTGTTATGGTTTACCTCTTTAATGATTCCAAGAATGTGGAACAACTTTTGGTCTCATAAATTGCTGATGACAGTGTACAATATTATGACTGCTTTGGAAAACTTTTGAGCAGTTTGTTAGTTAAGGTAACCACATATTTACCCTATGACATACAGATGCTTCTTCTAGGTACTTATCCAAAGGAATGAAAATCTGTAATCACACACACAAAAAATTGTGCATGATGTTCATAGCAGCTTTACCTACAAAAACTCCAAAAATTGAAATCAACCCAAATGTCCATCAGTGAGTAAATGGATAAGCAATTGTAGCACTTATATTCAACAAAATACTATTCAGAAATACAAATAAATGAACTGCTAATACATGAATCAACACAGATTAAGTTTCAGATGTTATATTATGCAAAGGAAGTCCCACACATGAATACATCCTGTAGGATTTCAAGTATATGGAGTTCTAGACCATTCAAACTTAATCTTATAGTGAGAGAGATCAGATCAGTGATTGGAGCATTATGCAAAGTTGATTGAATAGGGGCACAAGAAAATTTTCGAATGCAATGAAAATGTTGTATATTTGATCAGGTGATGCTTACATGAGTGTATACATTTTTCAATATTCATTGAAGCATATACTTATATTAAATGGAAATTATACTTCAATAAAGTTGATTATTTATAAATACTATACATTTCTTATATTAAACATAAAGACATAAAAACATTGAGCTGGAAATCTCTCTCAAGATATTTGGCTTACATCTAGTTGTATTTAAAGATCTGTTCTTCCAACACACACACACACACACACACACACACACACACACACACACACACACACACACATTAGAACAAAGGGAAAATTTGGGGAAGAAGGGTATTGTATTGTATTTAGAGCTATACCCTTCTTCAAAATAAATGACCTTTCTATGGCTTTAGTCTTATATTCATGCACTTAATATAGGTTTCTGACAGGTAATCTAATGCTAGTTATCCAGCAAATCAAACCACACGTATATGAACTATTTTAAAAACTCTCCCATTGATCTACCTTTTGCTCTGCTCCATTTATCTCCTTCCTTTACAGAAAACTTCACTGCTCCATATTTGCTTTCCACTTATCTGTCTAAATCTGCCCCAACTAAGATTTTCCTCCTGCCCCAGCAATCAACACTACTGTTTGTCAAGTTCAACAATGTCTCTAAATTGCTTAATCCAATGGTCGATTCTTTGTCTTCATCGTATTTATTGAGTCATCATCATTTAAACCGAGGGGCTACTCTTTCCTCCTTGATAAGGATAGAATCCTTTCAAAACATTGCACTTGATTATTTATAATCATCTATTTTGTCTTTCAACCATAATTGTGGAACTTCAAGGTCCACAAAAGTTCCATCCTGGTCAAAAAACTTTAAGCATTCAAAAGGCCTAGATCTTAGCCCTTCAACTTCTTCTATTTTCTCTTACATTTTGGGTAATCTTACTGAACTTCACATAGGGATATCTAACCGCCTATTGAATATTTCAGATTTAACATCTTCAAAGCTAAACTTGTGATTTTACATCCAATCTTATTCCTCTGACAATTTTCTCCATCATACTAAGCCAATAAAAACTTCCATTCTTGATATCTCAGGTCAAAATTTTGGAAGCATTAATTGATCTCTTTCTTTTCTACCCTAATCTACTCCATCCACAGATTCCAATAGATTCTATCAGCTCTAACATTGAATTACATCTTGAATCTACCAATTCCCACCCCCTCCATCCTGCTACCCTATTCAGGCTGATTTCAGTTAACACTTATTATTGAAATCACTTCCTAACTGACCTTTTTTTCTTCTTCTCTTTCCCAGGAATCTATTCTAAATCCAACAGTCATAGCTATCCCCTTAAATTATAAATTAAATCATTTCAAATCTTGTGCTTGGCCCATTAACTGTTTTTCAAACTTCCATAGAGCACAATCCAAACTCTTTGTAATAGTCTATAAGACTCTATATGCTCTACTTACTCTCCTTCGACCTCTATGACCTTATCTCTAACTTTATCTCTTATCTCTTACCTTCTGACCTTGCTATGTCCTGAAAAATCCAAATAACTTTTGATTCAAGGATTACACTGTTCTTTTCCTGGAAATCCCTTCCCCTAGAAACATTTGTATCTCAAAACCTTATTTTGCTTTGGTCTCTACTCAAATTTTATATTATCAGAGAATTTTCTCTGGATTTTTTTTTTATATTCATTGGAGAAATATAGCACCACAGCACTAAAGCATTCCTGTCCTTAGCAAACTTTATTTTCCCATGGAAACAATCCCTAACACATTATATATTGATTTTTTTATGTATTGATATATTTTTGTGTTCCTCTACCAAAATGTAAGCCCGGTGTGCAAAAATACTGAATTACAACTCCTTTATACAGCATCTGGAGTGTCATACACAAACAACATACACACATATTCATATATATAATTAATTTATTAATGGTATGTTGTGAATAATTAATTTAATTCAATTATTCCAGGATGAACTACACTTAGCTATGCGAGGCCTTATAGTTATAGAGAAGAACTAAACAGAGAAAGGCTAATCTATTTAATTTCTGAAAGATAAATTAGAAAGCCATCTCCAGGGTGACAATTTTCAAATATATTCAAATATTAAAATTCTATGCTTAGAAAATGGTCACTCTTCTAACTGACATTTACTATTCATAAAGCAGTTGGTCCATGGGCATATCTCTCACCACAGACCTGGGTACAGTTATTCAAGAAAAGAAAAATGTATCCTGTAGACAATTTCAGTATTCTTGCTTTGTTGCTTTTGATGAACAAATGAATAGAAAATAATCCTGTGGCTGAGAACTGACTCTTGGGAAAACACTGAGAAATCACATCGGACTCTAGATCTCAAAACATAGAGCTAATAAAAGTCTTGGGAAACTTTAATGATCCCTAATTTTAAAAAGCCATTCTTTTCCACAAAAAAGAACTCCAAACTGCTGCTGATTTTCAGTTATTAAAACAGCCCATTTTATAAATGTAAGTATATCTCTAGAAACTTAATTTTAAAAAAACAGTAGGTAAAAAAAGTTTTCAATATAGGCTTAGGCTCAAATTTTCTATTACTATTCTCCAAATTAAAATAAATTTCTCTTCCTTTTCTCATAGTATTTAAAACACATTATATATTATCGTTTTATTTATACTGTATAATTATTTACTTTCTGGAGCTGACACACAGTTTTCTATATATCACATTCTGAAGTCCCTGAAAATAAATCTCCATTTCTGCTGTTGCAAAATTATGATTTGGAAAAAAATGTTTTAATTTCTATACTGTTTTCATGTGTATTGTTTCTATTTTTAATTCCATTTTACTGATTAAAAATAGGATATCTACCAAACATTTATAGAATAAATTATAATAATTCTCTACAATCTCTTCCAGAATATAGATGTAGAAGGAATACTTCCTAACTCATTCTATGAAATCAAGATTACCTTAGTATCAAAATCAGACAATGACATTATAACAAAAGAACACTCCAGACTAATATCTTTTATGAACATAGATATAAAAATCTTTAAAAATATTACCAAATTAAACTCAATAATTTATAAAAAGTACTATACATCATAATCAAGTGGGATTTATCCCAAGTATGCAAGGGTGGTTCAGCGTTTGAAAAACAATTAATGTAATCCATCACATCAACCTGCTAAGAAAGAGAAATCATGCCTCTAACATGCATTGTTGATTAAAAAAAAAAAAACCTCTTAGAAAACGAGGAACAAAGGGGAACCTTCCTCAACTTGATAAAGATCCTCTACAAGGAACTTACATCTAACATCATACATAATGGTGAGAAACAAAAAGCTTTTCTGCTAAGATAAGAGAAAAGGCAAGCATGTCCTCTCTTACCCCTGGTTTTTAACACTGTACTAGAAGTCCTAACTAACGCAATAAGATAAGAAAAGGAAATAAAAGGTATATAGATTGGAAAGGAAGCAATAAAATTGACTTCATTTATAGATGACATGATTATTTATGTAGAAAATACAAAAGAATCAACAGAAAAAAATCCAAGAACTAATAATGATTATAGCAAGGTTGCAGAATACAAGATTAATGCAAAAAAGTCAATTGTTTTCCTATATACCAGCAATAAACAAGTGGAATTTGAAAGCAAAAACAGATTATTATTTACATAACACCCCTAAGAATGAGATACTTAGATATAAAAAAAATGTACAAGACCTATATGAGGAAAACTAAAACTTTGGTGAAATAAATCAAAAGAGAAATAAAGAAAGATATATTCCACATTCATGGATATGGAGACTCAATATTGTCACAAGGTCAGTTTTTCTCAACTGATTTAACACAATTTCAGTCAAAACATTAGCATGTTATTTTGTGGGTATATATGACACACTTATTTTATATGGAAAGGGAAAAGACTCAAAATAACCAGCATAATATTTGAAGTAGAAGAACAACATTGAAGGACTGGCAGTATCTGACTTCAAAATTTACTATAAACCTACAGTAATCAGGATGGTGTGGTGTTGGTGGGTGACTAGACAAATAGTCTAGTGGAATATAACAGAGAGCCCAGAAATAGACCCACATAAGTATACTCAACTGATTTTTAAAAAGGAACAAAGACAATGTAATAAAACAAAGATACTCTTTTCAAAAAATAATGCCAGAACAACTGGACATCCACAAGGAAAAATTATGAATCTAGACACATACCTTACACTCTTCACAAAAATTAACTCAAAGTGGTTCATAAACTAAAATGTAAAATATAAAGCTATAAAATTTCTAGAAGATAATATAAGAAAAAATCTAAATGACCTTAGGTATGGTGATACCTTTTTAGATACCAAACCAAATACATGGTCCATGAAAGGAGTAATTGATAAGCCAGTCTTCATTAAAATTTAAAATTTCTCCTTTGTGAAAGACAATGTGAAGAGAATGAGATGACAAGATACAGACTGGGAGAAAATATTTACAAAAGACACATCTGATAAAGACCCATTTTATAAAATATATACAGAACTCTTGAAATTCAACAATAAGAAAATGAACAACTTAATAAAAAAATTAGCAAAATACCTGAACATACACCTCACCAAAGAAGATATACAGATGACAAATAAGCATATGAGATAATTTTCAACCTCATATGTCGAGAAATGGAACCTAAGACAACAATGAGATTCCATGACACATCTGTTAATATTAGGATGGCCAAAATCCAAGACACCAACAACAAATACTAGTGAGTATGTGAAGCAACAGGAACTCTCACTCATTGCTACTGGGCGTGTGAAATGATATAGCCACTTTAAAGAGAGTTTGGCAATTTCTTACAAAACTAAACGTACTCCTACCATACCATCCAACAATTGTCCTCCTTGGTATTTACTCAAATGGACTGAAAACTTACGACCACACAAAAACTTGCACATAGATGTTTATAGTAGCTTTAATCATAATTGCCAGAATTTGGATGTGACCAAGATGTTCTTCAGTAAGTGAATACATCTAGGCAATTGAATATTATTCAGCACTAAAAAGAAATGAACTATCAAACCATGAAAGGCATAGAAGAACCTTAAATTTGTATTACTAAGCAAAAGAACCCTGTCTGAAAAGACAACATAGTATATGTTTCCAAGTATGTAACAATCTTGAAAAAGCAAAACAATGGAGAGAGTGAAAGGATCAGAAATGTACTACTCTGGTGCAATATGTTGATGGTGGGAGAAGGGGTAGAGGGTAGACAGTGTATGGGAATTCTCTGCACCTTCTGCTCAATTTTTTTATAAAGCTAGAACTGCTCTTAAAAAGTCTATTAAAAATAGGATAATCAGAAGTGAGGTGCCTCAGTGAAGGTTTCCTGGGGTTTAATTAGTTACCCCGTTTTCTATGCTAAACAACCTATGGTAAGGGTGGAATTATTTCATTTGTTAGTTTTGTTTTCATTCAAGGATTTTGTCTGTTGCTTTTTATGATGTTTGTGTAGATGTAAAATGACTATTTCTAATTTTCATATGGAAAGCTTAGTGTGAAACCTAAATGCCATTATTGTAAAAAATTAGTGTCTTTGATTTTTAGGACTGTCATAGCCAAATTACCACAAAGTTAACTTACAAAATGAAAATTTATTCTCTCACAGTTCTAGAGGCTAGAAGTTCAAAATCAAGGTGTTGGCAGGGCTGGTTTCTTCTGGAGGCTGTGAAGGAGCATGTGTTCTGTATCTCTCTCCTGTCTTCTGGTGGCTGTCAGCAATCTTTAGTGTTCCTTGGCTTGGCGAAACATTTCTCCGACCTCTGCCTGTGTTTTCAGATGATCTTCTCTTCTGTGTCTCTGAATTTCTCCTCTTTTAATATTGACACTTGTCATTGGATTTGAGGGTCCCCACATTAATCCAGGATGATCTCATCTTGAGTTCCTTTACTTAATTATATCTTCAAAGACTCTTTTCCAAATAAGCTGCATTCACAGATACTGGGGCTTAGGACTTGAACATATCTTTTTTGAGAGATCACCATTCAACCCACTACAATTAGTATTAATATATTATCCCACAATATGATATCAATGAATTATTCTCTCAAATCAACTTGCTTATATATGGCTATGCTTATGGAAGGAAAAAACCCAACAAATGTTTGAATTTAATTTTTTTTATTCATACCAGGATTCTTTTTTCCTGGCTTCTATTACCTTGTTTAAAATTGAAAGAGTCCACATTTTATAATCAGAAATAAATAAAATTGCACTATGTCTAAGGGATTTTTTAAATAGACAAAAATATCCAAATCATCCATATGCTACCTTAAAAATTTTTGTGCTTTCCCCAAATTATATACAGTTTGTCAAATTTATAGAGCTTTTCTGAACACTATACAAATTTGACATTTCAGTTTTATGTGAGTAATAGACTTTAGGACTTAGTCATACAGCCTACATTATCTACTTTTGTTTGTTTCTCTTGTCTTATCTTTTTCATAGTTTATACAGTTTTAACAATGGTATATCAGGGCTACCCTATTGTCAGTATTTCTATTACAACCTATTTTATTATATTAGGTTTCTAGGAGACCCAAAAGAGATTCATGTAAAAATAGTAATTAACTATGAAATAAAAGGAAAGATTATTAAATATTCATTGGCTCTGTGCTTTTAAAAGTTACATTGGTAGGTAAATATCTCAGCACAGACATCCTACAAGAAAGGGTTATAATTTGGTTTTGAGTTTAAAAAATCCATTTCTATTTTTTCCCTTTATCCCTTTTTTCTGGTTCTACTTTTCAGCACTATCACCATAATACAAGGCAGGAGAAGTATTAAATTCACTGTAGGAAACGAGCCTTCATTTTGTTCTTTTAAATAATAGGCTTATAACTATGCAGGACAAACCCTCCCTGACACTGACAACTTTAAAGCATCTCTCTCTCTCCATCTTTAGCTGAAGGAAGGAAAAGCCATTGTTACTGATGTATGTGAAATTCTGGGAAAAAAGCAAAGCTGGGTAAAACATGTATTCTCCCTAATCCCAGTTAGGGGACCAATTTGCAGTTTACCAATTTCCATACAGATGGTTGTATTCATTCCTCTGCTTTGATTATTTGCCCAGTTGCAAAACCACATACACACACACGTTGCTTGGATTTAGGCAATGATGAGGTCTGAATATTGCCTGGAATGAAGAATGGATGAATGTTTATATGTCATTATATTTTTCAGTGAGTTATTCGGAAGACCCAGTTAGCTAGTTCGTCCTTATCATCAAAAAACTACTCTGAATATGGCACCATGTGGTGGACTTTGAATACAAAATTAGAGGAGAGAATATTATATTAGTGATTTAAGAATATTATACTCTAAAAGAAGCAGCTACATGTTTCTATCTGTTTTAAAATATGTTCTTATTACACTGTAAAGAGTTATCCTTTGTCTTTAAGGATTCTGGAAAATCAGGAGGAGCCAATCAATGTAAGATGAGTCAGATTATGGGAAGGGCACAGATGCAATGAAGGTCTAAACCTCCAGTGAAATTCTCTTGGACTGTCAAAGTTTGGGATGAATTTCCCTTAGTAAATGTAAAATTCTGTAATTATATTGAATGAGGTTTTCAAAACACATAAGATACATGTTCAAATTAAATGTGAATTTCCTGAGATTTCTGTGGACTGCAATGGATCTAAGTCTACGCTGTCATGATGGAAAATTAGTCACTATAAAGATGTACATGTGGGTAAGATGAGGCTCTTGCCTGATAGTGATTGATTATCTAATATATTACAGTAGCCAGGAGGCCAAAATCAGTTTTTCCTTTTACAATATCAAAACCCCAATACATAGTCTTTCACGTGCTAAACTTTTTAGTTTTGATTCAGTCTTTACATTATTTAGTCCTAAAACAAACAAATCATTTTTTCCTTAGGAAAAGTTCTCTTCAATTTCTTTCCTTCCCATTCTATTAAATCAAGTCTCTCTCCTTTTTTGCTTACTCTTCCAACAGGCTATTGCTCACAGTTGTAATTAAGCAACACAGTTGTTTACTTGTCTGTTTTTATTAGTGAGTTATAAACTACTTTAGGGTCAAGACTGAGACAATGCATTACTCTGAACTCAGCATTTTGCACTCTGAATATAATATGCATATTAAAACCAGACAGATAGATCATGGATAGATAGAGATGGTACATAGAAGATGGTGGTGGGAGAGGAAGAGAGAGAAAGATGGTTTGGGTGCCACCTTTTGAGAGAGGTAGCAAAACTAGAGAACTTGCAGAAGAAAAGGATGGAGGAGGTCTTGAAACTATATCTTATAGTGAAAAAGGTTTGACTGGATGACAATAGTTTTATGATATTGTTGGTGATACTTTAAAATATTTAGAGTAACTTTTAAGAGTATATCTATGTCTCAGAGAATAGAACTAGTATAAATGACTAGAAGGCACAAAAATGTCTCTGTAAAAAAGCCTTCCATCTAATTCTGAGTGTAAAGTGAAAGGATTCTGTAAAGAAAAGTAATGGGTTACCAATCACTGAATATTTTCAAACAGAAGCTTAATAACTCTTCATTCAAAAAGGTAATTATCTTGATTGGGAGGTGGATGGAAGATTCTCAAGATCACATCTAACTTTCTGATCTATGAAATGCTTACTCACATGTCAATTATCTTGTCTATCAACACTAATTAGGTTACTAATTTTCAGTCTGAAACTGATAAGCCAAAATAATTCATTTTAGTTGTTGATTTTAAGCTCTCTAGAGTTAAAATTATAAGCCCCAGAAATTTTTCAATAGTTATTTGAGTCCAAAATATTAAAGGGGTAAATGCAGAATTTTGTTTTCATCATGTGTCAGCTGAATTACAAAAACTGAGAGATTAGAGATGAGTTCAAGCTGGCAGAAAAAAAGTATGAGTAGAGTTATAGTATGAGGCATCGGCATGGAGAGATTGGAAGCTGACATTTATTTATATAAACTGAATTGAAGAAAAGTTCTTTAAGAGCATTTTGGAGGAAGAAATAACCAGCAATTCTTTTATGTAAAAATCTCATTCAAGGCACCACAAATTCAAATTCTTCCAGAACACAGGTGAGTGGGGATATCTTTACAACTCACATGGAAATGAGAATTTTTTTGAATTATTTTATCATAAGTGATCCAGAATCCAAGCATCCAAATGATACAGAATCATGTGGATAATAATATAGTCACTTTAAATTTATTTTCTTAATTATTAAAGTATTACATGATATTGATGTAAGCCATTTACATTGGGTTTTAATGAAAAACAAACTGAAACAATGGTACTCTAGAAAATATTTTCCTAAATCTGTGATATTTTCTTGCCAACTCTATTTAAATGAGGAAATTACTAACTTGATGAATTAATTTTGCAAAATTTCACCAACTTTTTTGACAAAACCTGTCACATAGAATGTATAAAGTAATTAATGTAATTCAGGAATTTGGAAAAAAAAATCAATCTCATTTTACCAACAAAAATAAAAAAGAAGTAATCACATAATTCTTATGGATCTAATGAGAGGTAAAAATTTAAACCAGTCTATCTTATGTGTCATTTACTCAAAAGCAATGGGTCTTATGTTTGCTATATTTTTGATGGTCAGGATGCATGAATGGCAGTGTGCCATAGTAAACTTAGTCTTCCTTAGTTCTGCAGACTATTGGGTTCAGTCCTATACTGGGAAAGACATGGGATTCAACAACAGCTGGGAAATACTCTCCCATGTCTTTGAATCTGCATTTTCTTCTAGCTAGAGACAAGCCCAAGCTGGGAACTTGCATGCTTCCTCGCGCTAGAATCAAATTGAGACTCTTCACAATACTTAGGTTTTATATAGCCTAGTCCAATGGAGTCACTTCTTCAGTGCAGTTAAAAACATAATTTCCAGGCTTTTAAGATGCATGTCTAATCACCTCTGAAAGGTGTACCTGCACATATAAACTGATTTAAAATTTTGTTCTTTTTTCACCTGAACTACGTCACCATGGAAGTAAAATCAAATGAATAAAACAAACAAGTAATGGTAAACTGATAAAAACAATGCTGATTATTAGAATATAATACGTTTAGTTTTGTCAGGGCCACATTTAATGGGGTAGTATTAATAGTATTGTGCTTTTAAGCAAGGGCTAATCTGCAATTTTATTTTTAAAATTTAACTAGGACATATTGTTTCTGGACTATTAATTTTTTTTCAGTATTTAGATCACAATTCCTAAAGGCTTAGCTATATTTTGACAGGTACTGACAAAGAGTGCCATGGAATTGTGACTTGATTGTCACCTTCAGGGTGTTCAAGCTGAAAAACTCAGGATGAGTGCTAGGTACTAATTAGAACTGTTATATTAGGAAAGCAAATACAATGGTGTCTAACATTAAACAAAGCACAGTTCTCATCAAAAATGGTTTCTTTTGTGTGTGGGTTAGTCTATAAAACCATTTTGCATGTTAATGAAGCACAAACAATTATTGCCAGAGTAACTAGTTTCACGCAATTACAAAAATCACATAAAAGCCCTATTGTTTGTTGTCTTATGATTTTTTAATGCTAATTTTGCACTTGATAATTTCAGATTCCATTTGTACCACAGTGCACAATTACATTTTTATATCTGTGAAGGTGAAGGCTAGTAATAGGGAAAAAACTCCTCATGTAAAAAGTAAAAAAAATAGTCATTTCTAGAATGGATGATCAGACAGATTGATAAAAATGGAGAAGAGCGATGGGGAGAATTTCTGTCAAATGAAAAGGCCACATTTATGTAGCTGAGAATAGAGGGGAGCCTAGACCATTTCCTGTAGAAATTGTTGAGAGACAGAGACAGAGACAGAGACAGAGAGACAGAGATAGAAACAGAATAGCTGGAAGCTGGGGAGAAAAGAAAAGAGCTCAGAAACAAAGAAAGACAAGGTATGGGGAGGAAACTGAAGTGAAGACATAGGCTTGGTTATCTCAAAACTGCACATATTAAATGGTAAACCAGAGTTAAAGCTGTTAAACCAGTGAGATAGATTTAAAAGTAAATGCCCATAGTTCAAGACCATCTGAGCAAGAGCAAGACCCTATCTCTACAAAAAATAGAAAAATGAACTGGGTGTCGTGGCACACATCTGTAGTCCCAGCTACTCAGGAGGCTGAGGCAGGAGGATCACTTGAGCCCAGGAGGTTTAGCTTGCTGTGAGCTATGAATACGCCACGGCACTGTAGCTAGGGCGACAGAGTAAGACTCTGTCTCCAAAAAATAAATAAATAAATAAATAAAGTAAATGCACATGGAGACAATTAATTGTCAGTACAAGCCCTAGTTGGAATTTTAGCAAAACCTTTGCTAAAATGTTAATTGATGAAGAACTCTCTATATTAATATCGTGTGGAAGTGGCAGTTCTGTGTTTTACTACACCAGGTTTTCATATTTGTCTCACATGAATGCAAGGGAATTAACCTCTCATACTTCATCTTTATGTAACAATACAAAGTTTTACTCCAATAATGCAGATGTTTATGTGATTAAACAGTTTTTATCTAGAAAAAAATATGAGATATATAATATGATGTATTTAATTTGTTACTTTAAAGGAAATGTTTTTTTTTTTAAAAGCCACAAACCATTCAGAATGGCTTTGATCAGTGTTTACCACCTGCAATGTTTATTAGAATTCTGAATTTTCTGGTTCCTGTTGCTTCTTAGACAATGAGATATGTATCAGGTAGGTACAAGCCTAGAATTAATCCTACATTAGATGCATTAGAGCACAAAGTTCAAAAGGTTAAAATTTATTTTTCTGTTATGCCTTTCTTTATCTACTGCAACTTAAAGTACGTAAAATTTTTGTAGCTCTTTCATATTACTATTAAAATATTGGAAATATACTTAAAACGAATGTATTTATATTTGTGCTAATAGAATAAAAGCTCCAAAATCCCCAAACTTTTCAACATAACTGTCATAGCAAAGCTTCTTTTTTTTGTATTCTCATACTCTCATTGTTTTTTTTTTTTTTTTGTCTACTATTAAAAGTGTTCCACAGAGCATTAGAATTTTCCAATGGTGGACTTTTCTACCACTAATTTTATAATTACTTTATATCCTGGTTTCTCATTTGCTATGATCAGGGCGTGTGTACAGAGATATTTTATCCTATGGAAATACCTTTACCATTCTCTTGCAACTATGTAGTATGTTAGAACTCTTACAATTTTTTTAGATAAACCATTGTTTTATGGTTATCAGGGCATGAAGGTGAAACTGCGTCTTTCTGTCTCTCTAAACTTTCTCCACTACTGCCTGCTAACCCTTTCTTCTTATTTAAAGGTGTTGTTAAGTTTACCAGAAAAAAAGAAAGAGAAGAAGAAAGATGGCAGAAAATAAGAATGGAAAAGAAGTGGGGAGGGAGAGGGGACAGGGAAGAAAAAGAAGAAAGGAAGCTTGGGGCAGTGTCTAAGTCATGTTTTTACTATCAAAGGCAAAGAAAATCCTTAGGGTTTTCCTTTTAGATTTGCTTAACTTTGTGCAAACATGATAATGCACATTCCTTAATAATTTGGAAGTCTATAGCAAATATTTACTGAATTAATTGTGTACATTGAAAATGTAAAGACTTTTTTTTAATTCTCTAGACAAATAATTAAATCTGTTTTATGCAAACATGTTTGAGGCAAAAATAAGAATGCCTGTGTATTTTTAAATACATAAAACTTCATCTACTTAATGTGAAAAAATCATTTGTATATCATATAAAAGTAATTGATAACTGGTTATAGTGTAGTAATCTTGAGTTTACTTTCATGGTTTATTTCTCTTGGTATTTTATGGCCCTAAAAATATATTTTAAAATTCACTTGATGTCTTCTATTTATCCATGGATTCCAGTCTATATCTCAAGCCTCAGTTCCTAGCTGTTAAGAAAAGCTATATAGTATAAAATAATTATTCAACAGTTCAGTAGTGTTACTAACAAGTCTAAAATATAAGGGAGTAGGATGGGTTAATAGTTTGGAAAATTAGTAGACATTTTGGAGAATGCATACTTAAATAGGCATTACAATAAATATTCTTCAAATAGATCAGATATATTCAGGATTTCAAAATCATTTTATTGCCAACTTAAAGCAAGCAGTATATTTTTTTCCATTATATTTTCAAGGCCTTTAGTCAAAACAGAGATGGTTAGAGTAGTCCACTGAATGTATTCCTATTTGTTGGTCATAAATCATAAAGTTATTTCTCTGTCACAAATTCAAGAAATGATAATTATCAAATCAAATCAAATATAGAATAAAGGAGGAATCCCACTTAAAAATAAAAATATGCTCCTTTCTCCTCCAGATTTAGTCTCCTGCTATAAACTTGGTTGTTTAATGCTGTGTAAGAAAGCCAAGCACGACCAGCTTAGTTAGGATAATTGGAACAAGCACTGACTGCTTCAGCCTCTCCGCATCTCTGTGGTTAAACCTTCCCCTCCACTACTGCTTTGTCTTCCTTGCTAGAGAATCAAGAAACTTCTTTCAAACAATGCCTTGGCTAGTGCATTCCAAGAAGGAAAATACCATGTATAAGCTATCACCTCTACTTCCTTCTTTGTTTTCCCTGCCACTTCCTCCTTTCCAAACTGCACACACACAGACCTTATGAAACCACCCCTCTTCCCCCCAATTTTTAAAGGCCCAGGTCCTGGGAAGAAAACTCCCTATCCCTCACCAAAGCCTTTTGGCTGCTGTCTGGATGCATCCATTCCACAGCTGGGATGACTAGCCCTACTGTTTTATTTATGATGCAATCAGCTGCTGTAAGAAGGTGAATAGTAACTGCTATTCCATTGCATAAAAAAGCCTTTTTAGCCTTATGTTATAAACATTTAAAAGTCTCTCTTTTACCCTTTTAGAAAAAGCCCAGCAGGAGGTAGATAGAGGTCACTGGGAGTCTCTAATTCATCTACATTTATAGTAGGTGTTGCAAGCTCTATTAGCAGAAAATGTATGACAGTGAGACCTAAGTTTAATATTTCACTTAAAATATCTGCCTCTCTAGCTAATTCCAGAAGCCATGCCCATGATGCCTTGGTGGTGTGTAGACACTTACTAGGAAAAGCTTTCCCTTTGGCAGAAATCATCAGCTGGAAAACTGCTGTTATGATAATATATTTGAGTATCAGCCCAGAAAATCCCGCTTAAGAAAGATTTTTTTTTCCAGAACCCAGCACTAACAGTATACCATGTTTTCTGCCAATATAGACATTAACATGCACTAAAATGTTGTATGTATATGTATGTATGTTATCTTGCAGTTCACCAGTGGAAATTATTTTGAACAGGGATAATAATGCACTTCTCATTGCAAAAGCAGCAGTGCCCTAAATGTAGCTTCAGAACTGATACATGAACTTGGCACCCAAAAAAAGCTTGCCAAGTACTGCATGCTGACTGACTTCATCCTGTAATTATAATGGCTTCCTTACTGGGCCCATTTCTTCTTTGGACATTGCCATCTTGTGAGTACTAAATACATCATCAGTGAGTCTCATTCTCATGTATTACACTAATATATCATTGGAATGACAACTGCTTCTGATGATCTATTAATGCAATACATCAGAGTGAGATGTTTGAATGGAGTATTACTCAGAAACCAGTGCTGTCTATACAAAGCCAGATCCAAAATCCAATTCCATTTAATTACACAGAATTCATAGTATACTAGCAACTGACTAATACTTACTATAAAAATTTTAGCATCATCAAAGAAATTATTTGCATTCTTATTAGATTATCAGTAAAAACTTTTTCCTTCCTGGAAATAGATCTGCCTGGTAAGTCAGTGATTCAGATTCCATGAGCTCACCCTCCCCTACGACACACACAAGAATTATTTTGCAATCACCCATGAATAAAACAAATACTCTTTTCCCTATCCTGACTACTTCACATTCTATAGTCGTTAAAAAGGACATCAGATTTTCTCATCTGAAACACAATTTCTTTGGTAAACATGCACACTGTATTGAATGCTCTTTGTTTGTAGTCACTAGACACCATCTAAACATTTGTACTTGTGTACATATTATATACAGAAAAAAAATGAAGAGACAAGAAGAAAGCAGCTGAATTTGCTTTAGAGTCAGTTATACGGCACTCTATGCATGTGTCATTTGTCATAAAGCTATCATAAAACACACCAAGTCCCTGTATTCTTCATTTCTGTATAAGACATGTCTATTTGTGTTTGTATAGCTTTCTATGAAATTTAAATTGCGTAATCTATTGCTTTTTGGTTAGTGTTATGAACAAGACTTTGGGATGTCCAAAATACCAAAAAATTGTATCTGACCTTCATTAACATTGATTTTTTTTTGAAATTCAATTTTTCATCTGCAGTTTTTTTTTCCTTCAATTTAGAATCCCTTGAGTGTTTTTCATGGTGTTTCATAACAATAATCCAATATAATCTAAATGAAACAGGTATCAAAATTTTATAGCATTAACCTCTGAATTTAGGTCATTTTGCTCTCCATTAAAACTCAGACCAAACAATAAAGTAATATCACTGAGTGGTGTCATGGTTTGTGACACAATTGAAGTCCAATTGTGTAACACCCTCCTGCCTATGTAACAGATTTTCCAAATAGAATATTTTGTTAAAAACCATTTGTCCATTCTTAATGTCTTTGGAGAATTCATCTTGGGCTTTATATTGAAGATAAATGTAGGTGTGTGAAGGTTTATGAAAAATGCTTCAGCAAGTGACATGTGGCCTGATATGAGTAACCACAGTCTGCTTCACATGTGGGGCAATCTGCTGCTTGCCTTGCATTCATTATATATGTGTTTTTGCCATGTATTCTTTCTTCCTGTTATTGAGATCCTTTGATATTATATACTCTTAAATACCAAAATTCTGACAGTAAATCTTAAAAGAATGTGATATGTATAGTTATATAATGTAAAAAAAATCACCTCAATATCAATTGCCTGCCTCAAATATGCATTTCATTTAAACTCAGGGAAAAATAACAACAAATAGCCATTAAAAACTACTTGGTAGAATAGAAATTCTTTACAAAGAAGTAATGACTTCTTGGGGTGGGAAGTGTGTGTGTGTGAGAGAGAGAGAGAGAGAGACAAAAGAACATAAACGATGGTAAATAATGCATGTCTGCATGTCTTCTGGAAATATGGATCAGTCAATCTAGTTAGAATCCATGATAAAACTCCTTGTCACTTAAAAAATGAATATAGATATTCTAAACACGTGACCTTTTGAGTTTACATTTCCTCAAAACTTATAGCTCTGGTTCCTTTTTCTTTGTCACATTTTACTTTTAATTCAAGGTTTTCTTAGTCTCAGTTCTCAAGATTTCCTTTATGTACACCTTTCAAAATAGTGATCACCATTAGTTCAATTTTTTAGCTCTAGCTAATTAAAGAGTTACCTTGAGATTTAAGTGTACATAATACGTGAATAACATGCAGTTATTGAAAAGAAGTATGTTTATAATTTGTTCCATTATAGTTTTTTTTTTTTTTTCTTGAAATGGTCCCTTCTAGTACTTAATAATGTTTCACTCTTGCAACTTCCAGGTTGGCCATCTTACAACTACTGTTCTCTACCTGGTCACCCGCTCATGAAAACCAATATCCCAGCATGCTGGCTGCACTGGGTTAATACAGAGAAAGTGCTTTCTGTGCTCTGAGGCCATGTTGGAAGCTAGTTCATGGTGAGACAGAGATCCCTTGTGCAGTTTCAGGATGTCACGAAGAAGGGAAAAGATGGCTAGACTCCATCACTCTGGATGTACTCAGGGGCTGAATGCATTTGAAATATGACCAAGTCTGAATGGAAGAACGGTCAGAAAGCCAAGAGCAATTACTTCAGCTTGCAAAATGTTTAAACAATATACTTTGCAGGACAAAGGCAGAGTCTTAATGTGCTGGGAAACTCTTGAAACTATATTTGGACAAAATGTGGTGAGACTCTTTTCACAAACTACTGAGAAGAGCTAAAAGGAGACGAGGAATTATTTGAGATGCCAGCCACATTTAGTGTGGCGTTTCTAAAGCCCAAATCCCTATCCTTGGTCATCTTTGTTTCAGAAAGTCTGATTCATTAACATTTTCCATCACCTTGGGAAGAAAGCTGAGGTAAGTAGCTTAATTTATAGATTGATGGAAAAAAGTTATTTAAAAATTCTCGGTATGTTATCATGAATCATGTAGAACTATTAAACTAATTGCTAAGTAAATTTAAGCAGTATTACAGCAGAATTCAGTAGAATTTATCATCAATCTGAAGAGATCTTTGGTGGTCTCATGCTGCCCCCCACAGATATGTCTCAGAACATTCATTATGCCATAATTACAAAGTCTGTTTGAAGAGGCTAAAAATCCCTAGACTCCTCTCATCAATTATTTTCACCTGTTAATTCATTTTGTGTGAGGTAATAACCTCGGCATAATAACAAATGTGCAAGTACTCCGATTTTGCAATTAAAAGCAGCAGGGCTTCTATTTTGATCATGCAGACTGTGACATCCATCATAGAAAACAATTTGGGCCTAGCAGGATGACAGATGCCGCACTGATGGCTCTACTAACTAACTGCCTGTCCTAGAAAAAAAAAAAAAAAAATGGTCGGGCTTCAGCCTGCAGCTGCAAGCTATCTGATAGCTTCTGACCAGTCAGCAGGACAAAGCCTGCAGTGACTAAATTACTGAAAGGTAATTTTACTTCACAAAATGAGGATTTCTGAGCCATAAACGTATGCATTCCAGTGGCTGCTGTAATTTGGAAACAAATAGCCCTTTTCATTTGAAAATGACTGGAATCACTGCCAGTGTTCAGAACGTTTTGTTTCTCAGGCTTTTACATGAAAAAAATACAATGTAATACTCATTATTTCTGCCCCCATTCCCATCTTATTAGACATAGAGGCAAGGTGGTTATCTCTGCTCTCTTAGGCTAAATCTACACAAGCAAGTTTTTTTTTTCCTTTTCCCCCAACCTCTGGACAGGACCCTAAACGATGGAAGAGTGCTCATTTTTGCCTTTCAGTTCCTATCAAGCCCCAGTGAGCTCTGTCTCAGAATTGTAACCCACTCCTCCAGCTCATCTGAAAGACCACACCTAAGTCTCATCACACCACTGGAATGAAGCTGATTATCTTCACATTCTAGCTGTGAAAAGGCAATTAGATGCTAATAGATGCAGGTAAAAAGGTTTCTGCTCTTATTTTTAAAAATCATATTTTTTAAAAAAGTTCATAATATAAGATGTGCCTTTTGTTTTCACTTCAAAATTAAAATATTTGAAATTTCATTAGTCTTCGTTGGAGTAATGATTGTCTTTTTTTTTTTTTTTGATCATATGCTATTATACTGTGACCAATCCTGAAAAGAAAACCATCCAAATGTGAGATTTAGTTTTGGTTAATTGAAAATATAAATATTATCATTATTGCCTTCGATGGCAAAAGATCTCTATAGGCTTTGTGTATCATTGTTTCTCTCACAAAACTAAATTCCAGGAATAGATTATTGAACACAAGCCACTGAGTATAATAAAAGCAGATATGAAATGCAAAGAAAAAGCATATTAATGGAAATTGCTTTTTTTTTTTACAATTATGTGTTCAGATTTCTTCTGTGTGAAAAAGGACAACAAAGGCTGAGGAAAAGACATAATGTCAAGCACGGGATGAACTTTGTCAACTGTCGTGCACCTTAAGACTTAGAAGATCGCTCTGTTTCTGCTGTTAACAGGCCATCATGCTTGCATTTTACACTCTGCCTCCACATTGCTTGCAGACAAACAAAGAAGAGCACTCTGTTTCTTGGGGTAAAATCTACAGTTTCTCAGTCCATTGTATCAGACTCATAAACCCTGTCAGCAAGAGGGATGAACAGAGAGAAAGAGGGATGTGCTGGCTGTCGCAGGAACACCGAGCAGGAAGGAGAATACTATCATTTTCAATGCTCCAACCTGGATTCTTCCTCAATCTTTTAAAGGCAATAGAGAGGTGGACGTGGTTCCCCTTTGACAATTAATAAATCCTTTAAACTTCTGCAAAATACCCCTGCATATAAGCAAAAGTCTCTGTGAGCAGCCTGGGAAGTTGTGATACACAAATCCTTCTCATCAGATAGCACAATAGAAAATCAAATGAAAGAGTCACATTAAGACAACTAAATTGCAATTACCCATCCCAGATCTTCTTTAATGGGATGCCAGGAGGCCTTGCCCTTTATGCGCACGCTCTGACTGTAACTAATGCTCAGTAGCCATCAACAAATTATGACTGGTGACACTTTTGCTGCCGCGGTATTAAGCCCAAAGTCCAATGGAGAAAATATATGGTTTTTATTACAAAATTGTTCTTGTTTACAATTCTAATATCCTCTTCATTATCTACTTTTCCAGACATTTTAGGCAGTTCTGAAGACCTGGGGCTGCACTAGTCCTGTCATAAAGAGAAATTAATGTTGTTAAAGTTGGCCTAGCTGCCCTCTGGGACAGCTGAAGATGTGAAAATATAAGGCTCTGTTTTTAAAATGAAAATGATTAAAGGCACAGACACCTTGCTCTCGGAGCAGCCGCTAAAACTTTTAATAAAATACATAGGCACATACACACAAAAGCTTCCTTTCTTTTCCTATCCGTCACCATTCTTTCTCTCTCTCTCTCTCTTTCTATCTCTCTCAAATCCAACTTTGTTCTATAAGAAATAGCTTTCTTTAAAGACTAATAAGCGTAAAAATGACCTCATCATTGCAAAGAATACATTCATTTCACCAATAGCTCACTCCAGAATGACCTGCGACAGAGAAACCAGAAGAGCTTTCTCCAAATAGTAAGCTAATTAGGAGTGCTCTAACAGGTAGTCCTTACAAGAACCGACAGGCTCAATTCAGCTTCCCGAAAACACTTAAGAATGTCCTAGCAGTCTCCACCGTTGAAGATGTGCACTCCAGTTTGCATCGTTCAGGATTTCAAGGAGGAGTTTCATCAGCAGAAGCGGGGAAGAGAGAGAGAGCCAGTGGAGGTTACTCAGAATCCTTTTAGAGGGAGCTTACCAAAAGTATCTTGAACAAATGGCTCATATATCAGGAGAAAAATGCCAGGAAATAACTCAAAGGAATTGAGCATGACCTTTGCCTCCCAAGGGCCAAAAAATAACAGTCAAGACTTCACCTCTCTGATCTTCCCAACCTTAGTCATTTTATCCAGTTAAGTGAATGCCATCAGAACAGAGCTTGCAAGTGAAATAAAATATCCATTCTGCAAATGTTCTAATTTTATTATTTTGTTTTAAGGAATGCTGTATATCTACTATTTTCTTCTTCTTCTCTTCCTTTCTTTTTCTTTCCTTCCTTTCTTCCTTTTTGTCCTTTCTTTCCTTCATTTCATTCTGATTTCTTTTTAATTCCTCCACTTGCCATCATTCATCTTAGACACAAATTTATATAATTCTAGATATATTGAAGGAATAAAATCTCTACCATATTCTTGAATTTGTTCATGGTTTTACCATTTGTTTTGTTGGTTATGTCCGAGAGTTAATGTCGCTTCCTTGCAAATATAAAATTACTGGAGGTCAAAGGTCACTGACGTCTGTCATTGACATGCATACCTCTCTCATTCAGGCAATGTCATCAAATTCAAATGGACTTGAATCATTCTAGACTCATATTTTTTTTTTTTTTTTTTGAGGCAGAGTCCCGCTCTGTCACCCTGGCTAGAGTGCCATGGCATCAGCCTAGCTTACAGCAACCTCAAACTCCTGGGCTCAAGTGATCCTCCTGCCTCAGCCTCCAGAGTAGCTGAGACTACAGGCATGAGCCACCATGACCAGCTAATTTTTTCTATATGTATATTTTAGTTGTCCAGATAATTTGTTTCTATTTTTAGTAGAGACGGGGTCTCGCTCTTGCTCAGGCTGGTCTCCAACTCCTGACCTCAAGCGATCCACCCGCCTCAGCCTCCCAGAGTGCTAGGATTACAGGCGTGAGCCACCTTGCCCATCCTAGAATCATATTTTCAAGTAGAATTCTATACAAGCCATGTGAAAATACAAATCACAACCATTTTAAAGCCATCTGAAGAATGTTCACAACTTTATTCCATTAAGCAGCCTGAGGATGCAAAACACAACCATACGCTCATGAAACTCTCCCTCTGCTCTTTCTTCATTCTGTGCTCTTTCCTTCTATGAATTTAGGCTTTGTTTTCTCTTTTAATTCCTTATCCTGAGCCTCCATTACAAATGAATGGAGAAAACATTTGCCCACACACAGTAATTCAAGGGGTGCCAGCCCCAGCACACTGCCACAGTAGCCACTGGTCCCTCCCTTTTCTGGAGCCTACTACAAAGTGTCTACAATTCCACAATTCAGTGTCCTCTCGTTTCTGCTTTGAAGGTTTTCTAAACTTCAAGAGTCACCTAATTAAATTTTAATACACTTAAGTATAAACACCTTAACTAAAACAGCTAACATCTTACTGGAGATTATTTGACAAGTGGTTTTAAATAAATCTAGCTTTGGGATAATCATACCAATAACATTAATGTTCTTGAGGACCTGCTCTGTGCCCAGCACTGTTCTTACTGCTTTATGTGTTTGAACTGATTTAAGCACTACAGCAGTCCTTTGTAAGTGAGAAAAATCAAGGCACAGAGAGGTTAAAATCACTCAGCTGCTAAGGACTAAACCACAACACACACTCACCCCACGCTTTTTGGCCCCAAAGTTGACATTCTTAAGAAGACAATTAAATTCCACAATGAAACTGAACTCCACATTTAAAAAGAAAGAGGGATGACCTTTAAGGGAAAGGGCCACATAAACGTCCAATATCATGCTGCTTTCTTCCACCTCTGTGAAAAGCCCACAGCATGACAATAGCACCTCTTAAACATTGATCATGTGATATCAAATGATTCTTATGTATCCTTGTCATGAGACCTTCCTCCAGCAAGGCGTATAACATTTTGCTTATTTGACCCTACTTTACTCTGTAGCCTTTTCCAGAGACATTATGCAACTAAGCTCATTAAGATGCTAGAACATGTTAGGAAGGGGGCTGGCCAAGGGAGAAAAAGCATCTGCTTCTGAGAAAGAGACTGTGGTCTCCTTATATGCAATGTTTATTTAATTTACCCTGAATTATAGTTCAGATCTAAGCTTACATATATATATATATATATATATGCTTAATTATGAAGTAAATTGTATAAACTGAAAGATGGAAATCAACACACATTCTTAGCAGATGTATGGTGTTCTCATCGCTCACATTGAACAACAGTATAATAATACATAAATTTGATTGACCATCCTTGTCTTAAGTTACAAAAAATAAAGCAATTTCTTCTATGGTTTGAAAGTCCCCTCCAAAATTCATGTTAAAATTTCATTGCCACTGTGGTGGAAACTTTAAAAGGCAATTAAGCCATGAAAGCTTTGTCCTTATTAATGGATTAACGCTGTTTTCACAGGAGTCGGCTGCTGATAAAGAGATGAAGTTCAGACCCCATTTCTGTCTCTGTCTTCCCCAATCACTTGACCTTCTCCCGTGGGATAAAGCATCACAGAAGTCCTCACCAGATGCCAGCTTATGTTCTTAGAATTCCAAGCCTCCAGAACTATAAGCCAAATAAATTTCTATTCTTTGTAAATTACCCAGGCAATGATATTTTGTTGTAGCAGCAGAAAACAGACTAAGACACTGACTAAGAAAAAAAGAAAGATTTAAATTAGAAAAATGAGAAATGGAAGCAGAAGCTTTACTACCTACTTTACAAATAGGGGTCAGAAGAAGTCAAACTGTAGCAGAAATAAATGGATTACGAGAGAAAACTATGAACAACTGTAAGCAAATGAACTGGATAATCCAGATTGAATGACAACTTTGTAGAAATATACAACTCTTGAAACTGGCTCAAAAGGAAATAAAAAGTCTAAGTGGACTTATAACAAAAAAAATAATGAATAAATAAATCTAACAATAAAAGCCTAGGACCAAATGTCTTCACTGGTGAATTTTACCACATTCTTAAAGATGATTTAACACATATATTTCACAACTTCTTCCAAAAACATACAGAGGAGGGAATACTTTTCAACTCATTCTATGGCACTGCTATTATCCAAAACTAGACAAAAACATCACCAAAAAAGAAAAACAATAGACCAATATTCCTTAATAATATATATGCAATAATTCTCAACAGAATACTACCAAATTGAATCTAACAATATATAAAAAGGATTATGCACCTGACTAAGTGTGATTTATTCCAGGAATGCAGGGTTGGTGCAGTGTATGAAAATCATTCTATACGCAATGTTAATTTTAAAAAAGAACATAAGACCTATAAGATCACCTCAATAGATGCAGAAAAAGCATTGAACAAAATCCAGCATGCTGTCATGATAAAAGCATTCAACAGACTAGGAAAAGAAGAGAATATCTATAACTGTATAAAGGGCATCTACAAAAAACCTATACCTAATACCACAATTAATGGTATAGACTAAAAACATTTCTTTTAAGAACATAAATAAGATGAGAGTGTTAACTCTCATCATTTCTATTCATATTGTACTGAAATACCTATCCAGAGCAATTAGGTACAAAAAAGAAATAAAAGACATCCAGATTGGACATGAAGAAGTAGAATTATCTCTATCTACAGATGGCATGATCTTGTTATGTAAAAAATCCGAGAATTCCACAAAAACACTAGTGGGTTAATAAATGAGTTCAGCAAGTTTGCAGGATACAAGATCAATATATAAAATACAGTTGCATTTTTATACCCTAGTAATAAACAATAAAAAATTGAATTAACAAACCAATTTTATTTATAATAGCACCAAAAAATAAAATAAAATAAAAATCTTGTGAATAAATGTATCAAAAGAAGTGTAAGTCTTGGACAATAAAAATAACAAAACATCATTCAAATAAATTAGGGAGACCTAAAGAATGAACAGCCATTCATATATTAAAATAATTAATTCTATTAAGATAATAGAATAATTAATTCTATTAAGATGATAATACTCCCCAAATTAATATACAGGTTCAGCAGAATTCTTTTCTGCACAAATTCCCAAGCTGATCCTCAAATTTATATGTAAATTGACAAGTTGATCCTAAATTCATATCCAGAATAGCCAAAAGAATCTTGCAGAAAGGGAATGAAGGGAATGAAGCAAGGTGGCCAAATAGAAACTTCCAGCAATCATTCCTCTACATGAGCCCCAAATTCAAGGACTATCCATGCAAACAAGCACCTGCAGAAAAATCAAAAATCAGGTGAGTTATCAAACCACCTGGTTTTAACTTTATATTAAGGAAAGAGGCACTGAGGAGGGCAGAAAAGACGGTCTTGCATTGCCTATGTCACCCCTCTCCCATCCCAGGCAGAGCCCTGCCAGTGTGCCAAGTGGAGAGAGAATCCGTGTGCCTGGAGGAGGGAGAGTGAAGTGATTATAGGACTTTACATTGAAACCCAGGGCCGCCCTGGCACAAGGGAACACAGCTTATGGCAGAATTGTACTAGTGCCCAGAGAGGGAACATTTTGACAAGCCCAGCTAGAGGGAAATCCTCCCCGCCCCTTCCCAAGACCAAAGTTTTAGCTAGTCCTACCAGCAGCTGACAAAAGGCAGCCAGGGACCTGGATTAAATTCACAAGGCATTCAGGCAACAAAGGCTGCCGTCCTTGGGCAATTCCTGTGTGTGCTGGAATGGAGCGAGTGGACTTGGGGTACACATGACCTAGTGAGACACCAGCAGCTGCAGCCAAACCAGTGGTGCTGGCTTTATCTCTCCCCAGTTACAGGCCCCATGGCTCAGGGAGAATCTTATTCCACTTAGAGAAAGGAAAGGGAAGTGCTCAGAGGCCTTTGTTTCACAGCTTGGGTACCAGCTCAGCCACAATAAAATAAAGTACCAAGAAGACACCTGAAGCCCCTGAGTCCAGGCATTAGTTCCTGGATGGCATTTCTGGACCCACCCTTGGCCAGAAGGAAACATGTTGCCCTGAAGGAAGGACCCAGTCCTGGCAGAATTCAATATCGACTGCTCAAAGGGCCCTTGGGCTTTGAGAAAACATCAGAGGTAGCCAGGCAACAGCCAACAGTGGATTTGAGTGAGACTGGGCTGGCTTCAAGTGACCTGGTGCTAGTAGCCATGAGGGAGTACCCACATCATTCCTCCCCCAACTCTAACATAACAGCATAAAGAATGAGGGAAGAGAGTGAGAGACATTGCCTTGTAATCTAGGGAATTTGCCCATATCTTATCGAAGTCCATGAAGGTGGTACCAAGTGTCACAGCATTACTGGACTTAAGAACCTCCAGTGCTGTATGGCTGCAGTGACCAAAGATTTAGACCACAACATTCAACTTCCTTTGAATAACTGAAAAACTTTCTCAAGAAGGATGAGTTCAAACAAGCCCAGATTTTGCAGATTAAAATATATACCTAATTCTTCAAGCCCAGCCATCAGTGAACATCTGCAAGCATCAAGAACACCCAGGAAAACAAGACCCTACCAAATGAACTAAATAAGGTACCAGTGACTGATGCTGGAGTGATGAAAATAGGTGACCTTACAGACAAAAAAAATAAAAATAGTCCTAAAGAAGTTCAATGAGCTTCAAGACAACACAGAGAAGGGATTCAGAAGCCTATCAGAAAAATTTAACAAAAAAATTGAAATAATAATTTAAAAAATTAAGCAGAAATTCCAAAAGTTAAGAATTCAATTGACAAGGTGAGAAATGTATCAGTTTCTCAACAGCAAAATTAATCAAGAAGAAGAAAGAATTAATGACCTGGAAGACAGCCTATTACAAAATTCATAGTCAGAAAAGAAAAAAAGAATAAAGAACAGATAAGAATGAAGCATGCCTGCAAGATCCAGAAGATAGCCTCAAAAGAGCAAATCTAAGAGTTATTGGCCTTAAAGAGGAAGTAAAGATTGAGATTAGAGTAGAAAGTTTATTCAAAGTAATAATAACAGAGAACATTCCAAACCTGAAGAAAGACATCAATATTCAGGAACTAGAAAGTCATAGAACACCAAGTAGATTTAATCCAAACAAGGCTACCTCAAGACATTTAATAATTAAGTTCCAAAGGTCACACATACACACATAAAACAAAAATCCCAAGGGAAGCAAGAAAAGAGAAACAAATAACAAAAAACAGAACTCCAATATATCTGGCAGCAGACTTCCCAGTGGAAACCTTACAGGCTGGGAAAGAGCAGCATGAAATACTCAAAGTGCTGAAAGAGAAAGAAAAAAAAAAAAAAAAAAAAGCAACCCTTAACACCAGAATATTATATCCTGCAAAAATATCCTTCAAACATGAAGGAGAAATAAAGACTTTCTCAGACAAACAAAAGCTGAAGGATTTCATCAACCTCAATTCTGTCCTGCAAGAAATGCTAAATGGTTTTCTTCAATCTGAAACGAAACGATGTTAATGAACAATAAGAAATGATCTGAAGGTATACAGCAAATTGGTAACAGTAATGACACAAATACAGAACACTCATGATGTAATTGTATTGAATAAACCACTTGTGTCTTGATTAGGAAAACTAAAAGACAAATCTGTCAAAACTAACAATGACTTTTTGAGAGATAAAAAGTATATAAAGATATGGATGAAAACAACAAAAAGCTTGTTTATTTGTTTGTTTGTAAGTAGAGTTGTCATATGTTTAAAATAATTGATTATAAAATGTTTTTTGAAAACTTCATGGTAACCTCAAATAAGAACCTACAACAGACACACACAAAATAAAAAGCAAAAAGTTAAAACACACTACCAGAGAAAATTACTGTTAACAAAGAAATATGAGAAAGAAGAAAGGAAGGAAGGGAGGACCACAAAACAATCAGAAATCAAATAACAACATGGCAGTAGTAAGTCCTGATCTATCAATAATAACAGTTAATGTGAATGAAATAAATTCTCAAATCAAAAGGTGCAGAGCAGCTGAAGGGATGAACAAACAAGAGCCAATTATATGTTGCCTGGAAGAAACCCACTTCACCTATAAAAACACACATAGACTGAAAATTAAGGAATGAAAAAAGATATTCCATGAAAATTGAACTCAAACAAGAGCAGAAGTAGCTATAGTTCTATCAGATAAAATAGATTATGAGACCAAAATTATAAAAAGAGACAAAGGAGGTCATTGATAAAGGGTTCAATTCAGCAAGAGGATATAATAATACTAAATATATATGCCCCCGATACTGGAGCACACAGATATATAAAGCAAACAGTATCAGAGCTAAAGAGAGAGATAGATCCCAATACAGTAATCACTGGAGACCTCAACACTCCACTTTCAGCACTGGACAGATCATCCAGAAAATCAACAAGAAAACACTGGACTTAATCTGTGCTATAGACTGAATAGACCTAATTGATATTTACAGAACGTTTCATCCAACAGCTGTAGAATACATGTCCTCTTCCTGAGCTCATGAATTATTCTCAAGGATAGACCATATGTTAGGCCACAAGTCATAAAAATTTCAAAAGAATTGTATCATACCAAATATTTTCTCTGACCATGATTGAATAAAACTAGAAATAAATAATAAGAGAAACATTGGAAAATATATAAACACATTGAAATTAAACAAAATACTTCAATGGGTCAATGAAAAGATTAAGAAGCATATTAAAAAATTTCTTGAAACAATTGAAAATGAAAACATAACATATCAAAATGGTATGGAATACAGTAAAAGCAGTAATATGAGGAAAGTTTATAGCAATATGTGCCTACATCAAAAAAGTAGAAAAGCTTCAAATAAACAACCTAAAAATGCATCTCGGAGAAATAGAAAAAATGTGTCCCTTTCCTCCACATTTTCAAGTTTATGTGCATAGAGGTTTTTATAGTATTCATAGATCATATTTTGTATTTCTGTGGCATCAGTTATAATTTCTCCTTTTTCATTCCTGATAGAGCTTATTAGAGTCCTTTCTTTTCTGCTTCTCATTAATCTAGCAAGCGGCATGCCAATTTTGTTTATTTTTTCAAAGAACCAACTCTTTGTTTTATTAATCTTCTGTATGGTTTTTCTATTTTCAATTTCATTTAGTTCTACTCTGATCTTTGTTATTTTTTTTCTTCTGCTGTGTTTGGGGTCAGTTTGCTCATCCTTTTCCAGTTCACAATTCACAACTGCAAAGATGTGGAAGGAACCCAAGTGCCTATCAATACATGAGTGGATTGATAAAATGTGATATATATACACCATGGAGTTCTACTCAGTCTCAAAAAGCAATGGTGATATAGCACCCTTTGTATTCTCCTGGATAGAGCTGTAACCATTCTACTAAGTGAAGTATCACAAGAATGGAAAAATAAACAGCACATGTACTCACAATCAAATTGGTATTAACTGATCAACATTTAACTGTACACATGGTAATAACATTTATCGGGTGTCAGACAGATGGGAGCAGAGAGGAGGGAATGGGTATATACACACCTAATGGGTGTGGAGTGCACTGTCTGGGGGATGGACATGCTTGAAGCTCTGACTCAGGTGGGTGTGGCAAAGGCAATATATGTAACCCAAACATTTGTACCCCCATAGTATGATGAAATTTTAAAAAAATAAAAAAAAGAGCAAATCAAATTGAAAATTAGCAGAAGAAAACAAATAATAAAGATCAAATGAAACAAAAAAAATCAACAAAATGAAAAGTTGGTTTTTTGAAAAGATAAACAAAATAGATATACTTTAGCCAGACTATGAAAAAAAGAAAGAGAAAACCCAAATAAATAAAATCAGAGATGAAAACAAAGACGTTACCACTGATAGTATGGAATATCGAAGGCTCATTAGAAAATACTATATGCCAATACATCAGAAAACTTAGAAGAAATGGATAAATTTCTAGATACTTTAACCTACCAAGATTGAACAAGGAAGAAATCCAAAACCTAAACAAAGCAATAATAAGTAATGAGATAGAAGCAGTAATAAAGTTTCTTCCATCAGAGAAAAGCCCAGGACCCAATGGCTTCACGGCTGCATTCTGCCAAGCACTCAAAGAAGAACTAATATCAATCCTCCTTAAACTATTCAAAAAAAAAAAAAAAGCCAAGCAGGAGGGGATACTCCCAAAATTATTCTATGAGACCAGTATCACCCTGATACTAAGACTAGACAAAAGCACAACAAAACAAGAACACCATAGGCCAGTATCTCTGATTAACATAGATGTAAAAGTCCTCAATAAAATACTAGCCAACCAATTCAACAGCACACTAGAAGATTATTCATCATAATCAAATGGGATTTATCTCAGGGATACAAGTGTGGTTTAACATAAGCAAATTAATCAATGTGATATATTGTATCATCAGCAGAATGAAGGACAAAAACCATATGATCATTTCAATTGATGCCGAAAAAGCATTCAATAAAATTCAATATTCCTTCATGATAAAAACTCTCAAAAACCTGGGAATAGAAGGAACTTACCTTAAGATGATAAAAGCTATATATGACAGGCTCAAAGCTAGTATACTGAATGGGGAAAAACTGAAAACCTTCCCCCTAATATCTAAAATAAAACAAGGATGTCCACTTTCACCACTACTATTTAACATAGTATTGGAAGTTCTAAATAGAGCAATCAGACAAGAGAAAGAAATAAAGGACATCCAAATTGGAAAGGAAGAAGTCAGATTATCCTTGTTTGCAGATTATATGATCTCATATCTAAAGAAACCTAAAGATTCCACCAAAAAGCTATTAGAACTGATCAACAATTTCAGGAAAGTTGCAGTATACAAAATCAACATGCAAAAATCAGTAGAATTTCTATATGTCAACCGTAAACAATCTGGAAAAAAAACCAAGAAAGCAATCCCACTTACAACAACTAAAAGTAAAATAAAATACCTAGGAATAAACTTAACCAAAGAAGTAAAAGATCTCTATAATGGAAATTATAAAACATTGATAAAAGAAATTGAAGAGAACACAAAAAAATAAAAAGATATTCCCTGCTCATATATTGGAAGAATCAATCTTGTTAAAATATCCATACTATCCAAAGCAATTACAGATTCAATGTAATTCTCATCAGAATACAATGACATTCTTCCCAGAAATAGAAAAAAAATATTAAAATTTATATGGAACCACAAAAGACCCAGAATAGACAAAGCCATCCTGAGCAAAAAAAAAAAAAAAAAAAAAAAAAAAAAATGGAGGAATCACATTACCTGACTTCAAATTATACTACACAGCTATAATAACCAAAACAGCATGGTACTGGGATAAAAATAGGCATATAGACCAATGGAACAAAATAGAGAATCCAGAAATAAATCAACATATCTGTAGTGAACTTACCTTCAGCAAAGTTGTCAAGAATGTACAGTGGGGAAAGGACAGTCTCTTCAATAAATTGTGCTGAGAAAATTAGATATCCATATGCAAAAGAACGAAACTAGATTCTTACCTACTATACAAAAATATCTTGTATCTACCATATACAAAAATCAAATCAAAATATATTAAAGACTTAAATCTAAGACCTGAAACTATGAAACTCCTAAAGAAAATATTGGGGAAATGCTTCAGGACATTGGTCTGGGCGAGGAATTCTTGAGTAATACCCCCAAAGACCAGGCAACCAAAGCAAAATTGGACAAACTGGATCATATCAAGCTAAAAATCTTCTGCACAGCAAAGAAAACGATCAAGAAAGTGAAAAGGGAATCCTCAGAATTGGAGAAAATATTTGCAATCTACTCATCTGACAAGGAATTAATAAGTAGAATATATAAAGATCTCCAACATCTTAACAGGAAAAAATCAAATAATCTGATTAACAAATGGGAAAAGGATCTGAATAGACAATTCTAAAGAAGAGACTTACAAATGACCAACAAGTATGTGAAAACACATTAGTCATAAGAGAAATGCAAATCAAAACTACAATGAGCTATCATCTCACCCCAATTAAAGTGACTTTTATCCAAAAGATAGGCAATACGAATGCCAGCAAGGATGTGGAGAAAGGGAAACCCTCATATACCATTGGTGGGAATGTTAGTGCAACCACTGTGTAGAACAGTATAGAGTTGCCTCAAAAAGTTAAAAATAAAACTACCATATGACCCATCAACCCACTGCTGGGTGTATATCCAATAGAGGGAAAAATCAGTATATCTTAAATACATCTGTATCTCATGTTTACTGCAGCACTATTCACAATAGCTAGATTTGGAATCAACCTAAGTTTCCACCAATGGTTGAATGTATAAAGAAACTGTGGTACATATACATAATGGAGTATTATGTAGCCCCCCAAAAGAATGAAACCTTGACAACAACATGGATGGAATTGGAGAACATTATGTTAAGTGAAATAAGCCAAGCACAGAAAGACAAATCTTGCATGTTATCACTCATATGTGGACGTTGAATATGAAAAACAATTGATTTCATGGAGATAGAGAGTAGAATGATGATTACGAGAGGCTGGGAAGAGTAGCTGGGAGGGTGGAATACAGTGGGGATGGTTAATGGGTGTAAAAACACAGTTAGATATTTAGATAGAACAAACAGTATTTGATAGCACAACAAAGTGACAATAATCAATAATGAGGTAGTAACTATGATCAATAATAAGATAGGGTATACTATAAAATAAAAGAGTAGAGTTGGAATGTTCCTAACACAAAAGAAATGTTAAATGCTTGAGATGATGGATACCCCAATTACTCTGACTTGATTAATTCACATTGTAACTCTGTTTGAAAACATGACATGTACCCCATAAAGATATACAATTATTATATACCTATAATAATAATAAGAAGAAAATCTTGCAAAAGGGAGAGTTGGAGGACTCATTTTCTATCCCTGTAACAAAATTGCACTTGTAATCCATGCATTTATATAAAGAAAACAAAAGTTTTCTGATTTCAAATCTTAACTCCAAATCTAGACTTTGTGATATTAATATAAGGACAGAAATACAGAGTAACGGAATAGAATTGAGAGCCCAGGAATAAACTAATACATCTAAGGTCAATTGCTCTCCTAAAAGAATGCCAAGATCACATAATGGGCAGTAAACATAAAGAACAGTAAAGAATCAGATCACATAAAGAACAGTATTTTCAACAAATAGTGCCAGGACAAATGAATGTCCACATGCAGAAGAATAGAGTTGGGCCCTTACCTCACATCAGATACAAAAATTAACTCAATATCTTTAGATTAGATAAAGAAAAGAGCCAAAACTACAGAACTCTTAGAGAAAAACATTGGTATAAATTTTCATAAACTTGTTACATAATGTTTTCTTAGATATTTTGACGCTGTATTACGGTTATATGTGAAATTATTCTGGGGGAAGCTGAGGGAAGTGTACATAGGAACAGTGGACTATTTTTACAACAACTTATGAGTGTTAAATTACTTTAAAAATTATTGTCACAGTAAGGAAAGTTATGATACTTAGATATCTTTAAATGGCACTATCAAGAAATGCAAAAGGCAATTCATGGAATAGGAGAAAGTATTAGCAAATCATATATCTGAAAAAAGTCTATCATCCTGAATATACAAAGAAAATTTACAATTGTAATAAAAATACAAGTAACTCAATTGGATATTGTACAAGGATTTAAACAGACATTTCTTTATAGAAGATAAAAAATGGCAACTAAAATGCTCAACATCATTACTCATCAGGGAAATGCAAATCAAAACCACAAGTAGATAACATTTCACACCCCAAAAATGGATATAATTTAAAAGGTAAACAATAACAAGAATTGGTGAGGATGGGGAGATATTGGTATATCTCATACCTTGCTGAAGGAAATATAAATTGTACAGACACTTTCCAGAACAGTCTGGCAGTTATTTATACATAAAGTTCCGATATGATCCAGCAATTCTACTCCTAGCTATATACCCAAGAGAAATAAAAATTTGTGTCTACACAAAAATTTGTACACCAATGTTTGTAGAAACATTATTCATGTTAGTCAAAATGTAGAAACAGCCCAAATATCCACCAAATGCTGAATAGACAAACAAAATGTCACATGTCCACACAACAAATATTGTTCAGTCATTGAAAGGAATGAAGTACTGACACATGCTACAACATGAATGAACCTTGAAAACATTAAGCTAAGTGAAAGAAGCCAGACACAAAATGGCACATAATATAAAATTAAATTGCACTCGAATGTTTATAGCAGCACAATTCACAATTGCAAAGATGTGGAATGTTCTTCCTGGGTAAATCTACAAAAGCAGAAAGGGGATTAGTGTTTGTTAGGGTCTAAATGGAGGAAACAGTGGGGAGGGTTTGCTAATGGGTTTGGATTGCTTTTAATAGTAATAAAAATGTTTTAAAATTAAACAATGATGATTGCCCAGCCTTGTAAATACACTAAAATCCCCTGAATGGTATCCTTCAACAGGCTGAAGTTTATGTTTGCTAGTTATACCTCAATGTATAATTATAAAAGAAAAACACAGTGGACAAAACAAAGCAACTTAGTGGCAAATTTTCCCTAAAATATATTTGGTTGTAAAATAAACACAAATTTATAAAGTGACAATTCTGTTATCCAGGTTTAAATTAAATAAATTTTTCTGACTTTGTTGATTTTCTTAATTATTTTTCTCAAATCTTTTAAAAATGTTCATCATAGCAATCTAATTTTTAATCTTTTGTTTCATAGCTTCCAAGTTTTCATAAACTTCATTTAGATCACAAAGTTAAATTTTTATTTTGATTCCTTTAAATTTCTTCCCAAACAATCTTCTTTGTGTTTCCAGCAGGAGATTCTTCTCCCATTTTTAACAAAATGTTTTCAGGATGTGTTGCTGCTGTTGATGTTATTTATTCATTTATTTTAGTTTTTAGTTTACCTTTTTCCCTCTGGGTATTCATCTTAGAACAAGGCAAATTTTAAACAAGATTGACATTGGCTTCAAATGAGAAAATTCTCCTAAAACAGCAATTCTTCACTGCAGCTGCACATAAGAATCACCCGGGGAACTTTCAAATCATTCCCATGACTGAGCCACTCTTTACAGAAACTGTGATTTGATCAGAACCCAATTCGAAATGTAACCTAAAGATTTGTATTCTTTATAAGATGGCCAGTGATTCTAATGGGTATCTTGGGTTAAGAAAAACTCTTTTAATAAGATGACTAAAATAATCTGTTATCTAGCAGCTTTCAAAAAGTTTGCAGAGACTTGGGCCAGAAACATGCCTGCAAAGAACTACCACTTGTGAAGTTTGCTCTTCCAGATTTGCTCTTCATCCAGTTTCTGTGCATTATCATCTCTACTCCTGGATTGGCCAGCCTTCTCCATTTTCCCGTTTCCTGGCCCAGTGGTGGGAAAAGCAGATATCTTGATGTTTTCCAGTTGTTAGGAAGGCACCTCCCCTTAGGTGCCCTATTACTGTCAAGTGATAATATTCTTATAAAACTTCTCCCTTCTTATATTGCTCCACATGGTCATCAGCCTTCTTGAAGTTCTTCAAATGTGTCGTTACAACCTCTGTGTCTTCACCTTCATGGCAATGTTTGTCTCATCCCTCCAGGAATGCCTTTCCCCGGGATTGTCAGGAGGCCTGCTGCTTCTTTAGACCATTCAATTTTCTGCCCAAATCTATTTCTTTAGAGATCTGTGGTCACCCATTCTTTTCACTTTCTATCTTCTGGTTATGTCTATTTTCTTTCACAGTCCAAAGATAATTTCTTGAAATTACATTCTTTATTTGTTTACTTGTTTATCATCTGTCTGCTCTACATGAGTGTAAGATCCATAAGAACATTTTGTAGTGCTTTCTGCCTATTTCCCAGTATCTGCAGTGGTGATAGTATATATTTGTTGAATGAAAACAAGAATGCATTTTGCAAAATGTTGCAAATGCATGTGCTTTCTCTCTGCTTCAGTGTAGCCTCAACATCAGAGCTTTCCTCTACAAAATAGGAATTCTGAATGAAAACACTTCTAAGATCCTTATATTTCCTTCCATTTCTTTAAGAAGATCTGTTTTTGCCCTCCATATTTTCCTTCAATTTGTTTCATTATACACAATCTCTAGCACAAATCCCTAGAAATATGTGGCAACATGCCAACATGCCCCTTTTTAACTTTCCAGTCCAAAGGCAAGTTTTATCCCTTACTTTATATTGATATCTATATTTATCTATATACACACATGCAAACACACACACACACACACACACACACATACTTATATTGCAAATTAAAATTGGATTTGCAGGGTGATTGGGAAATTAACTGCCAGTACTTGGTTTGTCATCATATAAGGAAACCACCCTCTTCTGGCTATTACTTTCCTTTTGCAATTGGACACAGATCAGATTGGTCTGCTGGGCACTGATCCATACCTCTTGTTTCCAAATGCTGCCCTTCTTTGTCATGTTTAACCAGATGTAATGGGACCCATTGCCTCTCTATGCTTTTCCTTCATCCAATCTGTTCTAAACCTCAGACTTTGCATTCACCAAAAGTATTTTCACAGATGTACTCATTCAGATAAAATCATTCCTGAGCAGTATGGAAGTTACAGATGATTTCATAGAAGAGATAAATAAAGGGATTTGCATTGAATACCCTAAAGTACTATAATTTATTTAAGTTTTATTTATCTAGAGTTGATTTAGTTAATTTAATAATTACTAAATTTCTCACTGAGAAGTTATTATTCCCTCCCCCAACATCCTTTTTTGGATCTGCTGATTTCTGTAAATTTTCAGGAATTTAATTTTTTTCTCTTCTCTCTATTCTCTTTGGATTGCTTTGTCCCTGTGGCTTCCTTCTCCCCTGAAGACTTTTCCCTGATGATCTCACATATTTTACTCTTGTTGTTCATAACAACTAAGAAACCATCTTTGGATATGTGAGTATTCATTTGGAGTTTCCTCTCAAAAGGCTTATGAAAGTTTTACATCTGGAAAAAAATATGCAACATTTCCTAATAAAGCAATTTTGATTAAAAAAGAATTATTTGGTATTACACAGTACATATTATATCTAAAACTTATATCAAGTTATTCAAGAGATATTTCTACATCAAGAGCATTCAATTTGATTAAATATATTTTAGAAGTTTTTTTATTAATATTATTTTCTTTCTAATATGTGAGAACTAGATAAAAATTATACTCAATAGGTTAGGCTCTGGCCATTTCGTTTTTGTCATCTATTTTTCTCCATCAAATCTATTATACTATTGTCTGGATATTTTGTAATGATGTTATTAAATCCTGTCTAATATGTTCAGATTGACAATTAAGCAGTAATTAATATGTAATAATTTATTAGCATATAAATTATTTATAGCTAAATATGGTTTAAAAACTAGCCTCCTGTTTGCTTAATTATTCTTGTCCAATATGTATTTTATAGTTTATTAATGCAAATAATTACTATAAATATTATTCCAAAGTAATTATTCTGCATCTTTATTGAATCCTATAATTGCTATCTAGTATCAAACCCCACTCTGTGCTTGCTTCTGAGATTCTGGTTTCCTCCAGTATCTCTGCACAAGCCTCCACTTCTCCTTCCCAAACCCTGAATATTGAATAGCTTCATGATCTGGATGAGTTTCAGGTACGACTAGATGAAGCAAACCTCCTCCCAAGCCTCCCATAACAAAACACCACCACAGGTCTGAGTTGGAAGAAGAAAAAAGCCTCAACAAAATGACAGACCATTAACAATTTCTGGACAATAACCTTCATCCTTTTCAAGTGTTGTTATCAGCAGTTCCACAAAATACCTTTTTAAAGTCTGCTGACTCATGAGATCGTCTTGTCTATTTTGAGATCTTTCCTCAGCCACCTCTGGTTCAAGTGGACGCTCCTCCCTGTTGATTGCACATCAATTTTGAGAAGGGAACATCAGTTTTCCTCTATTTAAAAGAAAGTCTGTAACTTCTCTAGAATAAGGAATTAGAGAGTGCTGGTTCTCAGCTTGGGCTCAGAGCACTCTCCTCTTGAAATGGAGTTCCTGTAAGTGGCAAATTCTGAATCTGGTTTTGTTTTCACCAGAAGTTATCATCAAACTTATTTCATAAAGAGGACATCTTTGGTCATAAACAGAAGTGAAAACCTTTTTATTCTTTCTCCATTCTTTTGCACAATATTTGCATGGGGGGAGGGAGACATGCAGTCTGCACTGTAAAATGTATGTTCCACTCTATGGTAAAGTTCAAGAGTGGCACAGTAATGTGGCCATCAGGCACATACAACCAGCTTAGATATGTATTTCTTTCCTTAGAAATTTTTTCTCTGGAAAAATTATGACTTATCCACCAAGTAGACATTATTCCTCTATTTATAAGTAACATAACCTTGATTTGGGGGTGGGAGAGCATCTAGGAAAAGACATATTTTTTAACCTACCTTGCAGCTAGGTATAGTCATATGATCCAGTTCTGACCAGTAAGATGTAAGTGGAAGCCACTGTGACCCCCTTTACCCTTACTCCTGATTGGAATGCAGAAGTTAAGACCAGAGTTGCAACATTTATCTTGTAATTACAAATCCCCATCAGGGAAAGTCTAAGAGAAATCCTAGATCTCGTCTCTAATATCCATTGAGCCACTGAACCAATATCAACAGTTAATCAATTTTCTGTTATGTGGGAAAAACAAACCCCAATTTGATTATGGTATTATATTGGGGTCTACTTTACCCACAGTTAAATGTAATTTCTAACAGACACATCTAATAATAAAATCTAACTGGTACCATTATTTCTGCTTTCCCATTACAAGTTGTTCTTTTTCCCTAGTATTACTTGAGTAATTTTTCCATAAATGACATTTTAAAAATCCTGATGTAAGATTTGTTTTCACCTAAGTGCAATGTAGAAATTTTTATTTTTAAAATAAGAGATAATAGAAAGATGTCATACTTTTTAATAAGAGAGACATAAATTAATAAAGAAGAAGTGCATGACCATGCTGCTCAAATAAATTGCACCCAAGGGCTGGTTTAGTATACAATCAAATAAAAAGTGAAATCAGCATGGTGACTCAAACTTCCTTGCTAGTGAAATGAATATAATGAATATACATAAAAATGCTCAAAGAAAATCAGAATATGTAACACCAACATCACAGGACCTCAATGATTTGACAACAACACTATTTTTGCAGGAAGATAACACTATGGGATAAGACTCAAATTTTTTCATTTAACCATTGGACTCAGACTTCATTACCTTGAAGTTTAGTTTTCCAAAGGGATGAACTATTTAAATAGATGTTTTCTACAAGTGCATTACCCTGAATCAGTAACCTTATGCATCTATTCATTCAGCAAATATTCATCCAGTATCTACCATGTGCTAAGAGCAGCCAGGTATCACAGGTAATTAAAACACACTTGTCCCCTACCCCATAGGATTTCCATTATGGGGTGATATGATTAAAGTAATCAAAACATTTAAAAATAATAAAAATGCTGTGAAGTAAAAACAAAAAATATACTTTGAATTGTAGAAAAAAATATTGCTGAGGTCAACTCCCTTGGCTGTAATGATCAGAAAAAGTATCTCTGAGAAGACGTATTTAAACTGGGACCTGAGTGGTGAGAAGGCTGAGAAAACAATGACGCAATGAATTTGGCAAGAACTAGGGATTAGGTGGATATGACCTACATTGAGGTAACAACTCCAAGAATAAGAGACAGAGAAACAGCCAATGTTTCTCTGAATACAAAGAACCATAGGGAAAAATGCAGCAGCCAGAGCATTATCATGGAAGATCTTATATGTCATATTAAGGGTTTTTCCAATTTCATGGGAAACTATTTATATCAGTTAAGGATACTTTTGATTAATAGTAACAGAAAACCTAGACACCAATGACTTAAACCGTAACAGATTTTTTATTTATGACAACGAATGTCTGGAAGTCAGTTGTTCCAGGGTTAATTTCCTGGATCAAAGACACTAACTAACAAGGATCTAGCTCTGTTCAACCTTCCATTTGGCCTTTCTGGAGAGTTGGCATTTTTGTCTTTGTCCTTCTTGCCTCATAGTCAAAGCAGATAACCACATTTTCCTCATATTTGGATCCTGATGGGAAGGAAAGTGCTAGACCAAAATGTTTTCTCCCTTGATGCCCATGCCATTATTTGTTCCAGTAGTGAAATTTAGGTTTAGGTTTAGATTAGAGGAGTGCTAATACTAGATATGGATATCTAGAGAGTTGGTCAAAGTTTTTCACCAAACCTTACTCTGTGTGAAACACAGAACATTTTGAAGATTAGGATACTTTTAGGAAAAACTACGAGTTAAGCTGCTAAAAGAGAGCTGATAAATGATGTGATTGCCATCATTTCTCATTCTTTCCAAAGATTACTGGTGTTTTAGTACCATTTCTTAGTCTTTTGTTAATGGAAACGTAGTAGGGATTTTGCTGAATCGTTTTCCTGATATTTCTCCACAATTTTTAATCTCAGTTCTGTCTACTTATGTGATACAAAAAATATTTTACCAGTATTATGCACAGCCCTAGATATGAATTATATAATTCAGAAGAATGTCTGGAGCTTATGAAATACTTTATGAATACTGAGACCAAAATACTGCTCTAAAATCATTAGGTTCAGTGCCTCTAATATTTCTTTCACTTCGTTTTGACAAATTTCAAGATGATTTTTTGGAAACCAGCAACCTATTTTAATGTGTCATGTATATCAAATTCTCATTTTTCCAAAATTTTGCTTCATTTTTAATCTTTGAAAATCTATATGCATTAAAGAAATAGGATTCATTTAGCTTGAATTCATTTTCCCATCTAATGGGGCATTCTTATTACAGTAACTTTTAATTATATACTTTCTATTCTTTGTTTAAAGGAAGCTCAGCCTTAGTTTTTAAAAATGCATTTTCAGATACAGCTATTCAAAGTCAAAACCACCACTTAAGAATATTCAGTGTTCTTCTTAAGAAGTCTTACAGATGGATTATAACTCCCAGAAATGTTGAAGTATATTAGAAGATTTCCTCTGTGTTATTTTTCCTTTGATTTTTGAAGATGCAACAGTAGTTTGTACCCTATATTTCAAGATTTCCTAAATAAGGCAGAGTTGCTTCTGGAATGATACCTGGAGTATGTTATTCAGGAGCAGGTTTACCAGGTTATTTAGATCATTGGAATGATGCAAATGAAGGCATTGATTGTCAAGTGAACGTAATATAAATAGGCCCTCTCTCTGCAGATGTCTATCTAGCCTGATTTTAATTGCAGCACCAACTCATTTGTAACATCTTGCATGGAGGCACTTACCTAGATATTTAAACTTTGATTCTACCATTCTGAAGGGGTTTCCTCTGGCCATGATGCATTGCAAAAAGAGGCTAACAAGCTTGAAGAATGGATAAATATGAGTTTGAACAGAATCGATTGTTCAAGTGAAACAAGAGTTTGCCATTAAAAATACAATGTTTCCTTTAAAACATTATAAAAAGTAAAGTCAAAGAAAAGGAAAAATTTTATCTTCCTCGGTTTTAACTAAATATAACATCAAATGAGTCAACCTGGCTAAGCATTTTGGAGAATGAATTGTCTTATGACTTTGAACTGCCAATAAGTTTTTATAAATAATGGGGTTTTGCATATGGTATTGGGAGCTGCTATCATTTCTGAAACATAAGAACATTCAATATTTCATAACCCTGAAAAACCAGGGCATTCTAAGAAAAATAGGGATACAGGATAGAAAGTGTTCATTTACCCTTGTGCTGGCTGGATTTGGAGTTGATTTCCATTAGCCGGGCTCTGATACAATCCCTGTGGATGTGGATATGTAACAGATTTTGTTTGGTGATTTGGGGAGGGGGTATATTTCTGCAGCTGTTTTTGCTCTGAAGCCAAAAGAGTATAAAATCCCTTTAACTAGACTCCCAGCCCCCATTTGTGATAAACATAGTAGGCTGCCTCACCAACACCGGCAACACGTAAAGTTCAGTTTCCTTCTGCAGAGAGATAAGAGGATCTTAACGGGTGGCTCTGAGAGCTGCATTTCCTATTTCACGCTCAGTGCATACAACTTAGGTTAACTCTCTTCATATGTCATGGATCCTTTAACAAGCCCACACTGCCCTTCCCAAGACACAGCCCTTCCCGTTTCCCCCAAATGTGCAATGGCAATTCCCTTAAACTGCATTGAATGTTAAAATTCAATAATCAAAGCTGTGTCTATTTAATTGTTTCTATGTAACTGATTACATTTGGATGTCTCAATGTAAATAGTGCTATAAAATATCTATATTTGTCTCTCTGGAATTCAAGATACAGTGTTCAGTTTTATCATGGAATCACTTAACATGTATTGATTGCCCAGATATGAACTGGTGCCCAGTGATATAAGATGAGACCCCAGGGCCCCAGTTAAAATTATACAAGATGTTACTCCTGCTAGGGATGCATTGGCTCTGGACACCAAAGGATCCTTGTCTTTAATAAGCCTCTAACAAGTGACGGGGGTGCCTTTTACTGACCAAAATTGTATGGGAAATATATTCTACCTTATGCCCCCACATGCTATAATTTCAGAGTGGTATATTTTGCTCCTGAAATTTTCATCTCAGCATTTAATAGCTTATGGATAAGAGTGTTTATTGTTTTATACATAATGTCATTTAAAAACACTTATTACCATGTATAAACTTGATTTTTAAAAAAACAGTGAAATGGAATGTACAGTAAGAAATAAAAGTGCTCACTCTTCTTCTGTGCTTCTGACAATCAGTCCCTAGAAGTCACACTAACACTTTTATGTGTATTTCCCAGAGCTCTCTATGAATATAAACACATCATATACATACACAGTGTCGCACACATACACACACACACACACACACACACAAGAAGATATATACAAATGATTCCCAACTTACTATGGTTTGACTTATGATTTTTTTGGTTTTACAACGGTACAAAAGCAATATGCATTCAGTAGAAATTGTACTTTGAATTTTGAATTTTGATCTTTTCTAAGACTAGCAGTACATGGTACAATACTCTTCCAAGATGCTGGGCAGTGGCAGTGAGTCACGGCTCCCAGTCAACCATGTGATCACGAGAGTAAACAACTGATCCTCTACAGCGTACTGTGTTGCCAGCTGACTTTGCTCAACTATAGGCTAATGTAAGTGTTGTAACCATATTAAATGTAGGCTAGGCTAAGCTTTGATGTTTGGTAGGTTAGGTGTATCAATGTATGTTTCACTTAAGAAATGTTCAACTTACAGCTGGGTTTATGGGGAAGTAACCCCATCACAAGTTGAGGAGCATCTGTATACACACACATACACACATACACTTTGACTTAATAGCGTACCAGCACATACAATCTATTATGCACTCTATCTCATTATTACTTTTGGAGGATGTTTAGTATTTATTACATTATGTGAATCTATCATATTTTAAGTAAATTTTCCTAGATTGTTTTAGACTTACAAAAAATATAAAAATAATCACAATGGCCATCTGTGACATATGTATTTGTGTTTATGGATAAATATATCCACAGGCTAAAAATTTATTCTAAAAGTTGAAATGCTGGATCAGGGACACAAGGGCATATGGAAGCTTTTTATTTTCTACAGCTTAGTATTGGGGAATGGTCATGCTTGAAGGTGCTGACTCAGGGAGGTGGGGTGGGGAGGGGATGGAGGTATGACTACATGGTGAGTGCCAGGCGCACTGTCTGGAGAATGGACACGCTTGAGTCTCTGACTCAGGGGGATGGGCGGGACACGGACAATGTATGTAACCTGAGCTTTTGTACCCCCAGGAAGAGCTGAAATAAAAAAAAAAAAAAAGAATGTGATTTTCTGTGAAACTATCTTATTAAAAGATATACTGTGCCAGATTTCTTCTGTGTCTTACATAATTGTAACTTTGAAAAGTAAGTAATAGTTTGAAATTTCTATAGCTTTGACATAGTTTTTAAAAATCTTAAACAATCCAACCCATTTCTAGCAAACATTAAATCTCTAAGAAAGACAAGAGAAGATTTACAGTTTTCATTATGGAAAACTAAAAGCACTAGGGAAATGTCTATCTTGCCACAAATAAATGATTTATCATATCACCAGTTAGGAAAGGATGATTGTACTTTTTCAAAATCTTACAAACTCTTTCCAAATCCAGCTGCTCAAACTGGTTTACAAAAATTGCACTTTATCGAGAAGGTCCTAGCACCTCTGAGAGAATTGGTTTCAGCAATGTTGGGCCATATGTTGTCATAGAAAATAAAAGCATAAATTTGCCATTAGTATGTGAAATACATAGATGCTCTTAATGCCTATGGCATTTTTCTCTTTTGTTTGACCATGTAGTTTTATATTTAATAAAGTAATTAAAATAATATTACTCTTATAAATTTGTTTTATAATGTCCAGTCTTTTTTCACTCAAATCAAATATATGAGTTCAAATACCCTTTGAAGTATTTGGGTGAAAATAACCACTAAACCAGTTGTCTGTGAAGATAGTAATTGCCATTTTTCTGTAAAAGGATGTTTAATCATGTTCGTACTTTTTTCCCAAGATGGATAAATCTATTTCCAAATACTTACCAGCACAATTGAAGAAGTTTGTGTTTTGCTGTTATATGGAAAGATTATATGTATTACACAAAGAGGTTGTAAAATTTACATGAAGAGTAGATCACCTTGTTATAACATAGGTTAAGTCAAGTCCACCAAACAATGCCAAAATTTAAAGCAAAAGCTTCTATTATAATAGTGGGTTAAGCATATACATAATTTTTTAAAATTTGCTTACTTAACATTAGACTCATTAAAACATTACCACAAGTTTTCAAGAGCAAACACTAGCTGTGTGAATTGTGAATGTTTACATTAAATAATATAATATGTATTTGCACTGAAAAATATATTTCCAATAAGACTTCATGACTTCAATACCTCTTAGTCATATTAATGTTAACCTCTTCATTTCCCACATTGGTTTTAGGAAAGAGTATGTTTTAGTAAATATCAGAATTGTAGACCCTGAAATTTAATATTAACTGATTGAGAAATTTTTCTAACATAGACATTAGTCTCAGAGGTGACTTGTACGAGCTAATGGCTTCATATTGAAATAAACTGAAAATTCCTTTCTAGTCTCATTACTATAATATTTTTCAAATTGACTTTCCTTGGCCTAACTACATGCCACCCAAAGTCCTTTGTGAAAAGGCAGTTCAAAACGTTCTGTGTCCACATGCCTGTGCAGCTTTCATTAGAAAGCCATTTAGTTCTTTGAAGGTTCTAAGCTACATAGTTTCAAACTCAGAAACATGATGATTTGTACCAGTTTGCCTTTTAAATAATTATAGGTTTTCTTAGTTTTATATCCAGTTGCATTTTATCCATATTTTCTATAGTTAATTTCTAGCTCAAAATCTGAATAAATCCTAAACTATGAATGACCTCATTACACCTGATGATGGCATTTATTTGCCAAAAAAAAAAAAAAAAAAGTAGTTGTACTATGGTCATGATGCTGCCTCTGATTTCCATGCCATTTTTTACGCACTTTGGGTATTAACAGCACAATTTTCTATCCCTGCTATTTTTTGATCAATATATCTAATGAAAATGACCATTTTTAAATGCAGATTTACTCCTAATACTTGTAAACTAACAACTTAGCCATAAAATATAAAATGTTTTGTCCTTCAAAATGTGATACATTATACAGAAGGATTCCCAAATGCTTAGTGGTATAATTTTTAGTTAGATATCATGTTTTATATTTGGTTAATTGTAAATTAAAGGTATAAGAAACATAATTGATATTCCTTAAAATCATTTAAATTCCATTCATTTATTCTTTAGATAATTATTTATTAAGCATCTATTATATGCCACTCACTGGAGTAAGAACTGGGCATAGAGACGAATAACAAATACATAAATTAATAACATTAACAATGAGGTAAGTTACATAACAAAGATATGAGCAAAATGCTGTGAAATCACCATCTAGAGAAGATTGTTAAGTACTATATAAACGTTAGATGTCTGCTTTAAAATCAGGACATTTTCTAGTGAAGGATAGTAACTGATCTTAATCCTCACCTGACAACAAACCTCTCTCCACCTGAGTTTTGAGTCCACTGAGAGAGACAAAAAGGTCAGTGGATGAGAGCAAAATACCATCTTTATGATTGAAAAAGACTAAGTTTGAGGATACAGCTTAAGAGTGCAGCAACAATGTCCTTTTTAATCCCGAAACTCAAAATTTAACTGATGTGTTTATTTAGTCCCAGCAAGAGAACAACTTCAGACCATATTAGGTGATAGTCTCACTTATTAAAACTTATGTCACAGATGAAAGGACAGGTCCCTAGAAAAAAAGTGGGAACAAAAAGCAGAGCCACATATGCTAATGTTTCTCATAGATAAACTCATCAATCAAGTAATTTATTCCACATCCTTGAAAGACATAGACTTCAGCTCATGATCAGGAAATATTAGGAAAAAGCGTTCCTTGTGGAAACTACAGGGGTGTGAAAAACAATGCACCCGAAATATGTATGTAGAAAATCCTAAAATGGTAGTGTAATTGCTTTTATCTGGAAACCCCAGTGCATCGCTATCAGCCTGTAAACATCTCCAGACAGAAGCTTGGTCCCATTATAGATTAATTCCTCTTCTAGATTTCAGCATAGGAGCAATTCTCATAGCCATGCTACCACCAAGTCTGCATTATCAAATGCCTCAAATGCTCTTGGTAACCTTCCCCTACCATCATGTATAAGTAAAAATGAGAGAAAATGATGTTTTCTGCTCCTCGAGTAAATGAAAATTCATCAGTATTTTCTCAAAAGAGGAGATTTTGAAACTTTTCCTGACAGCTGAAATGTTTTATTCTTGCTGAGCACTGTTTAAAACTCCCCTCCAACAAAAATAACCATCTATAATTTCGTTATCTGTGCTACTGTTTATAAAATAATAAAGTGGAGACTTAAATAAACAAAGATAAATAAAAAGCAGATGTTTGACTAAAGCCTTACATAATTCTGCAGAGCACAGAGATTTAGGGGCAAAGGCTGTAGCAATTCAGAAATAAAGGCTTTTGTTTTGTTCTTTGTTAAAAGATATGGATAGGTTAAAAAAAGGAAAAGAAAAAGAAAATCCCAGTGCACACTTACACAGGAGCTTGTGAACACGATACCTCTTGTGGATCATCTCTTAAACTCCCCAGGGAAACATCTAAACACTCAGGCTACCTGAGGATCATCACTCTCAAACTTGGATCCCTCGATGGTCCCCTTCCGTTCTCCACCACAGATGTTCCAAAGCTTTCCCCAAGCTTTCCTCTCATCCTCATGCCCTTCACACTTAGCAGATGACCCTTTTCCTGCCACATTAAAAATAAACACAGCTACCACCATGCTGTTTCTCAAGTTTGCTCCCAACCACTTTCATCTCTTCACCTGCTTTTAAATCTTTCCGATCTTCCTACTTGTCTCTAAAGCTAATGTTGTACATATGGGCTCTGCCCCACCACCGTGCCATTACTGTTTCCTCTCAATGTGAAATCCATGTAGTTTTCCTTCTTTTCTTGTATAGTGTAACTTTCTTCTTCTCCAGTAGTTCCTATTGTTATCTTGCCCAGGTCTTCCTGATCTTTGAAACTTTTTCTCATTTACCAAGAATTTAATACTACTGACCATGTCTCCTTTTGAGCCCCACCCCCAGCTTCTACAGTGTTACTGTCTTTGATTCTTCAATGTTCTTTCTTTTCTTCTTTTCTTTTCTCTTTTCTTTTCTTTCTTTTTTTCTTTTCTTTTCTTCTTTTCTTGCCGTCTTCTTTCCTTCCTTCCTTCCTTCCTTCTTTTTCTTTCTTTCTTTCTCTAGCTCCTTTTACTCTGTAGGTCTCTTAACTGTGATTTTTCTGCTGTTGACTTCTTTCTGTTTGACCTCTTCTATCTCTAGATCATCTCAAATACAATCATTACTTGATTAACTACCAAAGAATAGTCTTACAAATTAATCCCCAACAGATTGTTCCAAGTCCTGTCTTTTATGAGGTCCAGGCAAGCATTTCTAAATGCCATCTAGATGTCTCTACCTTGATATTCTACAGAAACCTACAACTGAGCAGGCTTTAGGCACAGGGGCAAACATTTATTCTCCCACTGTTCCTATTTCTAAGTGGAGAAACATCCATTAGTATAGCACTTTCCCTGGAGAGAAGACATCTCTTAATTAATTGTTGATTTTGATATAAATCAATGAGCCTTCAGCGCTTGTTTCTTTTGGGAGCTGGTTGCCAACAGGGAGCACATGCTCTGGTCTGGTGCTTCATAATATTAATTTTTAAAAGGGCAAAAAATATAAGAGTTTGTCATAAAGCGCTCTGGGAATACATATCCAAAATAAACAGTCATGCTTATTCAAAAGTGGAGGTCAGGAAACACTAAAAAGAACTAGTGCAATTTAAAGACCAACTAGATATTTTCCAGTATAAATGGCAGACTTGCAGATTTTTTTTTTCTTTTCTCTTTTTTTTTTGAGAGAGAGTCTTGCTCTGTTGCCTGGGCTAGAGTGAGTGCCATGGCGTCAGCCTAGCTCACAGCAACCTCAAACTCCTGGGCTTAAGCGATCCTACTGCCTCAGCCTCCTCAGTAGCTGAGACTATGGGCATGTGCCACCATGCCCGGCTAATTTTTTTTCTATATTTTTAGTTGGCCAGGTAATTTGTTTCTATTTTTAGTAGAGAGTGCTAGGATTACAGGTGTGAGCCACCGCGCCCAGCCTGCAGATATTTTAAATATGAAAAACACACAAAAAATTCAAGAATTCTCTGCAGAAGAAATGATATTTGGAGAAAATAAGGTATGTGAGGTAAAGTATGTAAAGTATGAAACTAAAGGGCAGGATACCTGGAGGTTTGGGGAGGTTACCTAGAAGTTTAAGGATGGGCTGTAGATGATGTCAGACGGGAAGACTGGAGGCTGATTATGAAATCTTTATACACCTGGTTGAGGAATTTAGGTCTTAACTTGCAGGTACTGTTAAGACATAGGAGGTATTTAATCTGTTATGTAACAATAATTAGTTTTGAATTTTAAAACAATATAATATTAGTATGGCATACTAATTGGAAGCATCATTACTATGTGCCCAGTGTCTAAAGCAACATCTGATTCACCATAAAGCTTGCTAAATACAGTCCTGCGTGAATAAATGGAGGACAAGAGGCCAAGACACTGTTCAGAATGGTTTAAAGCAGCAGTCCCAACCTTTTTGGCATCAAGGACTGGTTTCATGGAAGACAATTTTTCCACTGATGGAGGCAGGGAGGCACAGAGGTGGAGCTCAGGTGGTGATGCAAGCTATGGGGAGAGGCTGTAAATACAAATGAAGCTTCGTTGGCTCGCCTGCCACCCCTCGTAAATTTCATCGAAGACAATGTTTCCACAGATGTGGGCGGGGGTTGGGAAGGGTGGCTGAGCTCCGCAGCCCTGTCCCTAACAGGCCATGGACTGTTACTAATCCATGGCTGGGGGTTGGGGACCCCAGGTTTAAAGGATAGATGATGAGGTTCCTTATCCAGGTGGTGGTAATAGAGAGAAGCGATGAGCAATAGAAGAGACTTAGAATGATAAATGAGAATATTTTCAATAAGAAAGGGGGACTAACTTGATGTAGCATTTGTTACATGTCAGAAACTCTTTAGACATGTTCATTCATTTAGTCTTCACCATAACTCTGTGAGGAAACAGATTTGACTTGCTGAAGTCCCATTGCTGCAAAGTGGCAGAACACAATTTAATTGATATTTTGACTTTAAATCATACAAATTTTTCACTCCAGTATGAATCCAATAGTGCCAACCTAGCTGTGCCCCTTAAAGAAAATACACATGGTCTTTGAAGCTTACTAAAATATTCTTAAGAAAGATATGTTCATGAATAACAGTTTGCAGAATGTATGTTTCCTTACCTATTACACGTCCAAAAGGTTCTGATCTAAAAAGTCAACACATTCCAGCTAAAATCATAATCTCTCCCAAATACTCTTCTCCTTGCTACATTTTATGTTCTATCTCATCAATTAAAATGCCACTGCCCAAGTCCTGCTCCTAGACTTGCTCCTAATTACCCTTACCCTCCACATTCAGTTAATCACCCAAGTCATGCCAACATTTTTCTAAAAGTTCTTCAATCCATCTTTTCTCCTCCTTAAACAGTTACAACTCTGGTTAAGATTCATCACTTCTTACAGGTATTACTGTAAATTTTCCTCTCTCATCTACAGCCTTACCCAACTTGAATACATTATCTGTTTTATAATATCTATATAAAATATGTGGATATAGTTAATTTAAGTTAAGAAGGAAATACTTCATTTAAAAAAATGAAGTTATGTTAAATTTTTGTCTTACAAGTTATTCTTACAGAAAAATGTTCCACATTTTCTTTCCAAAGTTGGATGCAAATAAATAGATTAAACAAATATTAGTTATAGTCTTTTATTTAAATCTGCCAAAATCCATATACCATTGTACATTGTATCTTAGGATGGTTGAATATCAATATCAGTTTCAATTATTAATTTTTTCATTATTGATTCCCTCTACAATCTTATCAAAACTCATTTCTGAAAGTAAAAAGAAATAGTCATCATTATTTACCAAAATCTGCATCATTTCGACCAACATCTTTACTGGAATTTTGGTCATAACTTTGCCAATTTTCAAAGAATGTTTAATAATTCTATATATCAGATGTAGAAAGTTGAAAGGAGGAAGCTGGTAGAGAAAAGAGAGAGAGGAGGTAGTCAATTTAAAAACTTGGTAAGAAATAGCATTTGTGGTCAAAACATTTTACTCCCAATTCTTCATTATTTAAAGATATAATTTTTTCATGAGGATTCAACAATTCTTAAAAGTGCAATTATTTGTATTTTTTCTGGATTTAATGTGAAAGATTTGAAGCCAGTAAAAATTTTATTTATTAAAGGGAAGGATTTTTAAGTGAAAAATCCAAAGTACATAATTATTTAAAAAGTTAATTTAGCTTTATCAAACTCTAGTATTTTTGTTTGATTAAATTATAACACACTGTTTTTTCTTATGGCAATCAAAAGATAGTTACCAGAAATTTTACCTCGGTAGTAACTCATTGACAAAATCATTATGGAAATAATCATTAAAGACTATTTCATAATTCACAACTATAAATATAAATGCAATTCTGTAAAGCTATTATGTTGAGTTTATATTGCCATTTGTCGTTTTCCAAATATAAAAGCAAATATAAACACAGGGGATGGTTATGCCATATACAAATAGAGAAATGATAACATCTTCCCCTTATATGGCTTCTATCAACAACATTTCGGGCCAGAGGTCTTTAAACGACCAATATCATTCTGTTTCTTCATGTTTCCATAAGCTTCAAATCATTTTGCCACCCAGGTTCCAAACCAGTTTCTGGTTTTGAATGTCCAAACTCTACATCACACAGTGAGAAAGACAAGAGACTTGCCTTCTCTTTGGGATAAAATCAGGCAATACTAACGATGTACACTGAAAACATCTAAAATGACTTCATATTTTTTAAAAATGTATTTAATGGAAAAGGACTGATTTCAGTGATATAATAATACTATGGAAAGCAAAGAGTTTCATTTTATTGTATTTAGCAACAAGCACTTAATGTATAGAACTTCATGGTGCTTATCACCATGAAGGGCATATTTATGGGAGCAGAAAAGCACTGAGCCTATCACAGCAGTGCTGGCTGAATTTCAGAAAAATAATAAAATGACTCACTTGAGATTTCCAGGGCATATTCCTTCCTACATTTTCATACTTCTCATTTCCTTACACAGGTACTCATGAAGAAGCATTCTGAACTGGAAATATTTGTTTCTTTATGAGGAAGAAATCAAATCTCAGGCTGGAAGACTGATAATCACTTGTAAGAAGAATTTCCTCTTATAGACAAATACGTAATTAAAATATAGACTAAAGCATTCTGTTTATTTACTAAACATCTCATGAACTTGGTCTCAATTCTACCCAGCAATGTACATAATGAGAAGCTTATTAAACAAAATAATGTAAATTTGATAAAATTGTCCAATATTTACATTCTTGGGGCAAACCCAAGACTTTAAACTACCATGACCCATAAGAAATAATTTACCAGTGAAGAGGACCTTATTACTTACTCACAGGTGTACTAGCTATTCATGTACAGAAGTAATTAATACAAACCCATGAGATTTTGTTTTCTATTATAATTTTTATGTATCAACCATTATTACAAACTACAAAACAAATTCATCATCATCAACTTGATGTTTATGAACATTGAACTCATTGACAATAATGAGAACTGGAACATAATTTATGTTTGTATAAATTTTTTCATTTTAAATGGTTTATGTTCCTGTATTCTCTTTTGCCTGCCAAAAAATCTAGACAATGACTTGACTGAAGAAATATTCTATTATTTTGAAACTAAGTATAGCTTCTTTTACTTTTATTATCCATGTACTATTTAGAAAATACTTTTTATCACAAGAGTTTATTTCAATTGACATCACAGATTTTACTTCAGGCTTACAGCTTCTTGGGAAGTACCAGGTATTTATTTCTACCTAGTTAGATTTATTTAGACTAGAAGCTTCCACTGGCATAATTAATATTGACTAGTCACGTATAACAACAACAACCACAAAAGTATCTTGATTTATGCATAGAGATACAGTATAGAGATTTTTATCTTTAGTAAATTATAAATATTTTAATTATATGTAATTTGGGATAAGTATTTTAATGATTGTATGTGTATTTGATAAATTAGCTAAGAAATCTAGGAAAGGCAATGAAATTTCAATTTGATTTTTACAGAAAGAATGTGATCCCATTATATGTTGAGGCTCCTATTATATGTTAGTCTTTTGATACATTTGCCACAGTTTATGGATCCATACTGCTAAGAAGATAATTATGATTATGCATCTTTGGTAAGATCATTGCCTGGTTTAAATGTCAGCTTCATTTATAACCATAAAGTTCAGATGACAGAAAATATCTAACCAAACAACAATTGCTAATATCTGTCCAGAGTTTTACAGTTTGTAAGCTGTCATTGCATGAATATTTCACTTGCTGCTTGCATCTACCATGAGATATAGACTACACACCGTTATCATCTACATTTGGAAATGAGGTAGTTAAGCAACAAAGATGTTGCCTTTCCCAAGTCACCTAAAATAAACAGCTAAAACAGGACTTTGAATCAAAATTATTGGACTCTTGCCTAGGACCCCCTGCGTCAATAGGCTGTCACTGCAAATGTTACTGCAATCATCTCAATATTGTTTTGAAATGCCATAGATCTAAACATAAACAGAGAACAAAATAAAAATCAAGTATATCAACTTTACAAAGCATATTTTTAAAAGCTAATATCTTAGTTGTTCTATTTTTGTGTTTTTAAGATGTAAAAACTTTACAGTAGGTCATGAAAAAGTGGATCAAAGTCTGAATGAAAAATGTAGACAATGAAAATTTTTGAAAAACAATGAAGAGAATTTTATTTGCATCGATTTGGGTGAGCATGGAAAAAAACTCTTTTGGGGATGGATTATTTTCATTTCAATACTGATATAATGATTCTGGCCCACCCTGCCCCCATATTCTAATTTATTTGTGCTCTTTGATATGGATTATATATACCGTCTTTGGAGTTCATGGACAATATCATTGTGTATCTTCCTTATGTTCAAAAAGTTTCTTCTATTTCCTTCCAGTTTGGGAGTTAAGAAATCCTTTTGTTACCTCCTCTCATACTCTCCATGAGCACTATAGAAGGTAAAGCAACTGATATTTACCAGCCACTGTGGAGGTATTTACTATCTGGAATATTTTATATGCATTATTTTAATCTTCTTAATAACTCCATAAGGCTAAAATTGTTATCTTCATTTGACAGAAGAGAAAAGTAAGTCTCACAAAACTTAAGATCTTTTCAAATATCTCAGTAAGTACAGGAAGAATAAAAAAAATCAAGCTAAGTTTCTGTTGGTGTTGTTTTGTTTGTTTTACTTTAAAGCCTATTCTGTTACTGTTAGACAATTCATATAATAGACTTCAATACTTAAGTATTCCCTGTTTTCTATTGCTTTAAATCCCAATAAACTTTTTCAAAACTATGTTTTGAAAGTCAATGCTTTCTGATAAAAATGCAAGTCCACCACTGAAATATAAAAAGAAAGAAAAAAAAGAGAGCATGTTGGATTATATTTCTAAACCAAGATGCTTATTTTGTAAACAAAGTAATAGACACTGGGCTTGCAACAAAATCACTTGCTCAGTCTTTTCTGTGGTATTTCCAGGATGATCATGTAATAAAAAGCCACCAAATTGTATAGTGGCTGTATAGGCATGTTCATATACGTTTTCATTTATAATTCTTTGTACCAATGGGACTTTAAGCTTTGCTGATGGCCCTCAGAGATATGCAATTAAGAAACCACACTAAATAATTTGGAACTTGAAATGAACTTCAGTTTTATGTTGACTCTACCATAAATAGATCTCAATAATACACAAAAAATGTACTTCAATATACGTATGTAAATATGTTTCACACAAAGAAAATGCCCACTTTAATGTAAAAGAAAAGAATCTCTGGAATTCAATAAGTTTTTCTTTCTATATGAAGGAAATAGTCTACATCCTAGGGTTTCACATGTTTAATAGATCATTTGATATTCTTGACCCACTGATGGACTAAACTGGCGAGTCAATTCATTTAGAGTGATTGGACTTATGTGCAGAGAGATAGAATCTTCGGATCTTATGAGAAGATTTCCCATTTTCTCTTCCTAACTGATTCACAAATTTTGATTTTGCCTTGAAAGATACAAATGAATCTTAATTATAGAATGGTGCTGGACTTTGAGGAAGAATTCTTCATAAACTTAAAAAAATACTAAAATTATCCTTTAGTCTTCTCTGATTAAAAAAAATTAACACAAGTTATCCCACATTTTTCCTAAATTTCTTCTTATCTAACAGTTCATATACATCTTTGTGGAGAGCAGAGCTTTGAAAATGGCACTGGTGACCTTCACGCCCTGGTGCTACTCCTATAATTTGTGGCAAAAAGGAAATTATTCAGGTGGACTTAAAGCACATGAGTACTCTAAAAGCAGAATGTTTTCTCCAGTTGGTAATAGAAGGGGAAGTCAGAGGGCTTTAAATTGTGAGGATGACTCACTAAACTCCTGCTGCTTTGAAGATGGCAGAGCCATTTGAGAAGAAATGTGGGTGGCATCTATGAGCAGAGAGTGCTCCTGCCTGACAGGTAGCAAGGAAATGGGACTGGAGACCAATAGCCACAAGGAACTGGATTTTGCCAACACCTGGAGTAAGCTTAGCGGTTGATCCCTTCCCAATGTCTTCAGATAAAAGCCCAGTCAAGCTGATACCTTGATTTGAACCTTGAAAGACTAAGAAGAGAATTCAGTTGGGCTTGTTCAGACTTCTTACTTCCAGAACTGTGATCTCATAAATGGGTACTGTTTTAAGCTGCTAACTATGTGGCAAGTAATTTTTGAAACAAAAACAAAATAAAAATCTAATGTGCTATCTAATATTTCTTTAAAGAATTTCATCTTCTTAATAAGTCCATAAACTTTTACATCTTATGAAAGATAGAATACCAATGTTGCTAAACCAACTAGGAATATGAGCTACCAGACTGAGACATGACAAAGCAAAAGCATTAATTATTTAATATTTAAAAATTATTATTGAACTCTCATTATGCGCCAGGCACAGGACTAGAAAACTGTAATGTAAAGATGTGCATGACTTCACTACCATGATGGCTTCATGGCAGACAGATGAAAAGTAAAAATGTAAATTGCTATATGCAGTGATGAATTAAAAATGTGAAGACATATGTAGAGATGATTTGACATTATTTATTGCAGTGCTTTTTTCTCATAAACTGGTATGTATTATTAAAGATCTTCATTTCCTTTACTTATGTGTCTTAAAATAGACATTTTATTATGACTGTTTTCCCTATAGTTTTCCAAAGTTAGTAATTTACTGTGTAACATATTGGCTCACATCTTCAATCATTTAATCTATATCAATAATCCACACAAAAATATCTGCATTCCAGAAAAGGGTTTATTCATCTTTTTGTTTTATATAGTTCCTAGCACAGTTATTCTATTGAATTCAGAAAGGTAAACAATAAATTCTGAAAACAAAATTTTGAAACTGACCAGAGATATTTGCCCCATGAAATCAAAATGACATTTAAATATTGAGAAGAATATTGTATTAAAGAAAAAATAATTTAAACAAAACATTACTTTTAAAAAAAGAAAGTTAACTCATTCAAATATTAATATGTAGACATGAGGCTTTAGGCATACAACTCACCATAAATAAAACATGTAGAGTGTTTTTATTCTGCCCCCAAAAGGACCTTTTTATATAATTGCTTGGGATATCATTAAAACTATTTTTGTATAAAACAAAACAAAAAAGTTTCACACCATCTGTACTTTAAATATTTCTCTGTGGTGTGTCACAAGTTACTGAAATAGAGGTTGCTTGTAAATATTAAACAAAAAGGAATCTTTTGTGAAGTTAATAGTCTTTTCTATTCTATAAATGGAAGTGAGCCATTTATTTTACTGTCAGTCCATTTGGTACATTTAACAATTAGTTTAATACTTAAACTCCTTCAGGACAAAAGACAGAAGAGCTGCCAATTTCCAGTATGGCAGAGAGATCACTCATACCCCCAGGCTAATGAGTTATGGTTTATTTCTTTGACCTCTTCTTGAAATGACTGTAAGATTGTTTGAAGTGAAGGTTGAGCATCACTATCATCCATTCTGATCTCACATTTCTAATTAGGCCAAATGTATTCTAATCAAAATATAAAAAAGAATGGTAAAATACCCTGAAATGAGCAGAATTTGGAATAACAGCACACTAACAACATGATAAAAATAATTAATTAAAGAAAGCTTCTCACTCAAATAACTTCATTACATATAAAGAAAACTATAAAGAATAAAAGTAAACGAAGTGCTACTGGCACTGTGATGTCCAGTCAATACATACTCATTCAATGTCTCTTTCAAATAAAGAGAACATAATTTTTAAAATAATACGAAACGAAAGAAGGGATAAAGGAAGGAAGATATTTCTTTAATAGCAAATTATCTCCTATTGATTGTTGTTTAGTGCAAAAGTACAAATTTCTTCATTTTAATAGAATTTTTAATAACTAGAAAATTGGCAAATAGAAAGGGAATTCCTATTTAAGCCTGAACAGGGCGAACTGATATCATAGTCCATAGAGATAATTTCTGTCAATATGCTATTGTTAAGGAATCGTTTTTAAAAAGCAAAAGCATGAATTACAAATGTAAAATAAACATGTTTCAAAATGATAACACATTAATAAGTTAAGGAATCAGTACCATGTTAAAAGTAGTTCAAAAGATATCTGAACACTCTCATTCTATGAGGTCAGTATCACTGAGATACCGAAACCAGACATAGCAAAAAAAAAAAAAAAAAAAACACAACAACAAAAAAGGAAGAAAACTACAAGCTAGTATCCTTGAGGAATGTAAATGCATAAAATCCTCAACAAAATACTGGCAAATCAAATTCAATAATACATTAAAAAGATCACTCATCATGATCAAGTGAGATTCATACCATGGATACAAGGATGGTTCAACATAACAGAAATCAATAAACGTGCTACATCACATTAACAGAATCAAGGACAAAAATCATATGATCATTTCAATAGATGCTAAAAAAGCATTCAATAAAATTCAACATTCTTCATGATAAGAACTCTCAACAAACTGAATACAGAAGGAATATAACACAAAACAATAAAGGTAATACATGACAAACCGACAGATAACATCATATTGAATAGGAAAAAATTGAAAGCCTTTCCTTTAAGATCTGGAACAAAACAATGATGCCCACTTTGACCACTTTTATTCAACATAACACTAGAAGGCCTACCCAGAGCAATTAGCCAAGAGAAAAAAATAAAGGCACCCAAATTGGAAAGGAAGAAGTAAAATTATTCTTGTTCCTGTGTGACACAATCTTATATTAGGAAAACCTAAAAATTGCTCTGAGAAAACTGTTATAACTGGTAAATGAATTCAGTAAAGGTGCAGGATACAAAATCAACACACAAAAATTAGGAGCATTTATATATGCCAAAAGTGAATAATTTGAAAAAGGAATCAAGAAAGTAATTCCATTTTAATAGCTAAATACACACACACACACACACACACACACACACACACATACATATAGTACTTCAGAATCAATTTCTCCAAAGAAGTGAAAAATGTCTACAAGGAAACTATAAAACACAGGTGAAAAAAATAAAAAGAAAATTTACCAAAAAATGGAAAGATAAGCCATGCTCATGGATTGGAAAAATTAATATTGTTAAGATGTGAATACTACCCAAAGCTGTGTACAGATTCAATGCAATTTCTATCAAAATATCAATGATATTCTTTGCATACACAGAAAAAAAAATCATAAAGTTTATATAGTACCACAGAAGACTCTGAATAGCCAAAGAAATCTTGAGCAAAAAGAACAAAGCTGGAGGCATCACACTACTTGACTTCAAAACATACTATAAAGATACAGTAATCAAAACAGCATAGCATGGACATAAAAACAGACGCATAGACCAATGTAACAAAATAGAGAACCCAGAAAAAAATCCATACATCTACAGCCCACTCATTTTCAACAAAGACACCAAGAACATACACTGGGGAAAGGATAGTCTCTTCAATAAATAGATCTGGGAAAATTGGATAGCCATATGCAGAAGAATGAAACTAAATCCCTATCTCTCAAAATATATAAAAGACAAATCAAAATGGATAAAAGATTTAACTCTAAGACCTGAAACTATGAAACTACTGGAAGAAAACATTAGGGAAATGCTTCAGAATATTGACCTTTGCAAATATTTTTGGATAAGGCCTCAAAAGCAGGCAACAAAAGCAAAAACAGACAAATGAGATTGCATAAAGTTAAAAGGCTTCTATACAGCAAAAGAAACAATCAACAAAGTGAAGAGACAGCCTACAGAATGGGAGGAATATTTGCAAACTATCCATCTGATAATGGTTAACAACCTGAATATATAAGGAACTCAAACAATTTAATCAGAAAAAATAATCTGATTAAAATATTAGGCAAAAGATATCAATAGACATTTTTTCAAAAGGAGACATACAATTGACCAACAGGTATAGAAAAAATGTTCAATATCACTAATAATCAGGGAAATGCAAATCAAAAATGCAATGAAATATCATCTCATCCCAGTTAACATGGCTTTTATCAAAAAGACAAAAAATAACAGATACTGGCGAAGATATGGAAAACAGGAAACTCCTATACATGGTTGGTGGCAGTGGAAATTAATACAGTCATTATAGAAAACACTATGGAGGTTCCTCAAAAAAGTAAAATAGAACACCATATGAGCTGGCAATCCCACTACTGTATAAATAGCCCAACTAAAGAAACCAATAAATCAAAGAGATATCTGCACTTTCATGTTTGTTGTAGCACTATTCACAATAGCCAAAATCAACCTAAGTGTCCATCAAGAGATGAATGGGTAAAGAAAATATGCTATGTATACACAATGAAATATTCTTCAGCCATAAAAACAATGAAATCTTGTTATTTGCAGCAAACATGGGGGGAATTATAGGTCATGATGTTAAGTGAAATAAGCCAGGCACAGAAAGACAAATATCACATTTTCTCATTCATATATGGAAGCTAAATTTTAGATCTGATTTTAAGAGTACATTGGTGATAACCAGAGACTGTGATGGGTAGGAGGGGAGGAAAGAATGAAGAGAGGCTATTAGTGGGTACAAAAATACAGTTAGATAGAAAGAAAAAGATCTAGTGTTCTATAGCTCACTAGGGCAAATATCATTAACAATAATTATTGTATATTTCAAAATAGCTAAAAGAAAAGAATTCCAATGTTCCCAGAATAAAGAGAAGATAAATGCTTGAGGTGATGCATATCCCTATTACCCTAATTTGATCATTACACATTACATGAATATATCAAAATATCATATGTATCCTCAAAGTATGTACAAGTATGTATCAACACAAAATGAAATATGAAGATAGATACAAACAGGAATGCTGAAATTGATTTGCAAATAAATGCATAACTGCTTAATATCCAAAGGGAAATAAAATGTAATGTTTGGAATCATCTCTTGGATTAGGGAGGATGGAATACAAGCATTTTTGTGTCTCTACCAGAAAAAATTTTCTTGTATCTTTATGAACAGGAACCATTTGTATCATCATCAATGTTATGCAAGTTAACTGCTATCTCTAAAAATTTCAAAATAGAACAGTGAATAACACCAATAGAAATAGATCCCTATAGAATCAGAAAACTCCAAGGGTAAATTAGACATCAAACATTCCATTGTAAGAATAGTTTGTCATCTTTTTGCCTATTTCAAAGATATGACAAGTTTTTCCAACACTATGATCCTTTTATGCCAAAAATGTATTCTTGCATTAGAAAAACAATTTTCATTGAATATTTACATAAGATAACTGGCATTATAAGTGACTGGAGCATGCCAAGTTGTCTAAAATGTGGATCCCTCCATCAAGAGATATTTTGGTAATGATGAATAGAGCCAAGTAAATTGTCAATTTCAGTGCAGTGAGATAACTAATATGTTGAAGGTCTGAATGTATCCCGGTGTGAAATGACACCATAAAAAGTAAAATAAACATACAAAATCAGGTGAGACTTTGGAAACACATTTTTAAAAGGAGAGATACTTGACCTTAACTTTGAAGAACACAGAGGATATCCAGTCTAATTAGTTTTGTGCTTCTCATAGTTCCAGAAGCTAGAATTCTGAGATCAAGTTGTCAGCAGGATTGACTTCTTCTCAGGTCTCCCTCCCTGGTCAGTAGATGTCTAACTTCTCCTTCTGTCTCACGTTGCCTTTTTTCTTTTTTTTTTTTTTTCAAGTTTTTAAAATAACCTTTATTTTTTTTAAAGTTAATATATGCAATATAGGAAACTGAAAAATACAAGAAGCAAAGAACAAAGTCATCCACAATCACAAGCAGTTTACAGTTGGACGTGTCCTTCTAGATCCTGACACATACACAACATCCAATTTTATGGGATTGAGATAGTACAGTATGCATCATGCTTTTTCACACATCATGAATATTTACCAATCGAAAATCCCAAAGTTATGTGAGTATTTTGATAACCAAGAATACACTACACCAACTCATTCTGTTAGGAAAAAATGTAATCCTGCCTTTCTTGGGACGAAAATTTCATAGAAGACAAAAATGGCAACAGGCCTCTAGATAAAAGTACTGGCAGAGTTCCGATTAAAATACTGCATTCCCTTAACGCTCAATTTAAAGTCAAACACAAAGCAACAGAGCACACTAAGTGTAATGTTTCTAAGTGAATTCATTATCAGATCTATACCATTAAAGTATTAGCAAGAAGATGTTTCTATTTAATTACTTAATATATTCTTATAGTATAGCCAAAAGCAATGCACATACTTTCAATGGCTATCATCAAAATGTAAATATGAACACATCTGCATACTTCTCTCCTTTCATACTTCCTTCTGCCCCTCTGCTGCCAACCTAATGAACAAGTCCTGATATATACTACTCAGAGGTGGTTTAACAATTCCATGTCCAAGATGCATCTTTTCTATCAATTATAACAAAGATACTCACAAAATGGCTATTCACTAGTTCTACTTTTTATCATACATTGTCATCTCAAGACATCTCCAAAGCTTAGATATTGCAAAATAATGAAGTTTGTCCACAATAAACAGATACTTTACTAAAAATGCACATATAGACCGTTTATAATCTAAAGCCATCTTCTAGATATGGAGATACTAGCAAAGAGCCCTTCCCTTCACCCTTCCTCTTCTTCCTGTTCCCCCACTCCAGTGACTAAGTACAGGACTAAGTCTAGTGTGTGTCTATGTCAGAATCTCCTCTTCTTAGAAGGACACCATTCATACTGGATTATGGCCCACCTGTATAGCCTCATTTTACCTTAATTACCATATTAAAGGTCCTACATCAAAATACAGTCACATTCTGAAGTACTTAGCATAGTACATACAGACGAATTTGGAGTGGGGGACACAATTCAGCTCATAAATGTTGCTCAATCTAAAAATTCATAAATAAATACATTAATAAAAGAAGAGATTAGTAATGTTACCACAGATAAAATGATCTGTAGGGTGGTTGAATTTGAAGAGAACATATAATACAACGTTCTGAAGAAAACCAATATTAATGGGATAATGTTTTGAAATACCACCCAATCACCCAACTTACTTTACTTTTTATGTATGCATGCATGTGAACATGTGTATGTTTGTATTAATATATAAATATATAATTAATGTATATTAATATGTATATATTTTTCTCCTTCAGCCTTTTAACCATTAAGAATAATAAACCCATGCCTGAGGCCAGTTATCCCAGGAAAGGGAGACATGACTCAAAACAATAAAGATCATTATTTCTTTTCTAAGTTCTGAAATTCAAAATAAAGTTTTAAAAGTACATTGTGAGTCAATTGTCTCAAAAACTTGTTTTTCCAAATAAGACTGAGAAAGCATTTGTAGAAAGTAGTCTGTTGCAACAGGGTGCATTCTGAAACGAGAGAGACAGGATTAAGAAGTCAGATGTATGGAGTGGGGAGAAATGGATGATAGAAAAGTCTAAATGAGCAAATATTGCTTTTTGCTTCTCAAGACAATGTGGTCCTTCCAAGGTCGCAGAGTGGAGTTTGCTGAAAAAAGGCCTAATCAAGACCCATGAACTTGAGAAGCGCCTCAGGTTGCCTTGCTAGTGTGGTGTTTAGAACAGAGGTTCTCTTAATTCTTAATTCTCTTAATTCTTCTCTTAATCAGGAACACTTTATACACTTGAAAATTATTGAGGACTTCACAGAGTCATAATATTTACCATATTAGAAATTCAAAATCTAATACTTAGCGCACTAGAAATTTAAGCAGAAAATTTTAACGTTAACGTAACATATTTTATTAAAAAACTAGAAAATTTCCACAAGAAGGGGTTCGATTTAAATGTTTATAACTTTTTTTTTAATTTTTGGTGTGATAGAGCTGGTTTCCATATCTGCTTTTTCATTAAACAACATATTTCTTGTGATATTTTGGTGTGATCAAAGAATTTCAAGCCACACTCTGACATTTAGACAACAAAGAAAGAAGTATTTTAATTACTTTTTAAAAGATAATTGTGACTGTTCTTTTATGGTAATATACCAACACTCAAAAAGTGTTATTTATTTATTTAATTATTTAACTAAATAATTAATAAATAATTATTTATGGTAAAAAACACTTAACATGAGATCTACCCTCTTGACACACTTTTAAGTGTACTAAATACAGTATTGTTAACTAAAGGCACAATGTTATGTAGATATTTCTAGAACTTATTCATCTTTTATAACTGAAACTTTATACCTGATGAATAGCAACTCCCCATTTCCTCCTCCTCACAGCCCCTGGCAACAATGCTACTCTCTGCTCCATAGCTTAGATTCTTGTCTACAGCCATGCCACCCTGAACATACCTGATCTCATCTGATTCCTCATATAAGTGGTATTATGCAGTTTTTGTACTACTGTTACTAGCTTATTTCACTTAGCATATAACCTCAAGACTCAGTCATATTGTTACAGATGGAAGGATTTTCTTTCTATTACTGAATAATATTCATATATATTATATATATATCTCACATTTTTTATCCATTCATCCCTTGATGAACACTTAGTTTGTTTCCACATGTTAGCCATTATGAATAATGTAGCAATGAATGGGGGAGTGCAAATGTTTCTTCAAGGTGCTGATTTTAATACTTTCAAATAGATACCCAGAAGAGGGACTGCTGGATAATATAGTATTTTTATTTTTAAGTTTCTTTTTAAGAATCTCCATGCTGTTTTCCACAGCAGCTGCACCATTTTATGTTCCTACCAAAGGTTTTATTTTCTTCATGCTCCCACCATTTGTTATCTTTTGGGTTTTTAAAAAACAATAGCCATCCTAACATATGTGAGGAGATATCTCATTGTGGTTTTGATTTAAATAAAGGGAAAGATCCCATATCCATGGATTTAAAGACTTAATATTCTTAAAATGTCCATACCATACTACCTAAAGCAATTTACAGATGCAATGCAATCCCTATCAAAATCTTGATAGCATTTTTTACAGAATTAGAAAAATGAATCCTAAAATTCATATAGAGCCTAAAAGGATCCCAAATGGCCTAAAGAACCTTGAGAAAGGAATGCAAAGCTGGAGGCAACTGGTAGTTTCTCATCCTTACACTGTTACATCAAAATCCATTGATTTATGTTGTACTTTAGTTGGTGTTTTACACATGCATTTTGTAACTAGTCATTTGCAAAATATCAGTTAACTGTGGTGAAGAATACAATAACTACTATTACAGATTGGTGCCGCTGCCTGGAGTTGTGCTTAGCAATCCCCCCTCATTGCTTTTACATCATCAAAAACACTAATCAGGGAATTTAATGATCCCCATGTGTTCAAGGAGACATACAGAAACAGTGAAGAGGAATCTGGGTTTCAGAAGAGAAGGGGTGAAAATGGAAGGCTTCATGAGTTGAGACTGTGGGCTTCAGCAGTGTTTGCCAGACTAGTGCACAAATCATCACATGGTTCCAGTCATGTTTTAGTAGATACCAGCGAAGGAATTCCAGACATAAGTCTAGATAAGAAAAACCTCAGAATCAACCACATAAGAACCAGAGGATATTTAAACTCACTGAAGCTTTGAGTAGCTGCCAGACAAATGGGCAGGAGAAGAGAAGATAAGAATCAATAAATAACTGAGCAGAAATTCATAATTGACTGAAATAAAGAAATTGGCTGAGATCATGATACATGAGAGGGATGGCTTTAAATCTAGGAGAAATGGAGTTCCTTTAAATGCACATACTTAGGGTTTGATGATTTTTTGGTTTATTTCTTGTTTATTTGCTGCTGTTTGTGTTCTCCTTAGAGCATAAATAGTAGCTCAAGAGCAAGATGAAATTAGTTATATTATAGAAAGCAGAGAAAAATTTGATTTTCAAACAAATAATAATTTGTACCCAACCCTTCTTTCATGTACAACATAACAAAAGTAAGAGAACTAGAAAGAGTATAACATGTCCATGGACTAGTTTAGTTACAATGGAAGTTTTGGTGACTAAACATATATAAACAGGACCTCCTGTTGATAAAGTCTGTTCATTACACACAAATGTGCAAAATAAAATTTTGATATAAATATCTATTTTTAACAAGACACAAAATATCTCTTGATATTTCTACAAAAAATAGAGACTCATTCTCCCTAAAATCTGTGTTTTCACTCCAATAATTTAGTGACTTGGGAATGAGGAACAAAACATATTTCAATAAAGAGATTTGTTAATGTAGTAACTTTTTTTCTAATACAACTTTAAAAAATATAAAGAACAAATTCTTTCATCTTCAAATAAAACTTCTCTCTAGCTTGTTTCTCAATTATCTATAACAAAAATTACTTTTTATATAAAAATATTTATTTTATAAAAATTATTTCCTCAATTAGATTCCTTTTGATTTGAAGAACTCCATTCTATGTGAGATTTAAAACCAAGTGCAAAAGTGAATGTTTATATGTATACTAATCTTTAAACACACAGATACTAATGTTTATATCTAACCTGTCTTAATATCTATATCCATTGCCTAACATTAAACTATAAGTAAAGCTCAAATTAAAGTGCTAATAAGTGTTAATTAAATATATTTTTACTGTGGTTTATTACAATCTCTTTAATTACCTTAATTTATATTCTAGATGTTCCAAAATGGAAACAGAGGAAGTAGATCCAGTTATTACATTAACTGATTTTGGAATCATCTTCAGAACATACTTATGTGATTACTGTTTATAAATTTGAATGTAGAATTTAATTAAGACTCAACATGTACTCAGTAAGTGATCTGGAATTTTTTCTAAATCCTTGTCCAAAGAGTAGCATACAACATAAATATTTAAGACAACCATTCAGAGGTTTCTATGATTAAGTAAACTACCTTTATAAATAAAAATCAGAAAGGCATATGGTCTGCTAAGTAGTCTGAAACAACAAAACTTATAGAAAAGCTTGCAGGAAATTGAAAAACATAGCATAAAGCAATACTAAAAGTGAAGGATCTCTAAGACAGTCAGAAAAATCTGAGATCTGATAAGAATAAGATAAAGTTGGAAGCAAGATATGAAAGATTTTAATGACAAAGGTCCCAATATACTACAAGAAGTAGAATCATTGAAGGCTCTCAAACAGTAGTGTTACATAAACATTTCGGTTTAGAGCTCTTCTCAGGCAGCATTGCAAAGAATGAATTGGAAGGAATTAAGACAAATGGAAGAAAGATCAGTCAGGAAGTTACTGAAACATTCCAAATGAGAAGCAAACAAACTCAGACAAAGGTAGTAGAGATTAAAGAAGAGGATATATTCAAATGTATTTGGAGTAAGAAATAATATATGGCTTAGTGATTATCATATTTCACCAATTTGAAGAGGCACATGTTATACATTTTAAAATTTCTGAAATCTTACAATGCCTTACGATCACTGTTTTATAATCACTGATGGACAGGTGGCTATCAGGGCATAACTATGTTAAAGTATAATATTCAAAAAGGAAAATCAATCATAACACATGCAAATGTGAAATTAACACATGCTTAAGATCTCTTCAATTCATTAATTGATTGAAACCAGTAAGACTTAAAACTACTTCAATGGAAAATTTGAAGAAGTAGCATATACATGCAAGCAATCTGGAATGCCAAAATGAATTAAGTAAGGGATGAATGGGTGGGCCCATTTTTACTACTAGGCAGAAATTTATCTCTGTCAGACAAAATGCATTTTCATCTCTATGGATAAATCCATGTCCATTTGTTTTTTCTACTTAACTTCTACCTCAGTAGAGTTATAGAATAGCCTAAGCAATAGACAAACATATGTACACACCTTCATAAAGTCAGATAATCTAAGTGAATCTACTAGATAATGTCCAGCCCCACGCTACAAAAAAATCTACTAATTTCTCTCAGCATTTACAAGTTTGGACAACGTTTCCTGACAGTTGTCATTGCCTGAGTATGCTCAACTATAAAAATCACCAACACCAAAACTTGGTGTTGAATGTATGTCAGAGGCTTGCAATAGATCCCAGAAACCAAAATAGAGTACTCTGTTAATCAGTAACAATCAATTGATTGCTTGAGAGGAAGATTAATTGAATTTGTTTAGCACGATTTCTGAACTTCAGTGGGTAACTAAAAAGCTGGCTTATGAACTCAACAGCAGCTTCAATCAACTGGATATAATTGACACCTATAGACTACATAATCTAAAAATAGAATATTACATTCTTCTCTACTGTACATGGAACATTCACCAAAATGGATCACATTCTACATCACAAAACACACTTTAATAATAAGCTCCAAAAAACAGAAATCATACAATGTCTGCTCTCAGACAAAAAAAAATTATACTAGAAATTGATAACAAATAAATAGCTAGAAAATCCGAAAATGTTTGAAGATTAAAAACACATTTTTAAATAACACATGTATATACTTGTAGCTCTTTGAGTTTCCTCCATATTACTACCATTTGATCCAGCAATCCAATTACTGGGAATCTACCCAAAGGAAAATAAAACATTCTATAAAAAACACATCTGCACTAGAATGTTTGTAGTAGCACAATTCACAACTGCAAAGATGTGGAAACAACCCAAGCAGCCATCAATCCATGAGTGCATTAAGAAAATGTGGTATATGTATACCATGGCGTTCTACTCGGCCACAAAAAACAATGGTGATATAGCACCTCTTGTATTATTCTGGATAGAAATGGAGCCCATTCTACTAAGTGAAGTATCATAAGAATGGAAAAACAAGTACAACATGTACTCACCATCAAATCGGTATTAACTGATCAACACTTATTTGCACACATAGCAGTAACATTCATTGGGTGTTGGGCAGGTAGAAGGGGGAAGGAGGGGAGGAGATGGGTATATTCACACCTAAGGGGTGCAGTGCACACCATCTGAGGGATGGACATGCTTGAAGCTCTGACTCGGGTGGGGTGAAGGCAATATATGTAACCTAAACATTTGTACCTCTGTAACATGCTGAAACAAAACAAAACAAAACAAACTAAAAATAAATAAATAAAAAATAACATATGGGTCAATATCAAGAAAAATTTTGAAAAGTATTTTGAACTAAATGAAAATAAAAAGCAACGTACAGAAATTTATAGGATAGAGTGAAAGCAGTGGCTTAGAGGGAAATTTAAAGCATTTGAATGTATCCATTAAAAAAGAAGGAAAAAATCAAGATCAACAATCTAAGCTTTCATCCTATGAAACTAGAAGGAAACAAGCTAAATCCAAAGTAAACAAAAAAAAAAGAAATAATATAAATTAAAGCAGAAATCAATGAAATAGAAAACAGAAAATCAGTAGAGAAAATTCAATAAAATAGAAGCTTGTTCTTTGAAAAATCAGTAAAATTGGTAAGCATCTAGCCAGGCTAAGAAAAAAGAGAGATGACACAAATTACCAACATCTGAAATCAAAGAGGAGACAACCCTACAAATATCAAGGACATTAAAAGGATAGTAAGGAATATTATTTGAAAACCCACAAATTTGAAAACCTTGATAAAAATGAATCAATTCCATAAAAGATAGAATCTGCCTTAATTTACACAATAAGAAATAAATAATATGAATAGGCCTATGTCCATTCAAGATATTGAATTAATAATTAATAACCTTCCACAACAGAAAGAAATGATGCTCAACATCATATGTCATTAGAAAATTGTGAAACAACAGTGGGATACCCCCACACATCTATTAGAATGACTGAAACCCAAAACACTGACATTTCTATTTCTAAAAATAGAAACAAATTATCTGAATAACTAAAAATACACAGAAAAAATTAGCTGGGCATGGTGGCACATGCCTGTAGTCCCAGCAACTTAGGAGGCTGAGGCAGAAGGATTGCTTGAGCCCAGGGGTTTGAGGTTGCTGTGAGCGAGGCTGATGGCACGGCACTGTAGCCCGAGCAACAGAGTGAGACTTTGTCTCCAAAAATAAAAAATAAAAAAAAAAAGGCTTCTGCATTTAGGTGATATCTTGACAAAGAAATCTTTCTTTGGCTATGTTTCTGACTCACAATTACAGGTATATTAAGTGACCTTTAGGGGCTTCCTAGAGACTGAGATTGTAGTGTTTACTCATCTCCTACTTTGAAGCCAATGACAATGTAAATCTATAAGCACAAAAACGGAAGTATGATGTCAAAAGTAGAAAGGGGCTGAACACTCTGCGGCTAGGAGGGTATGGGTAAGAGACTAAAATCATAAATTATGGGGTATAGCTAGATCAAGTATTAATGCTAAAAGACTACCATAGAGATAAACAATTCAAATAGAGCTACTTGTAGAAATAGAGATAGTCAGTGAGCAAGTTCATATCAAAACCCCAAGAGGAAATTGGAAAATAATACATGATCTTCTGGAAACAACACTGTGTGTCTGTGAGCTCTCTTTATTATTTTTAAAAGTTTGAAAACATTGAGCTACAGTAAAAGAAATAAGCATTTATTTTGCTTGACAGTGTTCAATTAGTTAATTTTGAAAAAAGTATATAGTTGAGGAAACTTAGCCAAATCACAAATAAAATACCCAAGGTCATTCTTAAGAATAGTATTGAAGCACTAAGATTTACCTATTTTAAACAAAAAGTTTATTAGCATGATCTTCCCATGGGTTTGACATTCATTGGTAGCCATTAGCATTTGGCACTGATATTAAGCAAACCCTTCATCGGGGTTTTAGCTCTACAGAATAGGATTGCTTTCAAGTATTACCTCCTTTGCATATAATTGAAAGTGTTTGTTTATTTTAGCTCTTTGTCTGTGAAGTATCAGCAGCTTATCCTTGACACTTTCTCTACTCTTCAGCTGGTATTTCTTTTATTTTATTAACTTTCCTTTATTAAATCAATGGGTTCTTGGAGGAAGAGTTCCATCTTCTTAGCTTTATTCATCTATGAAGATCTAAAATATATAAGAGCAGAGGTCAAGAAAACACCACGGATCAAAAGTTAAATACAAAGCCCAAATATACTAAACCAAAAAATTGATAGTACTAAACTAAATTGGAGATCAAAGGTCAGGTGAAAGGCTAAACACAAAGGAAAACAAAGAGGTCACATGGTGAGCTGTATCCCACCAATTCACTTCCCATTCAAAGAGCAAAGGAAGATTTATGTGTCCATTCCTTGAAGTTAAGGCAAGATCTCCAAGATAAATGCTACCATTTAATAGAGAAAAATAATTTAAAAATCCACTGGTATCTCTTACCTGTTGCCAATTAAGAATAATAAAAATATATAGGTAACAAATTCATGGATGTTTCTTCAGCTTTTCAATCTGAGACTGACTTAGCTATAAGAACTTCAAAAACTACCGTGGACCTATACCTTGTATGTGCTCCTCCAAAAAATGTCTCTGAAGCATTCTTAATAGAAAGGTCTTAGATATGATACACATTTCTCTCTCCCAAGACATAATCCAAACTATTTTGCTGGTACAGCAGCTTCATTGTTGCCTTTTCATCTGTATACTGGTAATAGATTACCATTAATTAATCCTTATCATATAGAATTAGTCAGTATAATAATCATAAAGTATTTTGAGCTTCTCAAGTAGAGGGCTCTATAAATATGAAATATTAGCATTACTATGATGATATGTAAAGGCACAGTTACTATACAACTGAAAAAATGCCATTTTTTTTCACTGATCCATGGATTATGGCTATATTTAATTACTGTAAAGTGCATGGAATCTCTTCCTGAAATAAGAACTGAAAAGATATTTTTTTGGTTCAGGTACTAGTGGAATATTTTGTTTATTCCAAGCCAAGTACACAGCTAAAGAACACAGAAAATGAGCTAATCTTTAGGGGTTACTCAGCACATATTATGCATGGATCCTAAAGGATAGTGTTGTAAAAACCTCTTACAAAAATTTCTACTAATTTATAAAAATATAGCCCAGTGGTTTCCCTGAATTTTCTTTATCAAGAACTCTTGCTATTTTTTCCTAATGCGTCTATACTTTAAAATTTTTCATGTGTCAGATGAATATTAATTATATGATGTCATGCATTTCTTATTAATATGTGCCAGTTGGTTTCTAATGAGTCAAAGCTAATCAGCATGCTTTTAAATAAAAATCATTGTATTCTAAAAACAACAAAAATAATAACAGCTACATGAACATCAACATAGGTAAATTATATTCTTATCAGTTTGTTCTACTACAAGTAAATTTCTTCATTTTTGTTGTTACATAAAAACAGAAAAGCTTTTTAATAAAGGCTAAAATGCTCCTAAACCTAGATGACCATTTTTGAAGTCAATGTTATTGGAGTTAAATTTCAAGTTAGGATCTGCTGTCAGTTTTTTGCTTTGAGGTTACCTACCATGAGGCTTGCAAAAATATTTTATAACCAATTATCTTAAACACATGACAATTCTGCTTACAAATAAACAAACAAACAAGCACAGAGAAATCTAACCGAAATTCTACCTTTTAATAACATTTCCCAAATTTTTAACTTTATGTTTTTTTCCATCCATATCTTTTTATACTAGCTCTCAAAAAGTTGTTGTAGTTATTTCTGAGAGGTTTGATTTTAGTCTTCCTACCCCAGATAAAAGTGGTTTATACACCACAGTTACAACAATAGACTATTTAGTATTTTTGCACTTACTGTTACCAGTGAGTTGTACACCATCAGATGATTTCTTATTGTTCATTCATGTCCTTTCCTTTCAGATTGAAAAAATCCTTTTAGCATTTCTTGTAGGACAGGTCTAATGCTGATGAAATCCCTCAGCATTTGTTTGTATGGGAAATTATTTCTCCTTCATGTTTGAAGGATGTTTTTGTAGGATATAATATTCTAGGTTTAAGGTCCCTTTCCTTCAGCACTTTGAGTATGTCATGCCACTCTCTCCTAACCTCTAATGTTTTCAATGAGCGGTCTGGTGGCAGATGTATTGGAGCTCCTTTATATGTTATTTTTTTTTTCTTGGTTCCCTTGGGATATTTTCTATATCCATGACCTTTGGGAGCTTGAATATTAAATGTCTTCAAGTAGTCTTGTTTGAATTAAATCTGATTGGTGTTCTATGACTGCCTTGTACCTGAATATTGGTATCTTTCTCTAGGTTTAGAAAATTTTCAGTTATTATTCCTTTGAATAAATTTCTACCCCAATCTCTCTATCTCCTCTTTAAAGCCAACAACTTAAAGATTTGTCCCTTTGAGGCTATTTTCTAGACCTTGTAGGACTGTTTCTTTCTTATTTCTTCTGCTTGGTCAATTCTGCTGTTGAGAGACTATGATGTATTTCCCAGTTTGTCAACTGAATTCTTTTGCTCCAGAATTTTTACTTGATTTTATTATTTCATTCTCTTTGTTAAATTTCTCAGGTAGCCTTCTGAATTCCTTCTCTGTATTGTCTTACAGTTCATTGAGCTTCCTCAGGACAGCTATATTGAATTCTTTGTCTGAAAGGTCACTTATCTCCATCACTCTAAGATTGGTCACTGGTACCTTACTGGGTTCATTTGATGAGGTCACATTTTCCTGCATGTTCTTAATGCTTGTGGATGTTATTCGATGTCTGGGCATTGAAGAGTTAGGTATTCATTTTAATCTTCCAAGTCTGAACTTGTTTGAACCCATCCTTCTTGAGAAGGTCTTCCAGATATTTAAAGAGAATTGAGTGTTGTGATCTAAGTCTTTGGTCACTGCAGCTCTGTCCGTACTGGCAGTGCCCCGAGCCCAGTAATGCTGTGACTCTTTCAGACTCCTGGTGGCACTGCCTTTGTGTACTTTTGTAACATATGACAGAATTCCCTGGCTTACCAGGCAAAGTCCTTCAGTCTCTTCCTTCATTCTCTGTGGTAGGTTGCTGGAGTTGGGGTAGGAGTGAGTGATGTGGGCAATCCCTCTTGGCCACCTGAGTCAGGTCACAGCTGGAGCCAGCCCAGTCTCACCCAAGGCCCATGGTGACTGTTGCCTGGCTACCTTTGATTTTTACTCAAAGCCTGTGGGCTCTTTAGTCGGCAGGTGCTGAATCCTGCCAGCACTGGGCCCTTCCCTTCAGGGCAGTGTGTTTCCTTCTGGCCTAGCTGAGTCCAGAAATGCTGTCCAGGAACCAACACCTAGACTCAGGGGCTTCAGGAGTCTGCTCGGTGCTTTATTTTACTGTGGCTGATCTGGTACCCAAATTGTCAAACAAAGTTCTCTGGACTTTTTTCTTTCCCCAATGGAAGAAGACTCTCCCTGAGCCATACTACCTGTAACTGGGGGAGGTGTGACACAGGTACTGGCTTGGCCACCGCTCCTGGTATCTCACTGTGTCACATATACCCCAAGTCCACTGGTTCTGAGCCAGAATAGCCACAGAAATTTTCCAAGGACTGCATCCTTTATTACTGGACTGCATTAGCAATTTAGTCCAGGCCTGGGGCTGCATTTTTTAGCCAGTGGTGTGGCTAGCCAGAACTTGGTTTTCAGGGTGAAGGACTTCTCTCTGGCCGGGCTGGTCTAAATGCTCCCACTGTGGACACCAGCAGAATTCTACCTTGTGCTGTGTTCTTCTGTGCCAGGGCTGCCCTGAGTCCCAAAGCAAAGTCTCATAATCACATCATTATCCCTCCCCCAGGCACACAGATTCTCTCTCAACTTGGTATGTTGGCTTAGCACTGCCAGTGGATGGGGAAAGAATGGCATAGGCAATGAAAGACTGTCTTTTCTGTCTTCTTCAGTGCCTCTTTCCTTGATATAACGTTAATACCAGGTAGTATGATTGCTTATATGACTTTTGGTTCTTCTGACAGTATTTGCTTGTGTGGGTAGTTGTTGAATTTTGTGTTTGTGTGGAGGGGCAATTGCTGGAGATTTCTATCCAGCCATCTTTTTCCACCCCCTCAGAAGTTATCTTTCAGTAGGAAAAGAGAAATAAAGACTTTCTAAGATAAACAAAATTTGTCAGAGTTCATTGCCAGATATGCCCTGAAATATTTAAAGAAATTCTTCAAGGAGAAGGAAAAAGTTATAGATGAGAAACTTTGATATATACAAATAAAAGAAGAACATCTAGAAGAAATAAATAAAGCATTATGTGCATGATAAATAAAAAATCAACTCACATTAACAAAAGTGTGAGTAATAACTTCCACTGATGGTTATCACATTTGTACTTACCTGACGTTAAAGTCCATTGAGCTTCCTTCCATTTTCTCTTTGATGAGGCCTTCCTTTTCCACTGACTCCCAGTAAAAAGGATAATGCATAAGCTCTTGAGAAACTTTAATGCCTTACTTATCCCTCACTTCCCCCACCCTTTCTCTTATCCACACCCAGTAATTATCAGCACTAATCCAACCACTCCTTTCCACTTTCAAGAACTGTACTGTCAGCATTAGCAAACTTACCTGGAGGAGATCTCAAGATAGGTGAGAAGGAATATTTATTATTATGATCAGGTGAGGAACATCCTGTTAGACACTTGAAGTGTGGCACTATTGGAATTCTGTACTATTCATAAATTTATCCACTTGTAAAGTACTGTTGTATGGCAGCCAAAGTAGAAAGCAGTATGTGCATGGTGGGTGGTGAGAAGGAGATGAATAGAAAACAGTCCTGATCTTAAAGATTCTCAAACTTGAAAATAAGTTCTATCTCTCAGTCTCTGACTATCTCTCTTTCTCTGTCCTTCCCTCCTCCATCCTCTCTCCCCTTCCCTCTTTTACCTCCCTCCCCATTTATTTTTATTTTCTTTATTTCCTGGAAAATACTAGACTCAATAATGGAAATTAGAATTGCTACTGATGGATGAAAAGGTATGACCATTTAAATGACTACTGTTCTTTTAATAAAATAAAAATTCTGTATATCTTGCTGCCTCCAATGTTTAAGCTATAATTTTTTAAAATTTTTTTCCTCACTTTTGTAAAATGTTATATACACAGGCAAGAAAATGTAAAGAAGCACCAGTTTAGAAGAAACCAGGCCATCTAAATTAAATATGGAAATCTAGAAACATTTCCCTTTCAATTTTTTTAATTTTTTGAACACCTGAAGAAAATTAAGTGAAGCAATTCATTGCCTTTCATAGAAACACCAAAATTCCTGCTACCCTGTCAATACATATGTTTTTTAATTATTATAAAATATGTTCCAGTTCTGACATTTTCTGTGTAATATTTTGTGTATTGAAATTATTTTAGAAATAAATCGCTCTAGGCTTTTCATTAAGTTTGCGATGTTACTGATCATTCAACGGTAGTATGAAAAATAATAATAAACATAGTCATCTTAGCATGAACTGCATCCATAACCCTATTTTATAATAATTACTTGCTGAACTCACTATACTATAAGGCAAGCATCCTGACTATCTTTCAGAAATGTGAAAAAGCAGTTTGTTATTCTCTCCTACATTCCCTGGGTTTTTATAGGCCAGTTCATTTTGTCTCCACTGTGAAATACCTTAAAGGGTAACGTGGTATTCTGACTCTAGTGGTAATTTATTACACCAGTTAATCTTGTAAAATTGCCCTCTGGATGTAATAATTTGTTATTCTTTTATTAGACCTTCTTTTGCATACTGTGTTTATCATAAAGATGTCACCATTGTGATGCCTAGCAACCATTTCAATGTTCTGGAGGTGTTTGCATATATTTTCTTGGGGGAGAGATCTGCAGTGGTCTCTGTATGGGAGAGCTGTCAGTGTATTCTGATGTATGAGGATAAAAGGAGCCCCTGCTGCAGACTCCAATAAGCTCCAGTCACGGCCTGAAAGCAGTGACTTGGGCATCACTATACCGTGTTAGAAAATGTGTCAATTATCACATGGATTGCCTAAGGGTATTGCCTGGGTCTCAGTCATAAAACCATCAAGACTGAAGGGAGAAAAAATTGATGAAGAAGTAAGTTGAATTAATTGATAACAAGGAAGCCTGTATATGGAATGTTCATTGTAACTTGAGACCCCAAATTTTTGTCTGAGCAGCTTTCCTGTGGATGATCCCATGAGTAAAACTAAAACTGTCTATCTTCTCCTACTTAAAGTATGTATAACTGGCATTTTAAGCATTTCCTAAAAGCCAGTAGGTAGTTGTCAAACTAGTCAAGAAGCCATAAAAATAAAAATAAAATCATGCTAATAATGCTCTAGCTGTTTTGCTATTATTGTGATTCTCAACATACGGTGCTACTGTTTATATGTGAATACAGTGGAGACCACTTAAATATGTAGCCTGGGGCCAAAGTCATGAAAGCTTTATGCACCATTTATGTAGGTTTCTGTGCAGTTTCTCCACACGGAAGAGGAGAATTACATATTGTTCATACATTTACATTGGTTTCTGAGCTGCTTAAATGACCAAGTTTTCCCACTTCCTTGCGTTCCCCTTGAATTTCAGAATTAGATATAAGGCTTTGTGTCAGATGAATTCCCTTTAAGAAATCACTATTCGCTAGGCATGGGGATAATTATTAAAGAAATTGACTGTCTACAAAAGGTGTGAAAACTACCACCCAATTGAGCAATTTTGAGGAATAAAAAGAAAATTTTATTAAACAGCAACAAATTCATTATTTGTTTTGTAATATTGAGTAGCTATTTCACTCAAAATATTCAGTTAGCCAGCCTCACATAGATCCTGAGGTACCCAGGATTACTGCCTCAGACTTTTCAAAAAGAAATACATCATTCTGAAAATACATTGTTAGGGTATAAGCAAGCAGGCTAGAAAATTATCCATCTCTTTTTTTGGTGTGAAACACAAAAAGATTCCTCTATCTTACAATTATGGAACAAGTAACAAATTTTCAGTTTTATAAAGAATACATAAAAGGGTATGGCCTCTCTCACCTGAAATATAATAGGTTATATATTTTTCATAATGATAGTCTTGGTTATAGTGATGATAATTATGAGTTCTAGTGCTTAGTATAGATTTATTTTCTGGCACTTGATGCTTTCTATGAAGGTAAAAGCAAAATTTGCACTAGAACAAGTCACATCAGAGAAAAGTAACTTCATTAAAATATTTATCTCATACCTTTCATCTCTTCGACTTGAAGCATGACCTTGCTAATGGACAGTATTCCAGTGAAGCAGGCAGAATTCTTACTAAGTAATTTATCTTATTCTGTTTTACATAAATTGGTACTGTTTCTCTGTATATACAAACTTACACATCAGCACAGTTCTCCAAATAGTGATTTTAGGTTTTTAATTTATACGCTATATGCCACGTAGGAAGATGACCAGCTCTGAAATCTGGAAATTTACGTTTGCCACATGTTAGAAGCCTTAAATTATGCATCTTAAAAAAAAAAAAAAAGAAAAGGTATGTAATATGAACCTGCCCAACCTACCTCATAGAACTACTATGGAAACCAAATGGAATAATTGCTGTTAAAATGCTTCCGAATCTATATTTGCTTCAGAGAAATGTTTTGTGCACCACAAAATATTAGTAACCATTATCCACATTAGACTTAAATCATTTTAATCCATCACTATTATTTTTAAAATACAATGAATTATTAATTGCCTAGGACTACCAAAATAAAGTGAAATCTTTCTTTTGATAGCTTAATAAAATAAGAGAAGGGGTATTCTAGATATGTGTCAGGTTATCAATTTGCAATTCCTCTTTCCTGATTATGATTATAGTAATTTGTTCTGAAGTGGGATAGACTCTAAGGCTATTTCTCAGATATATTTAAAATCCCAATCTGGACCTGGAATTATAAAACGTGAGCATGGAGACAATTCAAGTTCTGTATCTTCTGAAGCCCCCACATAATGACACTAAAGGCTAGGCAGGGGAGGCAGCGGTGATAACTGTACAGTCTGAAATGCCGAGACAGAGATATAGAGATAATATTCTGCTAGATTTTCTTTTGAAAATAATAGCAAGAATTTCTTTGAGCATTGAAATTTAGTTGGACCCACCCTCACAAAGTGTGTAGGGGGAGGGAGGAAGGTAAAATATATACTTTAAAACTGACCTGAGTTGTTTGCTGTGGTTTTCACTGAAGAGCTTCCTTTATTTTATTTCAAAAAATTTATCTCCAGAGATATCACAGAAAAGGAATAGCAACTTTTCCAGCAAGACAAATGCAAACTTTGTAATGAAAACCCCTGTATCTCGGGTTTCTAACAATACCCACTCATTTGTACATATGACATAATACATAATAGCACATGAAGAAAGATTGCCTGAAGAAGAACCACGTGCTCATGGATGATAAAAAATGTGCTTATATCCAGACTGGAGGGAACCCTCTTGACCATAGCAGAATTTCCTCTAAGTATAAAAAGTAATCCTATCACTTTGGGAAGCCGAGGCAGGAGGATCATTTAAGGTTAGGAGTTCAAGACCAGCCTGAGCAAGAGTGAGACCCCCGTCTCTACTAAAAATAGAAAAAATTAGGCAGGCATGGTGGTGTGCACCTGTAGTCCCAGAAACTTGGGAGGCTGAGACAGGAGGATCACTTGAGCCCAGGAGTTCAAGGTTGCTGTGAGCTAGGCTGATGCCATAGGACTCTAGCCCAGGTGACAGAGTGAGACTCTGTCTCAAAAATTAATTAATTAATTAATCAACAAACTAGCTCTATAATAGTTGACAGAATGCAAATAATTAGATTGCAAGAAAATACAGCGTGGTTAATTAGTTGGAATTAGATTTAGCTCACGTGATAGAAATTCAAAATAAAAGTGGCTAAAATAAAGCCATTTTTTTGTTCTTTCAAATAAACAAAGTCTGGGGATATGCAGTTCTGGGTTAGTGTATGTTCCATAGTTAAAAGGAATTTGACTACGTAAAGTCATCAACATGTAGGTTTTACCTCACGTTCTAAGATGTCTGTTCAAGGTCCAGCATGCCAAGTGCACACTATCCAGGAGGAAATTTTAAGAATGATGAAAGTCTCATTATTTAGAGAAAAAGGCTAAGTTACTGATAAAGGGATCTTGAATACTTAAAGAATGAAAATTTTATTTTCCTCCCATGCATCATTTCAGGTTGTGTAGACTGGCTGCTCTGCACTTACGTGGTCAACCGGAGGCACAGACAGCTTTCATCTCTTTCCTCCATAATTACTAGTGTGTGGTCATCGTCTATGTGGCTGGACCTGAGACATACACATGTCCGCCTTGCAGCTCGAGAGAAGGGGAAAAGGGGAAGAAAACAAGTGCAATGTGTTAAGTCTTGGACCTGAAAATCACACACATCTATCATATTGACTCATCTTTTATTGACAAGGATGTCATTACATGGTTACATTCAAGAGTAATTGAAGCTGAAAAATGCAGTATCTGGTTGGACATCTATATTCCAGCTACAAATTTATTATTATGAAAAAAGAAAAAAAATAATTTATATTTGAGTCTCCTCCACAAAGGGTCAATACATGCCTTTTAAAGACACATGTGACAAAAACACATGGCACTTCTATTTTCTGGGACATAGTCATATGACCCCAGTCCCTTACAAAGGAGACTTGGGAAATGTAGAATTTATTCTGGGCAGTTATGGGACCAGTTAAAAACACATTCTAACAATAATGAAGAATAAGAAAATTGAGTATCTCTTCTACACTACACACCCACGGAAAATTTACTAAGAAAGAGATATTATAATTCTAACTTAAAACATATGGGGAAAACGTGTTTTTAATGATGTCAAAAGTGAGATGTCGGCCGGGCGCCGTGGCTCACGCCTGTAATCCTAGCTCTGGGAGGCCGAGGCGGGTGGATTGCTCGAGGTCAGGAGTTCGAGACCAGCCTGAGCAAGAGTGAGACCCCATCTCTGCTAAAAATAGAAAGAAATTATCTGGCCAACTAAAAATATATATACAAAAAATTAGCCGGGCATGGTGGCTCATGCCTGTAGTCCCAGCTACTCGGGAGGCTGAGGCAGTAGGATCGCTTAAGCCCAGGAGTCTGAGGTTGCTGTGAGCCAGGCTGATGCCACGGCACTCACTCTAGCCCGGGCAACAGAGCGAGACTCTGTCTCAAAAAAAAAAAAAAAAAAAAGTGAGATGTCTATGGAAAAATAGAGCAAGAGCATGCTTGAGAACCAATGGTAATTCGCAAACTCAATTAGTTTAGATGCATGCTAATAACCAATTTAAATCTAGTTTGTTAACAGCTAAAACCGTTACCTTTTAGAACAATATTCAGTTCATTTGCTTATCCAAGTTACTGGGTTTCCTCTAGAAAATTTACCTTCTTTACTATACTTTGGTTCATGTCCATAGAAATAATGACTAGTAGAGTTGGGGAAATTCTCAAAGCTATTTTACCTATCCATTAGTTTACTCATCTTATATATATTGAGCCCTTTTCAGGACAAAACAAAATTTAGATATTCAGGGTTCAATTAAAAAAAGCAGAAAAATGTCTTCCCATATAGCTTATATTGTAGTAGGCAATAGGGCTACAAAGAAATAATATAGAGTATGTTATTTGAAAATTAGGAGAATTTAAAGTGAACAATGAGGACATGGAGTGACAGAGGTGAGGTAGGCATTACTGGTCATTGTCATTAGTACGGTGAGGAAAGGCCACTTTGATTAGGATGCTATTAGAGAAAAGATCCCTATTAAATGAGATATAGAAAGATGAGTTAAGAGAGTAGAGGAGAAGAGTCAGAGATCTGGATGGGGACAAGAGCATGAGGACATTCTAGGCCATACTAAGGAGATCATATTTTATTTTGAGTGAGATGGGAAGCCCTGAGAGGACACCAAGCATAGAAGTGACTGATTTTTCTTTTATTGAAGTAAGGTGACTCTGGCTACCTTGTAGAAAATGGACTACAGGGTGAACAGCTAGAAGGATAATGCAGCAATCTAGATGAGGGATGATGATTTTGGCCTTGAGAGGTAGTCAGATACTGAACAAAATTTGCTGGTGGTTTGAATTTGGTGTTCAAAATAATAAAAGAAAGCTAGGCTGATCCAAGTGCATTGAAGTGATTTGTAAGAATGGATATGCATTTATTGTCATGGGAAACTGGCAACGGATCAGCTTGGAGAGGAAATCAAGAGTTCAATTTGGGACATAATAAGTCTGAGACATATGTATTTCTATCTGTGTAAACTTGGGCAAGTAACTATGTCTCATATTCTTATGTATATTTTGAAAATAATAATATAGTCAACCTGAAGGACTTATTATAAAGATTAAATAAGTTAAGACATGTAAAGCCTTTAAAGCAATGTCTGAACCAAAGTAATGACTCCATAAGTTTAGAAAGACAGATACATACAGGGAGATATTGAGGAGGCAGCTGAATACATGAGTCTAAACTCAGTGGGGAGGTTTAGGGCTGCAGGTATTATAGAAATCTGGGGGCTTCGGGATCTGGATGGTATTTAAAGCTGTGAGAGTCAATGAGACTACCTAGCACCTTAGTCAGTTTGGGCTGTTGTAACAAATTACCATAGACTGGGTGGTTTAAACAACAAACATTTATTTCTAGCAGATCTAGAGGCTGCAAATCTAAGATCAAAGGGCCAGCAGATCCAGTGCCTGATGAGGGCCCTCTTCCTGATTAACAGACAGACTTCTTGCTGTGCCCTCACACAGCAGAGAGCAAGAGAGGAGCAGAGAGAGAGAGAATAGCAAGCTCTCCAGTATCATTTCTTAAAAGGGCACTAATCCCATCATAAGGACTCCACCCATATGGCCTAAGACCTCCCAAAGGCCCTATCTCCAAATACTATCTCCAAATCTCCCCTTCAACATTTGAATCTTGGGGAAACACAAACATTCAGTCCACAACACCTAGGTAGAGAGTGTAGATAAAAGTGAAAAATCAGATGCTTGATACCTGGAAAACTCTCGTGTTTTCAAATGAGGAAAATGCAGAGGACCTACCAACGGAGACTGAAAAAAGCAACCAGAAAGGAATTGTAGTGAACATGAAGTAAGACTCACCTTCTGTCTCCATCTTGATGTACAAAACGCCAGAAAGATGAAGGTAAAATTAATAGATGAAGCAAAATGGCATTTTATTTGTAGCACTCAAGCTAAAGGAATTGGCATTACACAGGCATAACTGGTTCTAATTAAACCCATCTTGGCAAAAATATGTTTTCCCATCCTTTATTTCAATCGGTGCAGAAGCATGTGTACTTTAGAATTTTATCAGAGATCTATATTAGGGTTACACTTTTGCCATTTCTAAAAGTCAGCATGACATTTCCTCACATTTAGTGTTCTAGCGCCACTCTATTCTATAACACACCAAACATCACCAGAAGTATTTCTCTCCATATTTATATTTGGTATCCCACTGTGCTTAATGATCTTCATTTTATTGTATTTTACCTTATTATTAGAAGCTCACGCCCATCAAAAGAGATGGAAGAAGAAAGATATGTGTGTGTGTGTTTAAATATATATAATGTTTTGTTTCATTACCACACTTTATAATCATTCTGGCACTTTGGAAGTCCTTGAAAAAACAGTTTATAGGAAAGAGGAAAGTCATTATTCTCCAAAATAAAAAATAGTTTTGATTTCTATTTGAAGTGAAGTGCGTGGGCTAAGTTGTATTCTATCAAAACCAATTTCCTTGATATTGGGTGCTGTACTTTAGAAGTGACAGCCATGAAGTCCAAACAATGTTCCATTTTCCTGTCAAAGCAGGCAGGTCTGACCATGGTACCTTGGAGGGCTCTGAGTCCAAAATAGAATGAACCAGAATCAACTAGTAACTGAGGAATGATTGAAAAATATTATTTTTCTTCAGAGTGGTAAGAATTCAATTTAATTTACTAGGAAGGTAATTTAGAAATAATACTGCAGTCCCTATGTTCATGTATACGTAAGCAAACATACGTACATACACACACACTCTTAACATGTTTCTAAAAGGTATGCTAGGGCAGAACAGGACACTGTCAGACACCGTAAGCTGATACCAACAACGTTTAGTGTCTGATAGAACATTGCCAGAGATACAGCATACAGGTAAGTGTTTAAGTAAATATAATGTTTTAAGCTAGAAACTCTTTTCTCTAATCAACAATAAGCAGTCCAGAAATCAGAGAGTTGCTCAGCTTCATGACCTAAGGTGATAGAAGATTCAGAACAAACTAAAACCAGCTGGCTATATGTGTAAGTACACACTAAGTGACTGAATCCTTGGATGGATGTGCACACACAAATATGTGTGTGTGTAGTCTATGCTTCTGTTTCCTCTCAACCGCCCTCATTAGGTGGGATAAAGGCTCAGGCACAAATTTAATATAATTGCTAGTAAATATGGTAACTATTTTCTTCCACTAAAGTTACAAAAAATTCTTTGAATTTTATATCAGGGACTAAATTTGTAATGGAAAATGATGTTTGATGGTGTTTAAATGCAGAGTACGTCATCTTATAAATCATAGGTCTCTTTTAAGTTATTTTTTTTTAAGTTCTTGACATGTGTCACAATTTGGAATTCTGCTCTCATGGGATAAATGCCAGATTACATGGTGTAGTATTTTTATCCTCTGTACTTTTGCTGTAGAAGCATACAACATCAAAGGACAGGCAGATCACTCACATCAGCAGAAAATGGAATAGGACTATAATATGCTGGCTTTGATCTTGCCTTCTAGTAATTATCTTGGCTGCATGCATGCATTGAGAGGAAGATTTGAATTAATAAGGCCAAGAAATCCTAGAAAATGTAAGAGGTATCCCTGAATATAAACTTCACCTATCTTCAACATGATAGATTGCAATTGAGTGTACGAAGTAGTGAGTTGTTAATTTAAAGCATTAATCCCGAAATATTATTCTCTCTTAAACGTGTCACGGCTGTCTTTAGGACTCCACTCTTCGCAATTAAGACATTATTACTTTAAAGTCCCATTCACCTCTAGTATAGAGCATTTAGCTAACGGTCATCTGATTTTGTGTTAAGTATTCAAATAACTGGACCTAAGGTAGAAAGTAATAAATTTATTTTTTAAAAAATTCACAGTAACAGTTCAGTCCACTATGATTAAAAACTAGCTAATATTGCCTTAGGAAATATATTGCTTTTCATGTGGAAAGTAAATCAAATCATACACATCTACATAGGATTTATACACAGAGTGTGACAATATATTTTGAGTCAACCTTTTCTGTTTTTTGCTTTGTTTACCAGTTTTTATTGCTATATTGGGTTATAGAATATTCTCTTTTTCCTTTATGTGAGTAAAACTTAGTATTCCTTTTGGAGATTAATAAGGTCTCTACATTTCAGAAGTATCAAGGACTGATATGCTCCAGAGATTTAAAAGGTTTCAACAGCAAAATATTTTTGCCGTATTTGAGGATTTAATTCACCTTGTAACCTGATCAGCTACCACATATGAGAAGTGCAGCACTCAGCTGACATCCAGTAGTAGGTGTTTTGTTTGTATAAAACTGTCTCACAAGACATTGTGTATTATCCTAACTGAAAACTGCTTCATTTACGGTAAAATCAAGACTGCCCTCATAACTTATTAATTAATCTATATCTGAAGTAAATTAGACCAATGTATTTCATTCTTACCTATCAAACGCAAGTTAAATGCACATGAATAGAGCAAGCAGATAGAGTAATGGGGAAGCAAGACACCATTCCCTTCCACATCATAAGAAAATATGTTTTAAATCTTACAAAGAAAGGTTAGAGGCCATTTGTGCTGCAAACTAACAAAAGAACAAATCTCTTTGAGGAAACATTCTCACTTGGGGTTAAAAATAATTTCTGATTCTAATAGTCCAAACTCATTTTGTAATAAATGAGAGTTGAGAAATAAGATTACCTTCCAAGAAAACAGCAACCAGAGCTTGCATATTTTTTTAAACGTTGTGAATTCTACTTGTGGTACAAACAATAGTAAAAGTAAGGATCTACTTTCTAAAAGTGGTGTTCAATAGTATCTAGGGACTTTTCAAGAGAGCTGAATATACAACACTGTTTTACTGCTGTTTATAAATACTCGGCGAGTATCATTAAAAGAATGAACATCCCAGAGTCGTAAAAGGGAATGATGCATATCCTTGTCTTCTATCTCAGACTTCCCGTATTTCTGATTTATTCTAGGACATTGCACAAATTTGCCTCTGTTTCCTTATCTGTAAAGCGGAACAGAAGCCAAACAAGAACTAGAGTTCGGTGCAAAGTTAAGTTTTGTTTGCATCCCACCTCTTAAACTGCTGACAAGCCAAAAAGCAGTCATAGAGGTTTTAATTTTCACTGTGGGTAAAATGAGAAATATTGGATGTCTACAGACCGACAATTAGCTAACCCAAAGTAAGCATCCAGTTTTCAGCAATATGCAAGCATCTGAAAGGCGAGGCAAATCTTGCCACTATTAAAGTGAAGCACTTAAGGAACTTGTTGATTTAGAAGAGAAAAGCACGTGAGCAGGCTTATGCACCATGATAAAAAATATTCTGAAAGCATGAAAAAGGCACATGTATCAGTAAGTGGGCCATCTATGCTGAAAGAAGAAGTGAGCCTCAGCAATCACAATTGGCCTCTTTCCGTAGAATTCATATGGTCTCAGTAGCTTGCAGACCTGCCAACCAAAACTTTGAAAACTGGTTTTTTTTTTTTTTTGTCTGCTCCTGAATCCAAGTTCCTTGCAGTCTTAAGTGTGGGAGAAGAGGTCACTGGAGTTATAGCAGTGGCTGGGAGGATTTCCCATATAAGCAAAGCCTATTGCCAGTGGCTGTTACATTTTCGTTTTTCCAGCTGAATGAAATCCAGCAGGGCAGGCTTGGATTTAGGCTCACATCAACCCAGTCCCTTCAGCAGGGCCCGGTTATTAAAGTAGGGGTGATTTAGGGAGCAGTATGTGCCGGCGTCCATCAGCCTGGGAAGTGCTGCTCATATCTGGGAAGTCATTCAGCTTGGCTGTGTGTTCTCACCACTGCTGAACAGTGTTTAAGCACAAGATTTCTGGCCCAGTGTGTTGAATGATTGTGGTGCGCTCTTTGAACGGAGGGAAATATAAAACATCCAGAGTGGTTTAGGAACACCAAAAGCTTCCTTCTCTGGTTTGTACTTGAAACATCAAATATATTTAAAATGCCTTAAGTTATTTTATACCAGAAATATACAGATTCCAGTATCAGCACCAGAAATAAAAGTAAATTATTTCCGCAATAGAACATTGTGGTGCAGACACCCCTCAGAAAACAACAGCTCCTTCATCATCTGTAAGCCTATCAATTACATTTTATTATTTCTCTGAATTGTGGCATTGAAAAAATTTTTAGTGTTAGGTTGTTTACGGCGCTTGCATATTTCTTCAGAATGCCTAAAACAAAGAGACGTTCCTGCAAATGACAGACTGTAATTTCCATATTTCTACAAATTTCTTTCATTCCCTAAATAAACAACAGAAATTTCTATCTGAGGTCTCTGTGACCTGCTGACTCAGCCAGTAATTCAAACTCCTAGGGCCTCATGTAAGCAGCATTTTGGAGACCTGTGGATTTAAGGGTCGAGCTGGAGAGAGCAGTCATTTCAGAAAGACAGTGGCTGAGTTTTCATTCCCCAAAATATTATATGCTATGTGGGCTGATGTTGGACTCCCTTGTTTTATGTTGATGATTCAGAGAGAAATCGAACTTAGTGGAAGGCCAGTATTTCTCCTCTGATGTTGCTCATACACTTCACTCAAAATGCAGACACCAGGGACATTCTATTCTGGGATAGCCAAGGACAAGGGTGTGTTATTGTTTTCTTGTGGCTGGCAACCACATGGTATAATTTCACAGTTATAATTATTACCCTGACCTAGGGCTTTACTGCTGAATTGAATGTTGCAGATCCCCTTTCCCATGCCAGCTAAGATGATTTTTTCTTTCCTTTTGTTAAAAAAAAAATTACCAATAATACAGTAAATCAAAGAAATGAAATATAAAGTGGAAAGAGATTATGATTTTTAAATTTGTGAATCCTGGCTTGAAGTAACATAATGGTAATAAATACAAAAAGGTTACCTCTCCAACCTTCAGAGTTTCATTGCTAAAAGACACTGGATAGTACTATTAAAAACTCAAACTACTTGTGACTTTATAAAAAACTAAAACTAGAAAATTTGAGATCAGAAGTATATGTGTACAAGATACTACATACAAGATTTTATGCTTACTAGAAAAAAGACAGGCAAGAGCAAACTAAATAAACAGAATACTTATGAGGAGTTCTATATTTTGGAATATTTGCAATTAATTGTTATTTGCTAGCCATTGGAAATAGTTTAGGATCTTTTGTCTGTATAACTTGAACAGAAATATTTGTAAATTTGCTCCTTTTAATGTATTTTCTGGCAGTATAACTTGCATATACCAAAATTTTTTACTTAATTTATGAACTGTGGTTGTAGACTCCTGCCTGTTTGATCCTACTGTGATTTGAGAAACATCAAGTAACTTGAGTACTTGAAGTGAAAATGTCTTTACGTGACCATTGGTTACCCCATTCAACTGAATAGATATTTCTCAAATATTCTTGAGATAGCACTAGCTTTTCCTGTGATAATTTTATGCCAACCCAATCATCAGCCCCTCTGACGGATCGCTGGCTCATTCTCCCTAGCAGAACCAGTCCACAAGCAAGATTCTCTCTTTGTCTTCTCTACTTCTGACCTTGGGCCTGGTACAGTTGGCACTTAATAAATAAAATATGCAATTAGAAGGAATATAGGAAAATTATTTTATGTATATAACGTAAATGTCTGGGACAAAAATAAATCCTTTCCAACCAGTGTGGGCACAATGGTATATTTAATAAACACAGTCAAACATTCAAAAAATATTAAAACATAATTACATCTCTCTTATACCTCACTGTACAAAATATTAAGAGAGACTAATTTGTGATGGTCAACCATACTTGCAAATATCATCATTCCACACCTGTGCACACTTTAGGCAAAGAATTGAGTGTATGTAAAAGTTCAAAGGCAAGAGGAACCAAGGGTGTGGGTCAGTAGGGTAAGAGATAAGGCATCTCCAATCAAGTAATAATTCAGAGTCTTAAAAGCCAAGTTGAATTATTTAGACTTCAGTTTAAGAGTAATGGGAAACTGTTGAAGGGAATTTTAATACAGCAATGACAGGATAAGATTTGTGTTTTAGGAGGATCATTTTGATGGGGGTGTGTGTGGAATAGATAGGAAGAAGACCAGACAGGGAGAAGGAAAAGGAAATAACTACGGCCTTGCTAAATATGGGAAAGTATGGGAGCAAGAAGGCCTGGCTTCACACAGGAAGTGGGATAGTCTATCCTCTGACCCTGGAGAACAGAGGTAGAAAGTCCCAGGGGAGATAGGCATTTTCAACTCAAAACCCAAGAGCCTTTATTTTCTCAGCAAAGCACTATTATAACACACTAATAGATTTTAAGTGTTAAATTAAGTTAAAACATAGGTTGAAAATTTGAAATTGTGAATTTGTAGGAAGAACAGTGTTCAAGGTTCAGTGTTATCTTTTCCAATATTTCACTCCATAGCACAGGTATGTAAGATGGAAAGAGTCGCTGTGTACTTGCTGTAGACTTGTGTTTTAAAGGGGAATGCATATGAAGAGATGCTGTAGAAGTGGGGGATTTATGGATGCATGGTTCCCATGACAAACTGTCTCAGGGACAAACTCAGATATATGTTGGGGTTGAGAATAAGAGCAAGCAAGTTACATGAAGGTATATCAAGCTTTTATGGTGATCGAAGATGACCTAGGCTGGGTTACATTACCTTTTAATACCCTTTGAACAAACTAAAAAAATAGGGCAGCTTATAATTCCTGGACCCTTGAGCACTGACTGCAGTCTAAGCTGGATAGAGATGTGAGAGGGAAAGATTGCTGATGAGTGGGGTGTATTGGGTGGAGAAAGTTGGAAGTAGAGTAGATGGAAAACGGAGATCGTTAAAGGTGCCGTGTAAGTGAGCATATGAAATTGTTAGAATGGTTAAGTAGTTTTGGATGAATTAGGGAATTATAGTTTGAATATTTTGATTGATGGCATTTCTGGACAACAACCCCAGAGTACAGCCATGGGAATGGATGGCTACAATGAATGTGTAATCTGTGCCTCTGTGGGTGCACAGGTGAGCAAGAGCACTGATGGGGAGATTATCAGGGAGATCAAAAGTAAAGAGCCATGAATGTGAGCTATTGGATGGACAACCTATATGGAGACGGTTGTCACAGAGCATAGTGCTTGAGTATTGGGAAAGGACAAAAATCCCTAAGCATAGAGCAGTTGCTAGGGGAATAGAAGATGTCAGCATGAGGGAGGCAGTGTAGTACTGGGAAGGAGGCACCTATGGGATTTGAAACTGGCAATTAGGAAGTGGGACAGTGCTTTTCAGAACTTTGGATCTTGTGGTACATAATTAGTTAAGGATGGTTATAAGAATGTTTAGTATTGTATAAAGTTTCAAAATCTTCCTTAGGAAGGTTTAAGGAGGAGGAAAACAAAAACAGGGAGAAACAAAGCAAGGAAATAATGGGTGTGGGAAGGGAAAACAGGACAGGGAATAACTGGAAGGTTTAGAAGCTTAGGTGGTGACCAAAGATTACAGGGACATGAGACATCATGTAATTAGATTGAATGTAATTACAAAACAATGCTTGAAATTAGTCAAACAATGGGATTAAGAGTTTTGCCAAAGAGAATGTTCCACTTGGTAACTAATGTGAACACACTAAAGAACCTTGAAAGACTTTTTCTCAAAACAGAGAGCAGAGTCTGACATTGCTTTCACAGGGCTGAAAAAGCATAAATTAAATTTAACTAGATCCATTATAAAACCACACTGAATTCCATTATCAATTAGGAAAGACCTCGTACTAGTACAACCAAACAACAATTCTGATTTCCTCATTTTTTTCCCTGCCTTTTTTGGCTATGGAGAAAAAGAGAAATATTTAAGAATGTTGAGATTTGGGAAAAGTAGGGAGTCCTGCAGTTTTGGCCTCAGACGCAGCTTCATTTCAGTGTCTTGCCCTCTGCTCTTGGCTCTCACTCTACGGAAGGCAAAGGGAAGTCAGGGTGTAGTTTATCACTGAGGAAAGTTCAGTCCTCTTTTCTCCCTCCATTCTCCTTATTCAGTAATTCTGAACTGGAGGTACTAAAAATCAACATATGACCTGCTCTTAAATATTCCTAGAATGGGATAAACAACTTATTTGAATGAAATTTCATACTTTTATCCTTAGAAATATTATAACCATGGAAGGTTGGTGATGTTTGACTGAAAAAAAAATATTTATGAAAATTTGTCTCATTATTATTAATTTTTTTTTTCTGTCCAGTACCCGGCCCAAGCTCCCCACAGCCTTGAGATATCAAGGCTGACAGGCCCATTGCAGCAAGTGTAAATAAACTCTCTTTAATCATTGGGTAACCAGAGTTTAGTCCTGAGCACACGTAGCATTGCAAGCTGGGAGGATGCTCTAGGGCAATTACCAATTCCACTTCTTTTGATTAATTCTTCAGAGGTATAATTTTTGCTAAATGTTGATTTATTCTGAAATTATGTTTCATAGTAACTGTACATGTATATGAGTACACATGTAAGTATAGGAAAATTGAAGATGTTTTTGCCATATATTTTGCAAGCCAAATTTTCATGACATCATCACAAAGCAGAATATATTTTTCCCCTCTCTAACATTAGAGATACTTTGGCATTAAAGTAGAACATTGTGATAGATTATACAGAAGGGAAATGCTCATCAGAGGCTAATTTTTCATTAATCATCTCATCTAAATTTGTATTTGTACAATAAGAACATCACTTTCATATAACTCTGCGTAACCATGCTAGAACCATTCTTCTATCAAAGGAGCAATTAAAATGATAGAATTTTAAGGGTTAAAATGTATTTTATGCTGTAATAGAGCATAATATTTAGGTAATTTTTAACATGTCAGTAAGTACTTAATTATATATTTGGGTTACTTCATTTTATGTGATAATTCCTTTATATGTATAGTTCAATAAACTTTTCTTAAACTCTTCAGACAAGAGGGGGATCTCCTTTAATTATCTAATTCCTTTTTCTGGGATTCATAAAGACTATATGAGTAATTCTTTACCATTATTAAAATGCTCAGACTAGAATATCCAGTAAATTCTTAGGATAGCACATTTTAGTGTTTAGCAGTCTCTATTAAGAGAGTTTTCTCTTTCTTTAGTTAGCATCTATTTTTTTTTACTAAACCTATATTTTGTTGCTTGTTTCACTATGAATATTACGATTAACAAGACAGACAAATAAAAAAAATCCTTTTCTTTTCTTCAAGGTCTAAACTTAGGTCATATTAATTTTATCTCATTAAATTCTTTATAGTGATTCTTTGAAGATTTGAGATTGCCTTCTTTTCAAAGGCTTAAATATATACATGAAATAGTTTAAGAAAAAGAAATAGAATAGAATGGTACACATAGAAAAGAACCCAGGTATAACTCTATTTTGTCTCTCTTCATCAAAGGGTGGGTTCTACTACTTCTAAACAAGGTAAACATGAAAAATAAATAGACTGCCTGTAATATTCAGATTCTGTTTTGTTTACTTATACAGACCCAGTAGAGATGGTCTTTAAAGTCTAGAAAGATGTATATAAATGTACTAAATAATTTTCTCCTGTATAAAATAATAAATACATTGGAACTTTGTTTAAAACTTAACTAAATACAAATTTAATAGATTTTCTATATGCTTCTAAAAGTAATTTTTAAATGCCATATTACAGATCATTAAGAATTTTCCTATACTATCAGTCTTCATTACTTGGTTCAATGAATTGAAATTTAGAAATAGTAAGGCAAAAAGAATCAGTAAACTCTATTTATTTTAACAGTTAACTGTGTGGATAATGTTTTAGGCAGGTTGCATATTTCTCAGTGAAACAAGATATGCGAATGAATCCATATATACATTCAAATATTCAATTTCATGTATTATATAGCCTGTCAAAGCAATTTCTGAACAATTTTTGTCAGTGGATAGTCTTTTGTCATTAGGTAAGGTCCATAAACTTTCTGCGCTGGAATTTCGTAATCTATAAAATGAATCAGAATAATAATATTTTATGGAGTTGTTCTGAGGAATGTTTGTATTTTTAAAAAGTTAATTTATTAATTTAGATCAATACTTGGTGTGAAGAAAGAACTCAATAAACATTACCTGCTACTATTATAATTTATTTCTTTAGGATACAAAAATCTTGATAATAAGGCTATTTAAGGATAATTTGTATCCTAAATTTTCTATGATTTTATGGTGCACTCATTTCTGCAAGTTCAGTCTGTCTGTCAATGAAGTATTTCCACATTTGAAACCTCATATCACTATTTTAATTCCACTTTCACTTCTTCTTGTATAGACATACTTGTTTTCTGTCCCCTATCTATGGCATGCTGCCCACACAATTGCCACTTTTATAGTGGTTGGGATCATAATGCTGTACTTATGCTGTTTGGACTTTTTATACTTATGTCCAACCCAATCAAAGATTTTGAGTTCTGGCTGGGTGCAGTGTCCCATGCCTGTAATCCCAGCACTCTGGGAGGCCAAGGTGGGAGGATCACTTGAGCTCAGGAGTTTGAGACCAGCTTGAGCAAGAAGGAGACCCCTGTCTCTACTAAAAATAGAAAAAATTAGCTGAGCATGGTGGCGTGTGCCTGTAGTCCTAGCTCCTAGGGAGGCTGAGACAGGAGGATCACTTGAGTCCAGGAGTTTGAGGTTACTGTGATGGTAGGCTGATGTCATGGCACTCTAGCTCAGGCAACAGAGTGAGACAGAGTCTCACAAAAAACAAAAACAACAACAACAACAACAAAAAAGATTTTGAGTTGTTGAAGCTGTTGATAACATTAAAATTGTCTGTATTGGTGTCTATATTTTGAATGCAACCCCAAAATTAATTAATTTGAACTCACTTAGACCAGCTCATTGGTATAATAAATTGGTATAATAAGTCTGAGTTCTCAAATGATACAATTTATTAACGAAAAAACTCTATGAGCCTTGTTTCTTCCAGTCAATTCCCCCCTCTCTGTTGCCTACCCTAACTCTAGTATTCCACTTCTGCTTCCTCCAAGCAGATATAAGCATGCTCCACACGAACAATTTGGTGTGATTGACGGTTTCCATTCACAATAACAGTCAAGACATGTTTAAGATGAATTGGCTTATGTGAAAGGAGAAGTTTCCTATTCATGTACCTATATGCTGTCATTCATCTCTCAAAAATTCCAGGGACTTCTACCACTAAAGACAAGAAAGAAATAACATATTTATATTCTCCTCACAGATAATCAGATGGCAGTAATTTTTTAAGAATCATGAATGGAGCCGTACAAGGACAGCCTTCGTTGCCTTTATAGCCATTTAACAATCTCTAGGTCTGATTGGAATCTTCCCATGCATGTGGGGTCGTTGGCCCTGATGTCTTCCTCTGTATTTATTTGCTAATTAACTTATTTGTGATATTTTATTTTGGTGTTCCCTTTGAACATGAAAATGTGTAACAAGATCATGTATCTGGCCTGCTCCAGTTAAAGTTAAATACTGTCTTTTTAAATTTTCACTTTCAAAGAAGGTATGTGACAAATGATATAGTAATTTTCCTATTTCCTCATGTTCATAAAACATTGATAATATGATTTTTACCTTCCTTTTGTTCTCAATTAAATGAAATGCTCCAATACAATTAACGTGCTCTTGCAATTTAGGTTTTCTTTAGAGGTTTCTCTTGTCTCTGATTAACAGCATTTTCCATTCATTCTGAGAACCCCCGACTGCTATTCAGAATGTTCCATTATGCCTGCCAGCTATAAATACAATTGTGAACCAATATCATTTTAATTGTTTCACTAATAACTTGTTTTAAATGATTCAACAGTCATCAGGAAAGATAAGTGCTCTTGTACCCTGCAGGCTTATGGGCACGATGGTATGAGGCAATGTGGAGTGCTGTATCGGAATAATGAAACCGTATGCAGAAGATAATGACAAAGCACTCACATAGCTGTAAAGATAAATGAAAACAGTAGATCTTCTTTTCTCAGTAATATAACATTCATTTCTAGCTCCCATTTCAATCATTAGCCCTTCCAAACAGATTAATGCACAAATACACATATGCAACATGCTGCATTGTAATAGCCGTATGCTCCCGTTTTTCCAGGCAGACTGAATGATGGAGTTAACGAGCTTTACAAATGCTCTTGTTAATTAACAAAAATTGTTACTTTCTCATGGGGGGGTTATAAATTAGACTTAATTACACCAGATAATTGCAATTGCCAGGCACTGAGCAACTCCTTCTCATTCTGTTCTTTCAGTGGCAAATCAACAATTGCAACCCTTGCCTATTTGTGTAGATGAATTTAATAAGCAAACAGCCCTTTTATGTTAATGGTTTACTGGCATTCATGGGCCTGGCAGGAGAAATGTGCTGGGGGAGGGTTTGCTAATGGCAGCACATAATCACATTAATTAAAATATAACTGCCATTTAAAGATTTGTAGTGTGGTATTAGAGCATGTTGGGAACTGAGAAAATCAAGCTAGAGTGCATATTAGCACCATTACTCTGTGTTCCCTGCACAGCAGTCAGCAACCTCATGTGTCATAAATGTAATTTATGAGTGCTATTTGCTTTGAAATATATGTTTTTAGTTCACTCATTAGAATGTAAAAATTTTCAGTGTCAGCTTCAGGAGGTTCAAAATAAATTCACTAAAACCTGAGACCCATGATCTTTTTTTAACAAATCCCTCAACAATGATTTTTTTCAATTATGACTTTTATTATTTCTTATAGCAAAATCAACTGTCTCCTTTTCTGAAGACAAATTTAAGTCCCAATGCTACTATAAACTGTGCATTTTTAGTTATACCTATATAATTCCATGTAATTGTTATGGGGTCTTTAATAAATATGGTCCTCAATTTTGTCTCTTTGTTCTTAAGAAGGTTTGTGGAAACTGCCAAGTGCTGTAAAGTTGGGCACATACAGAGAAGATAGTTGAGAAAATTTCTTGTAAAGCTTTTTATTAGTCTGTCTCTGAGATCCACGCATTAGCTTTAAAGTTATCCTTGATCTAAATCAGTCACATTTATACTTAACCTACAAAAAGGCTATGAATGTACCCTGGATAAATTACCAAGGGAGATGGCAATACTTAGAGCAGTGATGCTTAATTGATTCTTAATAATGTCAAAAGGATTCTAGTTTCAGGAATCAGCTGACTTTGACCAAAGTCCACCTTACTAAAACCTTACACCTTTAACAGTGTAAAAATTTACAATACAATTTTATTTTCCTTTTGTCCACCACTCTATAAAGTCTTCAGATTCTCGAACTATGATCTTAGCTTTCTAAGTAAGTGGAATTGACTAAAATACAGTGTGTATGACTCTTGCAGACTATGCTTTGCTATTTTTGTAAATTGTTTGGACAGCTTTCCAATGCCAGAAACTTCAGCATGCTATAGCTAAAGAAGGGAACACTTTGCCAGCCCCCAAAAACCAATAGCCCAGCCACACTAACAAGGGATTTTTTCATGTGGAGTTCAGGACCATAGCTGATATTGTTTCTCAAGATAAACCTTTGTGTCCTTGAGGAAGTAGTGCTTCTTGGAGCAGGGATGGCTGCTCTTGACTCTTCAGCCCTTTAAGGTTTCAATAGGCTTGTTAGGTACACAGATAGAATGCAGGGCCATTCTGGAAACTTGTCAGGTAGAATAAGATAAGACATTAAAAATGCATGAACACTATGATGTAGTCCCGATGCTTGGGTTTGCCTTCTACTTGGGGTGCCAAGTTGCAATTTCCTACCCATATTTTCTTACTTAGTTCTTTCTAACTAGGGACATTTCATTGTAGGGTAGATATCTGGGTCGAGAAAGCTGTTTCTGCCGATAAAACAATTTTTATTATGTCTTGCTTTTACTTTACGGGTAGATCTTGCCTTGATTCCTATCTGTGGCCTCTAAAAGGAGTGAAAGTCCTGAAATAGCATTTCTGTGTGCAAAGTACTGTGGTAACCATAGACTTTTGTGACTTGAATGGTGTCCAAGTATGATCCAATACAACTACGTAATTAGGATGTTGAGACCCACTCCAAATCATTATGTGATTGGTCTGAGGTCATACAACAAGTGAACACAAAGGTGTGGAAAACCTGGAAAAAGTGCCTATATTTTTTGTTTTCTCACCAATCTTTTTTCCGAGTATTTCCTGTGTTCCAGTAGAAAAAATTAAGAATATTTCAGTTCTTGGTTTGGGTTTTTGTTGTTGTTTGCTTGTTTTCCTGCCATATTGTTTTAATTCTGTTTAATAAATATTTTTATTGTTATGCCTTTGACTAGACATTGAAGGATCATATTTGAAAATGTCCCTGCACTTGAGTTGTCTAGTTTGCTAGGGAAAAAATGCAAACATAGGAATATTAAATCTTACTTGGGAAACACTGAGATAGAGATGGGTGCTAGGTATATTAAAAACATAGAGAAATCTTTAAGAATCCAAGGAGAAAAGAAGACAATATTTAGAATAAAAGATGTATGAAGTATAATATTGTGTTTAATAAAATATACGTGTCTTTGTACTACCAGAGGCTCCAGTGGGAAGCCAGAGGGTGTCAGGAGATAGGGCGTAGGGGCTAAATCTCATGTCATATAGGAGGCATTGAATCAGATGATGAAAAGCCAAGGGCAGGTTATTCACACGAGAGGGACGTGGTCAATTTACATGTTAGATTGACATTATATAATAATCAAATGATAGACTAATGGTACAAAATTTGAGGCAGAGAAACAAGTCAGGAAGCTGTTGATAAAAAACCAATAGTAGGAATAGAGAGGAGGAAACACACTTAGGAAAGATTTAGGAAGAAAAGTTTCAAGACTTGAATATATTTTTATATGTGAGGAATGAGGAGAGAATAATCTCCTGTTTTCTAGGCTTCTAATGTAGAGACTGGCTTTATGATATTTTTCAACTGATCTATTCCCTTACCTGCTTTGACTTTTGCTTTACTTTGAATGTGCAAGAACTTCAGTTTTGACTTAGTACTTTAGAGACAATATAAAATAGAAGTTAAAAGAAGCAACTTTGGAGTAAAACAAACCTAAATTGAAGTCCTAGCTATGTCATTTTATTTACTAACTGTGCTATTTTTTTACTTCCTAGCCTTATTACTTTGGGCAAGATATTAATATTAACTTATCTTAGATCCAGTTTTTGAACCCTTTAAATTGTGTGGTTTTTTTTAAAGATAATGCAATCAGTGACTTGATTTTGTAAAGTGCTTAATATGGTCCCTGCAACATAAGTCATCAAAAAAGTGATATCTGTTGTCATGGATGCTCACTAAGAAATGACGTTAAAGGAAACCTCAGATGTGATTAAATATTTCAATGTAAGCATCTCCACTCTTGTGATCATGATCAATACTGGAATTGTCTCCCTTAGCAAATGACATCGTGTTGATATACAGCAGGTACATAAGAAATATTATTACAATGAATGCAAAAATGAATGAATGTCCCTATTCATCCTCCTAAAGATAAAGAGGACTCCAACTCGCTGCTACACTCGTGCATTTAAACTGAAAGAAATTTTGCCTACAATACTGCATGCTCTGATACATGTTAAATGACAAGGTAGAGTTTCCAGTAATGAGATTGGGGAATGCCATCACTCCACAGGCACTGAAGCCAGGTTCATTGCAATTCAGCACTGCAGTGTGGGGGTTTGGGATGCGTAATTTAGCGCTATCATTATTGTTTTTATATGAAAAGAGACTTAAAATTGGAAATATTCACTCACCAGCTTTCCTGGAGTGCCCTTGTTTCAGGAATGGGTAAGTGGTTTCTCTGGGCCCTCACTAACATCTAGGTCTCATGTACCAACTTTCTATATTACAGGAACCTGGCAACTGATTATGGCTGTCAGACTGGTAAAGGAGAGGATTATTTCCCAATTCTGAGTATACAGATGAAGCTGAGTCACTATAAACTTTGCCTTCCATTTAGAAAAAAAAATTGAAACTAAAAATACAAATCTTCTGCAGATCCTATTTTGACCTTAATTCTACACTGAACACCATTCCAAAGTGTTTTCAAATGGTTGAGCAGGCAGGCAATGAAATTTTTTTTAATGAATCGCTATGCTTTAATTGGGTAGCTCCACTGCACAGAATATAATAAGATGGTAGGAAACACTACAGCCTATTAGATATCACATCACATGTGACATAATACTGAAATAATGCTAGCACAACAAAGTATAACAAAGCATCAACTGAAAAAGGGCAATGATTGAGAAACTTTTTAAATGCTTAGGGAAGGCTAAAGTATAACGTGACTTATAGTTGTAAGCTGTCTGGTTCTTTAACAAATAGACTGAACATCAAGTCTTCACTTAATGTCTTGAATGACCGTCAGAAAATATGGAATGCCATAAGGCAGCAGATTTCACTGCCATGGCTAAAGGAACATCTACATCACTGACTCGGACAGCTCCAAGTTATGGCTCCTTTCTAAACTTGGCAGTGCTTCCAGAATTCTGATTCAGCTAGAAATAAAATGATCTGAGTCAACACTTGACCCAAGACCAAGTGTCAAGAGGTGAAAAGGAATGTCTAGGGAAGACACTGTGCTTAAGATTCTCTTTCTTGCTTCTCACTCAAAAGCACACCCATATATATTTTGGTGTTCCTTGTGCCATGACTGCATATTATTTTGTTATTTCTCTCTTATTGAAATGTTTTTGGATGTATATGGATGTGTCAATATCTCTATCTATGATACTTTGTCGTATCCTTGAGAATCAGAACACTGAAAAAGTACCTGGCATATAATAGGGAATCTATTTAATGGAGTGGATTTATTCATAGACTTAAGTGTTCTGAGATATTGTTGGTCATAATAAAAGATGTAGAACTCTGGCAGAAAAATTACCATATTCAATGAGCAATAAAAGCATGTCAGAACTTTTAGATTACAGACTGAGTCCATGCTTATAATCTTTCACTCCTCTAGATCCCTGGAAATGATACTTATTTTAAAAACCACAACTGAAGAAAAACAAGAAGAGTAACTCTTAGTTGACAAAAAAAAAAAATCATATGAAGATTCCTACTAGATATATGGAAGATAAAAATCACATTGAAACTTTTGACAAATGCAATAAAATATTAAAATCAGTATCTTTCTGTCTCAGTTTCAACTAAGGATTCCAAAGAAGAGAATAATTACTAAGAATACTTGCCTTTTAAAGTCTAAAGTGTGATGTTAAACCTTTCATGAAGGGAATGATAAGAAACTATAGAGCATGTTCTGCCATCTGTTGCTCCTTACAAAACTGCAGTGAGAGTTGATGGGAGAGGTTTCTAGAGAGGAATTCTTTGAAGATACTGGTCAGTGTCCCTTTTGAGAGAAGCAGAGGTTTTGGGAAGAACACAGTGCATACCAACAGTTATCTCCAAAGCGCCCGGAAAGCTTGGATTCATGTCTGGAGTTTGGAAGGTATGGGCAAGTGGTTTACCTTTTCTAGGTGAGTTCTAATGGCATTTGATTGACTTGAGCTGGCAGAGAAAAAGGAAAGAAGGTTGCTGAGAGAAAACTATTTTCTACTTATAACACATTATCCTGGGAACAAGATGTGGACCCATATGAGGAAGCCAATCTGGAGCTGTTTTCAAAGGGAAACTGCCCAAGAAGAACACTTGACAAGTGTGAACTCTCCCAAACTAAATAAAAGATATGTTGCCAAGAGCTCAGTGGAGTGGAGAAATTTTAAGTGGTCAGCTGGACAAGATTACATCCCATAGCCCAGGAACTGCAGTTCAAGGTCTCTAAATTGCTATGAATGCAACTCAAGAAAAGAAGGGTCGTTGTTAGATCACAATGGAAGACTATACGCTACTTCCTTACCTCTCCCTCTCCCAGAACCTGACGCAGGAGGGTCCAGAACAGTCTGGGCTACAGTATTACAGATGAGTGAACTGGATTAGAGTTTGCACGATTGTCATATCATTAGTAGTTTGACTTAGATTTTTACATATGTGGGAAAAAATTGTTTATTATGCAACAGCAACTACAAAAAGCTATTGGACTCTCTGAAATTTTATCTGAGAGGCAGGATTGGATTAGTCTGTGGAAAAAGTCTGAAGGGAAAATCTGTACTGGAATGCTTAAAACAGCACAATTCACAATTGCAAGATGTGGAAACAACCCAAGTGTCCATCAATACATGAGTGGATTAATAAGATGTGACATATGTATACCAGGGTGTACTAATCAGCCACAAAAAAACAATGGTCAACTAACACCACTTGTATTATCCTGGATGGGGCTGGAGCCCATTCTCCTAAGTGAAGTATCACAAGAATGGAAAAACAAGCACCACATGTACTCACCATCAAATTGGTTTTAACTGATCAACACTTATGTGCACATATGGAAGTAACATTCATCGGGTGTTGGGCAGGTGGAAGGTGGGGAAGAGGGGGTGGGTATAGTCACACCTAATGGGTGTGGTGCACACTGTGTGGGGATGGGTACCCTTGTAGCTCTGACTCAGGCAGTGCAAAGGCAATATATGTAACCTAAACATTTGTAGCCCTGCTCTGTAATATTCTGAAATAAAAAATAAAAAATAAATATATAAAATCAAATTATTTCATGGCCGGGAGCAGTGGCTCAAGCCTGTAATCCTAGCACTCTGAAAGGCCAAGGCATGAGGATCGCTTGAGGTCAGGAGTTTAAGAACACCCTGAGTAAGAGCAAGACCCCTGTTTCTACTAAAAATAGAAAAATTAGCCAGGCATGGCATTGTGCACTTGTAGTCCCAAGCCACTCAGGAGGCAGAGGCAGGAGGATGGCTTGAGCACAGGAGTTTGAGGTTGCTGTGAGCTAGGCTGACACCACTGCACTCTAGCCTAGGTGACAGAGTGAGATTCTGTCTCAATAAAATAAAATAAAATAATAAAATAAAAATAAAATAGTGGGAGAATTTATGATGTTGGTTTCTCTTTGTGCCCTTCAACATTCAACTCATTTAATAAACTGATCTAGAAAAATAATGTTTCATAAATAAGGTCCTTGCCTGAAAGTGGTGGAATCTAGTCACAATAGTAATTCAGGTGCAATTAATGTAACTATGAGATGCTGTTCTGCAGCAGGAGAAACTCTTACGTTTGTACATATGCATGCACACACACACATACACACACACACACATCATAGGTCAAGCAGGTCTGATAAGACAGTGGATATAGGAGATTCTGTAGGAGATGGGGCAGTGGCAGCCTGGGAAGCTAATGATGTCTAGGAAGAACCCAAACCCAAAGGACTACCACCTAGACAACCCATTCTCACTATAAATGAGACAAAATGTCTATCCATGCAGACCACCATGCCCTGAGCTCCAAGCACACTTCCATAAGCAGATTCAGGAGACAGTCTAAGATGGAGTTACTATTGGTAATTACTAAATATTTGAGAAAAGACAATCTCATAAAGAAGGTGCAACATTAGATAAATGGTATAATTGCTATTAGAGAAAACGAAGCCAACAGAACAGTTACAACAGGTTCTAAAATGCTCATATTATTCTGAGATAGATATGCATCCATTCCAAAATCAATCAATAAAATAAATATTAAATTTTATTTATATTGAATAAAAACAGAAACACTGAATTAAATAAGTAGCAGAATAGTTATATCTGAAAAGAAAATTATTGAGCAGGAAATTGGGTAGAAATCTTTCAAAATAATAGAGCACATAGAGTTAAAGAAATTGAATGAATGAAGAAAATGTACAGGATAAGAAGCATTGATTCAAAAGTTGAGATATAATTTTATTGGAGTTAGTATTAGGCTAGATACATATATTCGCCAAATCTCCATGGCTTAACACACTGAAGTTTTATTTCCCAGTCTCACAAATCTGTTGCATGCCCAGGCTACTTTCCAGGGCAAATCTCTGTCAGGTGCTTGCTTAGTGAACCAGACAAATGAAAGTGCATGATCACACTGGCACCATGCACCACCTGCTCAGTGCTTCCACTGGAAAGTTCATTGCCCAAAGCAAGGTACATGACCAAGTCTAGTTTCAAGGAGAGAGGAATGCAGTCCTCACTTTTGTCTGCAAAAAAAGGAAGCACCACAGTGTCCAGATGGGCAAGAGAGAGAGAGGATAGACAGGAAGTAATATTCAAAGGAATAATAGAGAATATTTTCTCAGAACTGTAGAAAGACATTTGCCTTCATACAGAAAAATTTACTAAAGTTCATACTATGTGCCTAGCACTGTTCTGAATAATACTAGTTGTCAACTGTGTTTCAAAAGTGAACAAAACAGAAGCTTTGACTTCATGGCATTCAAGTTATAAAGAAGAAAACATAGAAAAGGAAGAGCAATTTTTTTTTTTTTTTTTTAGGTCCCATATATGAGTGTGAAAATGCAACACTTATCTTTCTGTGCCTGGTGTTTCAGGTGAATCATGTCCCAATTACCCTGATTTGATCATTGTATGTTATATGCTTATACCAAAATATAACATGTACTCCATGAATATGTACAATTATTATGTATCAATAAAAAATAAAGAAAAAAAGAAAGAAAAAAAAGGAAAAAGAAATAAATAAAAATAAAATAAAAGGAAGAGCAAACCAAACCCAAAGCCAGCAGAAGAAGACAAATAACAAAAGTCAGAACAGAATTAAATGAAATAGAAAACAAACAAACAAAAAATATAAAAGGTGAATGGAATAAAAAGTTGTTTCTTTGAAAAGATTAATATAACTGATAGGCATCTTGCTAGATTAACAAGGAATAGAAGAGAAAGGAGCCAAATAAACTCAATCAGAAATGAAAAAGGAGACATTACAACTGATAGCACAGAAATACAAAATATCATCTGTGAATACTATGAAAATCTATGTGAACATAAACTAGAAAATGTAGAAAAAAATGGACAAATTCCTAGAAACACACAACCTCCCAAGACCCCACCAGGCAATAATGAGCAGTGAGATCGAAGCAATAATAAAAACTCTTTAAACAACAACAACAAAAAATCCCTGGAGGAAATAGATTCACAGCCAATTTCCACCAGATATACAGAGAAAAACTGGTACCCATAATGCAGAAGTTATTCCATAACATTAAGAAGGAAGGCATCCTCCCCAACTCATTCTACAAAGTGTTCTTAGAATATGTGTAAACAGTAGATAAATCAGTTAAACGACTCTGTAATTTGTTCACTTTTTAAGCAAGCATGAGGTAATTTGTTAATTTAGTCTTAATATTCACCCTGATCTTTACAATAAACATTATTTTGTTAAATTAGGGTGAATAATATAGTCATCAGGAAATTAGAGAAAATACAAAAGCCATCACACCATACCACCCAAAATTAGTGAAAAGAATAAACAAGAATTAAAATATTTAATCCCTTCATTTTCTTTTTTATGTGGATTTTTTTTCTTTGAAATATATGCAGGAAATGCAAGAACACAAGAAGATATTCACTTAACAGAGTTGTGTATAAAATAGAAAAAGTTACTCTTTCCTCTGTAATTGGGTGTTAAATGTGTCTGAGACCAATGAAGAGTCTCAGGTCCAAAAAATCTTCTTCTGATCAATTTTCTTCAAAAAATTACTTGTACCAAATTTGTTAGAGCTTTAAGTAATTAAGCATAGTCATCATTTTGCACTTTTACAAGCCTGGAGATAAGTTTATGCATTTTAATTGTTAGGACAAATTAAGTCTATGTATTTAGTAAATTTATTTCAGAGCAGAAACTGACAGTTGAGATTGAACAAAAGGTTTTAATCAAGCTATTTACTTAAATTAACGGAGAAATCCAATTATATTTAAACAATAATATAATTGATATAAAAACAGTATTAAAGAAGTGCACTTGCACCTGCTCAGGTAAATATGACTATTGCATCATTTGAACAAAGTGTGTTTATGTGTCTTTGGAGCATTTCTGTAGTATAGACTTTCGCTAGTGCTGGTTAACTCTCATTCTTAGTGGTCCACATGTTTGAGATCTTTCTGCATAAACAGGATAGATTTTTTTTAATGTTAGGCAAAGGGGAAATCAAATTATAGAAAATTCTACTTTCAAATTTTAATTTAATATACAATGTGATAGAAGTGCAAAGGAGTAACAATTCATAAATTTATGAGTAATTCAAGAAGAAAAAAGAACGTGAACCAAAAACAGGTACAAATTTAATATTTGGAAATGTAGTACTTGAAATGTTTCCAAGAGAATCTAGAAAGGAATATAGAATACAATGGCACATTTGAGATGAAAACCCATCTCTGTGTATACATACACTCATCTTTGATTGACCACCACTTTACTCCCTGCTTCATGATCCTCTGTTGGGTGCCTTCTTGTCCCAGCAACTGCCTTTCAAGGTCTCATCCACATTCTCATGGTTCTTCCAGGAGTACCTTGACAGCTCAGAGCATCCATGTGGCAGGGAACTGAAGCCTGAATTGTTCCCTGTGCATCCAGATGAAGCAGGTGACGGCATTCATCTCCTTACTCATGGAAACAGAAAGACAACCACTAAGGACTGCCTAGGTTTGCCTAAGTTTGTGAACACTCTTGGCAAAGAAACAGTCTGACTAGGCAATAAAAAAAGTTTGATTGGTTCAACACCAATTGTTTTAACAATTTGCATATCCATAATAAAATAAACTTCAAGATCAAGGACCATTTCTTAAAGCTTCTTTCATAAGAAGCATGTAGCACCACTTGATAAGTGCTTGACAGTTTTAAAAACACATTCACATATATTTGGATCACACTTATTAGCCTACGTGAGAGCAGTTAAAACACTGCATGCTTGAGGAACAGGCACTCAACCTTGGGCCCTCACTTTTGCTCAGATATGTTACCTGCTTACCACATGGCGGGCCAGTCTTAAATGCAAAGAATTTAGGGACAGATAAAACATGTCCCCTTTCCTTGAAGAGTTTACAATCCACCGGGGGAAAAGGACACATAGACAGTACTTTTGAATACTAAATAATATGAAACCTGCTCTGATAGAGGAATGCCTTAGGCACTATCACAGGACAGATGTTACTCACAAGTGAGTTTGTGTGTCTTTGGGGTCAAGGCCTTCATGAAGAGGTGATGCCTGACTTGAATCTTAAGAGACTATAAAGAATTAATAGGTGAATGATCAGGAAATAACAGGGTAAGGAGATGGTGGACCTATGAAAAATAAAATAAAATAAAGTAAAAGCAAGTGCAGATGTGCAGAGGGAAAACACACAAGTCCTTTACTATAAGAGCATAAAGAAAAAAGTAGTTTTGGGATGAAGTTGGAGAGGAAGGCAGAGATCATAGAGAGTATAATCAAGGATTGGAGTCTTTATCAATATGGACAAATTACTGTATTTATTTTAGACAGAATCCTTATAATTTAAAAGAATGGATTTTAGTGAGAAAAGACTCATTAGCCTATAATCGAGTTATGATTAAAGGTACTACAGAAGCATAACAAAGATAAACCGCAGCCCCAGGTCTCAGGCAAGTCACATTATTTGCAAATGCAAATATACAATCTAGTCACAACAAAGAACAAAAGGAGTACTATATCTATTAAGTGCTTGCTATTAAGCTTTGCCTGAAATGATTAAAGAAAGCTTCATAGAGGAGTTCAGATATAATCGCTAGGATTGTCACTGAAGAAAGGAAGAGAAAAAATATTTCAGAGGGCAGAATAGAATGCACGAACATGTAGAGTGGAAAAATAGAAATAGATTGCTGTGCTTGGGACAATAAAGAAGAGAGTATAGCTGGGAAGATAAGTGGCAGACACTTGTCAACCCTGCTAAATTGTTACTACAGACAGGTCTCCAATATCTCCCCAACAGGAACTGAAGTGTTAGCCTCTCTGTGAATAAGCCATTGGTTTCCTCAAGGTCACACGCAAACATTATTAAAATATTTTTAGCAGTGATCATTGTAGTCAAAATTAAATACAAAGGGAAAGAGGGAAAGGCAAGTAGAGAGATTAAAAAGTAACAAAGAAAAGTATTGCAGTAGTTCATTGATGTTTGTAAACTCTAAGGCAGTTCTGCATGCACCAGGGATTACAGGAATCAGGCATGGATAAATACTGGACAAAGATATTTCTCCAAATTCTCTTTGCCTCCAAACTGATGTTTTCTCCACTGTGAAGACATTGTTTTCATGCAGACTCCTAGGTTATACCAAAGGTTTGTTACATGACCTGTAGTTATTTAATTTTATATTCTTTCTCACCCTAAGTGTGAGTCAGTATCAATACCAATGACTGAATGTAAGAATACCAATGCCCCTGATGCTGTGATTGAAGCATTTTGGCGTCAGTTTCCCTTGAGGAGATCTTTTCGTATAAGTCCTTGTTTTCCTAGCATTTTGTCCATTATAACATGGTGTTCACTGGAGAATTCACATCAGATCTAAATACTGGCATATGACTGTAAACTTTTATATTTAAAGAATGCTGTGTAGCTGTTCATAACATATAAAAGCCAGTTTATTTTTTGGGAAGGGTCAGAAAGAATAAACCAGTAATTTTCTTTCACTGACATCAGTGGAAACTGCTTTCTGTTAGATCGATGCATAAAAAATTTAGTTTTAATACCTTTGCAATACCTTAGCATTGACATCTGTATGTTTAGAAATGAGTGTTGTAAACCTTCAACATTTTATAAATGAAAAGAAGAAATGATTTAATTATAAGTAGTGTATACAATATCATGATTATTATTGTTAGTGATAATAACAGTAAGAGATGATCCAAGGATAAATGAATATATATTTTTCCAATTTATATGTTGATAAAGTCACTTAAGCGAATTAAAACCTCCACTTCTCTGCAGGGCAATACATTATCGTCTATACAAACAATTATGAAAGAATAAGTCAATTTTAGTATTTATTAAGCACAGTATTCTACCTTGCATCTATCATGCAATGAAGCATCAAAAGGTAATTTATGGAGAAACTGATATTTTAAATTATTGAGTTATATTTTGCAAACCATTTCTTTTGATGAACTTACTTCCTGATCAGAACAATGCTGTATACATTTTGATCATTGTATAATTTTTTTCCATCTGTATGTCTTTCAAGTTCAAGTCTGGATATCTTGAGTTTGTTGTTTATGCCCCCATTAAATTGCCTGAACTCTATCTCAAAGTCAAAATCATGCTTATGTTACATAAAACCCAAGGGGAAATTTGTTTCCTGCAGGGCCTCAGTTAAAAAGATGCCTTTCCATATAAAGATCCTTAATATTTCTGAAATCACATTTTCCCTGAATGTTAAAATCTGCTTTTCATTACGTTGCAATGGTAAATGCTTTTGCTTGGGCGTTTGTGATCCAAAGCTTACCTCAGCAGGGTCACTCCACAGTCTCTTAAAGCAAACCTGACGCACGCACTTAGGACGTGCTGTCTGTCACCAAGCTCAGCTGAAGCAAAGGCAGTAGCAGGGCTGTGCTGCTCAGAGTGGGTCAGATCATTCTACCAGTGCACGCACTGTCACTGGGCTGGGGAACTTCTCATCTAATTGTTTTGCATTAAGTGTGTGTTTCCAAAGACAACAAAGTTAACCATTTATATTTTCAGGAGGTGAAAAGTGAAAGAGAAAAAGTAAATAATGCATAGCCTTAATGATCACACGTAACCAACTGCTAAAGTTTCATTTCATCCAAATAAAAAATGTTGTTTTGTGTTTTTCTTAGATATCGTTTCCTTCTAGAGACCAGGAAATAGCTATGGGGCTTGAAGAACTAACCCCCATGGAGGTGCTCTCTGATTGAGTGGTTGGCACCTTAATTTCTTATGGTGACAGTTTCATGGGGAGAGTCCCACAGTTTTAGGGCTTATAGTTTCTAAAAGCTGATTGATTGACTTCTGCTATAGGAGGGGAACATGCTGCTCCACAGTGCAGATAGGTGGAGTCACTTCCTCTCCAGTAACTTTAACAGCCTATATAACACAGAGGGGGCCATTGAGAAAGTTAGATATTATTTAAACTCATTAATATTCTGCTATGAAGTTTGTTACTAGGCAATTATTCAAATGAACCAATCTGTAGCCTTGTGAAAACTATGTTTAATGAAGCTTGCAAGTGGAAATTTCTTTCTTCTATTTATCGCCAAATATCAAAACCAGACCTTCTTAAGGGAGGCAATAACCTTAGTCCAAAGAAAATCGGCTACAATCCAATCACTTGCATGTAAAGATTAAGCATGTACATAAACCAGAAAGACAATTCTGGTTTGATTCTAGCAGGAATGGATTACCATTCTTCTGTAATCTTTCCTTTGAAAAAATGATTATCCAAATAATACATTCACAAGTTCTAATTTCAGTACCTCTTCATCATCAAGAGGAAAGGTGATTAAATATTTAGCACTCACAGCTCCCTATGGAGTAGTTATTATCGTCCCCATTATAAAATGAGGAAAAAAAACACTAAGAAGGATTAAATAAATTGCCTAAGGACACAGCTAGACAGTGGCACAGACAGGATTCAAACTTATATCTGACTTACAACATATTCTTTTTCACTTCCCTATGTTTCCTCCCAATAAATAATTATTATGATTGTATTACATGAAGGATACTATGAAGAGATTATATAGGCTACAAATAAAAATAAGGTCTCTTACTCTGCAGATTAACTGATATAGTAAATTTACTGATACAATGTTACACTCTTTGTATATAGAGAGGAGGAACTGATCATTAAGACTAGAACTTTCTGGGAAAGTCTTCAAGTGAAGCTTGGAAAGGAGCAAAGAACTCCTGTCTGGAAGGAGAACATGTTCAAAACTGAAGGAGGCAGGGAGGCTGCCTCGGATTCCATTACTACTCAACACTGGCACGTAAGACAAGATCTTATACATAGTGGATGATACGTAGAGAGTTGTTTGATAGGAATGACGACTAATTAATAAAATAAGTTGACTGAAGTGAATTTTTTTATGTAGAAAAATAGTATAAGAGATAAACTTGGACAGATAGGTAAAAAGGGAGTGTGTAGAGTGATCTCACTGCAAGACTATGGGTTTTGACGTTTAATGGCTAGAAAATGGGAGAGACCATGTAGGTTGAATGGTAAAAGACAAAGATCAGATGTGTTGTCTGGGAGGGACTCGAAGGGGAGAGACTGGTGTGAGCAAAACAGTAGCCCGATGTGAGATAATGAGAACCTTGGCTGGGAGTACTAGGGGGGAATGAAAAGAAATAGCCTTGCACATGTAACAGTGAAAGCCTACTTCAAGAATATGTATGACATACGTATTCCAAAAAAATGAATACATCCCTGTGAGCAAGTTTCTCTTACAATTGAAGATATACAAACAAATATTGGTATTAAAATAAATTTATTTAGATTCTAGGAAACAAATTTTAAAGCATTTTTAAAAATTTGATTAGCATTTACCATTCAATTGCAGCCTATATCTTTTTGTGTATATATATATATATATATATATATATATATATATATATATTAACTTACAGTGTAATTTGCTGACAAAACCTCATAGAGTCTACACAGAAAAAAAGGCACCAGACTTTTCCAGTAATTTAGCAATCCACTTGGTCTTCCCATATTAAGAGGAAAAACATGATGATAAAACCTTAGGCCAAGAAGATAACATCTTACCTCTGAATTATGTGAGATTAAAAGTTAAAAAAATAAAAATGAAGCTTATTTGCTTTCTCTGACTTCTTTTTACTGTGAAACAAAACAAACATGAAAAGTCTAAAATTATAAGATCATCTGTTATTTTGACTTAACAGAACTCAATCTTTAAGTGGACTTTTTGTTTTTAACCCTGGCCTCCTACTAGAATCAAAATAAGATATATTGGTGACCTGCCACTAGTCAAGTCGAACGTCATAGTGCAAGTGCATTGTTATTACGCTCAGGGCTCTCATAGGGCAACCAAGGTAAACTAACACCCAGAAGTCACCCAGAGTTGCCCTTCAAAATCACTTGCAGCTATTTGTTATTTAATCTCCACGACAATGCATTTGTGACAAAGGTCAAGATCTCTTTGTAGGCAACCAGGTGGCTGAGTCAAGCCACATGAAATTCAGGGTTTTAGGTCTTTATTGAACAGCTCAATTTTCATCTCTCTGTTTATTAGACCAAAGTAAGTAATAAGACCTAACCCAACTATGTATTCAAAGTGCATGACCATAAAAGATAGATGTCTTGGCCACAATAAAAATTTTAAAACAAAAAATAAATAAAAAGATGTTTCATACAGCTGTGGAGTTTGAGTTTATAGAATAGTATTTGTTAACACAATAACAATCTTAGCATTAAGAGCTTATATTTCTTAAAAGCTCTTCAGAGCTCAGAATACTCACTAATACACTGTAGCAGATGGCATATAAATGGGCCTGCTTCCTATTTTTTTTAGCTTTTGTTTTAAACTTATTTATTAATCCACAAAAGAAGCAAAGAGAAGTGTTTTCTATAGGAAAAGTGTAAAAGCAGAGATTATGAATGTAAAAAATAAAGACTGGTGTAAGAACCAGCCCTGAAATAATGGGAAATAGATTTCTGTCAAAGAGCAAAAGTAATAATGATAATGAAGAAAATCTCAATTTTTCCCCTTTGATGTGAAAAGAGAAACACTGTTCGTCTTCTTCTGTTAAACCTCACCTCTCACCAAGCACATCAGTTCTAAGTTTTAATATTAAATGTATGCCAGTATAGTCATAATAATGAGTTTTGTCTGTCTATATACATATATATTTACATTTAAATTCATAGCATACTATCATTTGATGCATTCATTTTCTAAAATGTCAATGTTTTATTTTACATATATAAGGAGATAAACAAAAAATTAAGGGAATAACAAAAGGATCAGAAACAATATAGCACAATAACAGTGACACAAAGAACCCCTGGGAGTCATACAGAATCTTTTTCTATCTGCAAGAGGCCAACAGGCTTCCCTGTTTAAGACAGATACTTGTTTCTGTACTCTCTGTGCACATCCACGATACACTACACTAAGAAGCAACACACCAACTATCAAGTTCTTTTTCCACTATTTAATAACAGTACACTTTTCACACAGCCTCTGAACTTTTCTGTGCCTTTGTTCAGTCATGTGGAAAATTAACGTATTGGACTATAATCTTTTAGGTTTCTTCTATTTCTAAGAGTCAGGAAGTATAGACACATTAAAGAGATTTTATTTTCTTAAATTGAGTTCAGGAATTTTTTTCATAACTCATAAAAATATTTTTTTTAAAAAAAGGCCGAGTTCTGATATCAAATGCAGAATCTCACTATGTGCATGGGGCCAAATACTTCCAAGGAGAGATGCAAGTGTGTGTGTCTATTGTGTCTGTGTGTGTGTGGTGTTTGTGCACACCCACATACATGTGTAAGTGCACACCATTAGGATAGCATATTGAATACTATATGAGTATAAAATGTATACATTCTCATATATGTATCAACCATATTAATTCCATGAGATATTCTATTACTTTTGTAAAATTTAAAAGAAATCATGAAAGTCATCTAAATGCACCAGTTCTAATTGGAAGGTGGTTAAAATCATATATGCAAAAGTTAATCTGGTCTTACTTTACAATAGATGGATTCAGTAAAGACATTTAGACTTATAGTATAAGTTTATAGTCATCCTAATTGAGAATAACATATTTTTAAAATCGACTATCCATGACTTGTGTGTTGCATTGAAAGAAAGGTAAGATATAGAGGGGGCTATTGCATCAACTACTATGAATTTTAAAGGGTTACTAAATCTTGTGGTGCTAGTGTGGCAAAGTCACAATAACTTCAGAATTAATTATTTAGGTTTGAAAGTCCAGCAATTTCATGAAGCCAGGAAGGAAACACATGGCATCCTCTCAACTACACCGGTGTTCAAAGCAATATACACAAAGTGAATGTCCCGAACCAAGCGGCCTTTTTTTGAATTCCAGCTCCAGCTCTGTCACTTTCAAACGAGTGACTTGGACAAGTTATTTAATCTCTCTGTAACTTAATGTCTTCATTCTTGCAAAGGAGGTGGTAATTGTCTTTACCTTGTAGAATGGAATATATGTGCTTAGAAAAAATGGCAAGCAGAGAGTAAGCATATGATAAATGTGTGATGTCTACTTTTCCATTTAGTGTCCCTCGACAGTCTCTGTAGAGTTCTGAGAAAGCTCTTCTTTTTGATGTTTCCTTCGTGGACTCTTTATCTACTTACCACCTCCCTTTAGGCTATAGCTTTCTGTGATGAGATGAGATTTGATAAGATCTTCAGCCCTTTATTTTTCTTCACTCATGGACGAAAAAATTAATTAACTCAATAAATGTTTACTGAATAAATACTATGTGCCTGGTACTATTTTAAACATTGTGGTCACATGAATCCTGCATCAGATAAAGAGTCTATGGGTAAAAATAACATAGAGCTATGGAGTTTCCATTATTCCATAATGTGACATTTGAGCAGGGACGTCTAAGAAGAGAGCCAGTATTCCAGGGGTATATTTGAGGTGTGCATTTTTAAGAAAGAAATAACAGCAAGTGCAAAGACCCCGTGTGCAGGACATGTTTGGTGTTGAGGACATCACAGAGGCCAGTGTGTCTGGAGAAAAGTGAGGGAAGAAACGTGATCATGAGGCCCCAGGAGATGAGAACACACAGTCCTTCATAAGAAATGTAGCTTTTACTCTGAGAGTGGAATGGAACCATTGAAAGGTCTGAGCTGAGAAGCACATGATCTAACATGGTTACAAACAAAACACAATAAAGAAAACAAGCCTTTGGCTGCTGTATCGCATACAGATTATAGGAAGACAAGCGCCAATGCAATCAGAAAGCTATTGAAATAATCCCAGGCAAGAAATAATAGTATCTTGAACACAGGTAGCCATAACGAAGATGAAGAAAGAATTTGGATTCTGCGTGTGCAGCATTTAAGAATAGAACAACAGGGTTTATTTACAGATTGAATGTGGATGAAAGAGAAAGAGAGGTTAAGGACAATTTCAATTTTTTTGGTATGAGTGTCTGAAAGGGTGCCGTTGATTTTTAATGAGGTGGAAAATTTGCAGGATGGGTAGAGTTTGTGGAATCAGGGAGAATCAGGAGAGTCTGATTTTGTGAATTTGCTTAAATTTGTGATGTCTATTAGATATTTATGTGGGTTCATCAAGGAGGTTGTGGAGTAGAAAGTCAAGATGTGGTTACTCTTGGGTGGACTCCTTGTTATCATAATGTTTTTGTTACGTTCATTGCTATCATGCATTGACCCCATATTATTAGTCATTTATCTCATTACATCCATGCAAGTTAGTATAACAATAAGTAAAAAGAATGTCTTTCTTTCTACTCTACCCAACAAGGTATTGGTCATCTCAGTAAGCAAGATGGACAGCTGCGTGGTGTGAATCACAGGGACAGCCTCACCAGTTCTTGGTTCCATGTTTTGTCACCACTCCACATTTAGACATTATTTTCCTTACATTATATTTCTGTATCCACAGCCCGTTGAACTTCAGTCTCATACACAGCAAGATGTATGGGGTGATTATTGACTCTGAGAAGAAGAAGAAAAAAATGAAACAAAATAATTGACTAGTTTTGACTATCCAGTTTAGTCAGTATAGTGATCCCTGCAGATGATGGTAAGCACTTTAACTCACGTTCATTCCATCAGTCCGAGTATAAGTGTTCCTCCTATTACCGGTCCTCATTTTTCCCTCTGACCTATCCCTACTTTAAATGTCTTTCTCGTCTGTTGTAAGCATATTTAGCAACAGGGGAATGGAATTTTATTTACTCCTGAGAATTCTGATGACTCATTAGCTGAGATGATTTTGTTATACTGCATTAATGTGCTTGTTATTACAGTCTTTATGATAAAAGCATGTTTTCTCTTTTATTTAAAAGTTTGTTCTAAATATACACAAAATCATATGTAATGCCTGCAAGGATTAAAATTGCTACACTTTGCATCTCATATATTTTCTTTTCTTTCTATACCTACTCTTTCTTACATTTCATTCTATGTCATTTGTCTTCAATTGAATATGATCATTTCTCACCAGAGTTCCTCATTTTACTCTAGGAAGTTGACTCTAAATTCTTCAAATGCTCAAAATTCAATAAACTTTTACTAATACAATGAGATTCATTCTTTGGAATGTCTCTAAAACAATGCGTGTTCCATGCACCAAATCAAAATATGCATACCACTATCCCTGTATTTCCAAAGCTGTTTCTAATTACTGGTTGAAAATTCCCCTGTTATTCATTAAAGGCTGAGATTCTTTTAAAATGCTTATTTACGGCTGCTTGGTCCTCAGGGGCAGACTGTGGATTTAATCGCCTACAGCACCACTTCTCTTCTAACATTTGGCCAACTGAGCTTTAGGTAACTTGCCAGCCAAGGGGCATTACGTTCCTACTCAGTGTATGGATAAGGTAGCCACGATCCAATATGCTTCGTTTACTTCCAAGTATTATTAACGCTAATGAGCATACATCCACACATCAAGAAAAGATACAGAATAGAGTCACTGATTCTCAGACTTCATTAAGCACAGTATTATTTTGTTCAGGGGCAATTCTCTAATTTTAGAATGTTCTCTAAAGACAGATGAAAACAAATACACTGTAACTAATAAAAAGTATTGCATCCCTCTTTAATAGGTGGAATGTATTCAGATACAACCGTGAGTTTAAAAAGATACTTTCTGAGGAAATAATTAGTGTCATATAATAGAAAGTAATTCATTAAATTACAATGAATTTTATTTTATCTTGCTGTAAGTAAAATAGGCAGGTGTCTATATTAATTTTGTATCTTCTTTTGTGACTGTTATGTATGACATAAGTTTCTCATTTAAATTTAATTTTGTTATGGGATTAATATTTTGGTATTAACTGTACATATTTATAAGCCTTCAGTTCTGCATCTGCAATATAAATTAAAAGAAATCTTTCCTCTTGGAAATGTCAGGTTATTTTTTTTTTACTCTAAACCCAGAGTATATGTTCAAGATCTCTTCTAAAATGATAACCTTCCTCTGAGTCGTAGGAGTTTAAGCACATCTCTGGATTAGTCTGGCTTCAGTGAGGTTAAACGCAGCAACGGTGTGCCTACAAAGAGATACGATAAGCGGTTATAATGGGCATCACTCAACACGGCACCAAATATAAATCCAAACTAACAAACACTCTTCCCCACAAATCCTCTCAAGTTAAATTCCTCAAATTTAATTATTATAGCAAATGGTAATATAACAAGGGTGTCTACTGTCAGAAAAAAAATGTTTAAAGCAGATGTGAACCATACAAAGCATATGTAAACCACATGCGATCCACAGCCAGGTCACAGGACCCGCTGAAAGAGCACATGTGGAGTACGTGAACCACATGTGGACACATGTTGCAAAATCATGTGTTTCTGTTCATTGCCAAGACTCAGATCATATTCTAAAGAAATCAGGCGCTCTTAAATAAACTTTGTACTTCTTAAGGTAAATGGATACCTTTTTGTTTAAAATCCCTTAGTGCAAACAGACAAGGGTCCTCAACTCTTAACTCTGGGCTTGAAAGTACTCAAATCCTTGTTTCACTCCTATTTTCCTATCCCAGGATAATTCAGTTGATGATTCCAAGGGAATAAAGATTTCATTCTGGCCCATAGCTAATTCTTTGAGGATGCCATAGTTTATAGTAAAACCTAAGCAAACAGAGCCTAAGTGTGCGAATTAGGAACAAGTGTGACTTGAATGGGTTTTTCTTTCCTAAAATAATCAAACTGGCAAGTTGCTGATGCCTTATTTTAAGTATCTTGAATAAAATTAAACTCTTCTACACTCATAGAAAATAGCCAAAGTGTAAAAATTCAAGAAGAGTGTTAACTTTATTTTATAATTTGAGGCAATAAGATATTTATATAATTTAAAATGAACATTAAAAGGGCATACACATATACAGGGAAATAGGCACAAATGTGTTACCTTTCATTGTTATTTTCTAGAACATTATAATAATAACACCACCTTATGCATGGGCATTCATTCATGTAGAATCTAAATGTATTATTTGATCTGATCCTCTTCACCACCCTATAAGAAATGCAGTACAACTAGAAATAGAGATGACAATTACATATTATTATAGAAAGAACTTAGCATAAAATAACAATGAAAGGAATCATAGTTTGGCTCCCTTAGCTATTAGACTTATGGCTTCAAACAATTCATGCACTTTCTTTAGTCTCAGTTTTTTGCATTAAGCAACAAGTAGATTATACACTTGCTTTCTAAATATACTTATAAATTTCACAAACTAGTATATGTAAAATCACATTGTAAACAGCACTATATTATATGTATACATGTTAGTGATTCTCATCGACAGCACATGAGGAAAACTTAGATTCAGAAAGATAAGCCAATTGTCACATGAGCAATAACTAGTAGGGCTAAGAGTAGAAAATAGATGTATATATTTTGACATTTCCTCATTTGCTTTCAAAAGCCAAAGCTAAGAAGAGTATGCTTTCTATTAACAGTACATTTATTCATATGACAGGACACACGTATTGACATCACAGATAATCATTATAGTAATAATGTCATATTCACATTTATAGAATTTTACAGTTTCCAATGTGAAGCAAAATCCAGGCAGTATTTGTCTTTTCCGCTTTGTATAGCAGATAATCAGGGGCTATTTTCCACTTTCTACAGATTACATAGTAATCTAAATACAAAACATAAATTATGTAAATTCATATACTTATTAAGAAAGTAAAATAAGAATGAAATTCAAGAGACGAAATATTCAGTCCAGTAAATATTTTCCACTAAGCTGAAATATTGAGATATAACATTGTCAGGCTTTTAATAATATGTGTCTATATACCCATACACATAATAATGTTTTTAATGGTGTTGCTATTAAGAATAGGGGTGTCGGAAGAAAAGCAAGGAATTGAAAGGAGACAGTGTAACACTGAGTGGAATAGAAGATTTTCCTTTGTTACCCTTTCTGGCAAAATTCAGTAGACTTTTCAGCATTTCCTGAAAAGATAGATACTCCAAGCTGCTTACTGCACTTGAAATCAGTTACTGCCTACTGTTTCTTGTTGCTTTTGAAAGTAAAATTCTATTATATCTGAAGACTTTTAAGCTATTCTTCTCAGAGATACATTTTTGAGCTCTAATGTCTTTGCTAGTATGACTTTTCTCCTCTAAACTAGGCTTACTGTCACTCATACTTCAAGATAAAATTCTAATATCACTTCTGTGAATCCTTCCTGGACTCTCCTAGACAATTGTTGCCATCTTTCCACAGCACTTGTCACATTTTGATACAAATTATCTATTTGCATATCTACCTTTTATCTCTACTTGTCTGAAAATTCTTCAAGGACAGGTCATTAATTTTGTTAACTGTTTACCCATAGTGCTTATTAAAGTTATTTAAAATGGCAAATTATGAGTAAATATAAAATGAATGAATAAATATGATATGATATGTTGTTGCCTTTCCTTTCTGATGTCAGTTGATTTAGAAGCTCACATGCTCAGTTCAGGTGCAGTTTGGTGACCAGCCACGTTCTGTACTAAACTAACTTCCACTTTAAAAGAAATTAATTCAAATAACCAGTCCACTGGATTTGCATTAATTTCTCCGGAGTGTTTAGTTTATAAACCGTTCCTTTAAAGAAGTGGCTAGAGGAATTGTCTATCTCTTCTTTTAGGTGATAATAAGTTACACATGACATATTATTATTTTTCACGAGACCTGTTCCCCATGAAGCTGGGAAGAATATTTATGTCAGGCTTTGTAGACAATATCACTGCATTGGGTCTGGAATTATTTTTCTGGATTTTGACACTAGATTACGTACACAGTTTTACTATACCTTATATCTCCATTGGAAGTACACAAAAGAGTAATATTTTGTCATTCCAATTTGCCACAACCCATTGACATTTCTATATTAGAGATGCAGAGCTGAAAATGTGTCTCACTCCTTTTCGTCTCACTTTAATAAGCCATGAGAAATGAGACTCACTCAATATTTTGGCTGCGTATTTTTTACCATGTGCAAGACAGACACAGAACCAATCAGCCTTCCAGAGGGTATGCTGATCTTGCAGCCTTTTCACATTTGATCAACGCAAACTTGACAATCTGATGCTTAGTTTCTTGCAAGGTTTGATCTTACACATTAAAACAGGAATAAAATTTCCATCTGAATCAGAACCAATTGTTCTGTCCCTATTCTCCCATCTAAATCTCTCCCCATCATAATCTCTGCACTTTCACATGACCACAATTATGATCATTGTTTCATAACTGCCTATTGTGCATAAGGTGACGTACAAACTACTTTTGTGCACAAAAATGGTTTGTGCAGTCTAGACCCAACCTGTATTATCATGCTTATTGTTAAACATTTTATCTGCCTCCTCCTACTCACCTTCATACTCTAACCACATGAAGATCCTATGGCTTCAACATATGATCTTTGATTGATTGGCCTGGCTTCTCTTATCATCACCTCTGCCTGTGACAATCTTTACTGATTCCTCAGTAATCAACTGAAATGTTATCTACTCTATGAATCTGTTCCTTTCAATTCTTTCAGAGCACTTTGTACTACTTCTAAGGAAGAAATCATAACACTGTAGTAAAATTATTTGCTAAGGCATCCTTCCTTGTACTTGTCTGAAGAATTTATCAAGATAACAAATTATATCATATTCCATATACCCTTGTATCCACCTGGTGATTTTAAAAGTACATGATAAGGGCTTGACACCTCATAGGAAGTGATGGAGAGAGGGAGCAGCCAGTCTTCTGTGATGAGGAGCAGTTAATGTGCACATCTCAAAATATGCTTTAGATCCTAATAAAAAAAAAACTGTCATTCTTAATTTCTAGTGATTCATTTTATAGATGAGGATGCCTCTGCAGATAAGGGAAATCCTTTAGATTCTGAACAGGTCTGTTTGCTTTCTTGCAGAGTATTGTATGTGTTTGGTTGGGAGGCTCTTTTTAGGTACATACTTTTTTTAATTTTGAATTTTTAATTATTGTGCGTACATAATAGTCATATATATTTATAGGGTACATGTGGTGTTTTGATACAGGCATACAATGTATATTTAATCAAATAAGAGTAATTGGGGTATCCATCACATCAAGCATTCCAGTTCCACTAATTTCATTATTTTAAAATATACTCTACCATTGTTGATTATATTCATTTTGTTGTGGTATCAAATATTGTTTATTCTATCCAACTATATTTTTTCACCCATTAACCATTGCCGTTTTATCTTCTCCCCACCATCACTACCCTTTCCAACTCTTGTAACCATCACTCTACTGTCTCCATGGGATCATTTATGTTTTAATATTTACCTCCCACATATGAGTGAGAACGTGCAAGATTTTAAGCTGATTAAAAAATGGGCAAAAGATCTGAATGCACATTTCTCAGAAGAAGACATACATATGGCCAACAGGTATATGAAAAACTGTTCAACATCACTAGTCACCAGAGAAATGCAAATCAAAACCACAATGAGATATCTCAGCCCAATTAAAATGGCTTTTATAAAACGACAGACAATAATGAATGCTGGCAAGGATGTGTAGAAAGGGGAACACTTATACACTTTTGATGGGAATGTACACTATGAAAAATGGTATTGAGGTTCCTCAAAAAACTAAAAAATAGAGTTACCATATGACCCAACAATCCCACTGCTAGGTATATATCCAAAAGATAGGAAATCAGTATATTGAGAGGATATCTGAATTCCCATGTTTATTGCAGCACTATTCACAAAAGCTAAGATTGGGAATCAGCCTAAGTGTCCACCAATGGATGAATGGATAAATTAACTGCAGTACACATGCAGAATGGAATATGATATAGCCCTATAAAAGAATGTAATCCTGCCATTTGTAACAACATGGATGGAACTGGAGAACATTATGTTAGGTGAAATAAGAAAAGCACAGAAATACAGACTGGTTTTTAACTTTTGATTTTATTATGACATCACATCCCAATGACCAACTGCTAAAAGCAAGCTATATTTGTACTTATGTCTTTGTGTATAATGGTATCAAAGCCAATGTACCATTGAATTTTATTTCCCTTGTGCAGTCATGAGAATGGCTCTTATGGACCCATCTTGGAGTGATATCAGCCACACAAAGCATAACTTGCTGAACATATCACATATTTAAAGAAATAAATACTGCATGTCTTCAGTGTGCAAAGTGCCTCGGTGAAGAGTAATTCACTGAAAAACTATGAGATCCTAATGAGTTAAAGGGAAATCCTGAAGAGCATTCATAAAGAGTTTCTATAAATATTTATAAAAAGTTTATTTTGTTTCAGTATTCTGATGTTGTGAATGCTGAGTAGTGTGAATATATAAGAAGGAGTTTTGATCTGAGGAAGCTGCAGTGATAAGACTTCATCCTAAATAGAATAGTGGGCTGTCTCCATACTGTGTGTCATACAGTAAGAGAACATGCCACTATGCCCAAAATAACTCATGAACACACAAACACACACAGAGACACATTCATTAAAGCATTCCTTTTATTTCTTAAAATTCTCACTGAGGTTTTAGCCAGATATACTAAATGCATTTATTAAAATCCCAAAGACACATAGGAGAAGTGACCTTTAATCCCCAGAAATTTTAATGAGTTTATGTTTCAGACAAATTTGCTAGGGAGCAGGGCTGAGAGAGTGCTGAGAGATGGGAGACAAGGTAGGTAAGAGGTAACACTATGTGGATCAAAAACACTTCACCTTCATCACAGTATTGCCATGGGTAGAAGGAGTGCTTGCCACTGTCTAGAATTATCAACCCCTAGAATTAACACAAGCATAGATAACACGACAGTCAAAAAGCCTTTTCTTCAAATCCTCCCAACAAGAGGCTAGAGGACAACAATTTTAACAAAAGTCCTTCAGTTGCCACAGTGTTGTAGCTTATTCTTTCAATTTGTAGTCCTTGTGCTGCTCCTTTCCTGCATATTTTTCTTTTTAAACATTTTTATTGAACTTCAAGTATTAACATCCTGAGATGTTTCTGATGATAAACAAATCTCCTATTATTAATGATATTTGTCTATAGAAGCCCACACTATGCCCCAATACAATAGAATTTCCATTTTCAGTCAAGCAAATCTTGTTGGCATATGAGAAAATATGCATTTCTCATAATGATATACAAAATAATGTATTATGAATTATCAGAGGGTACAGGACAAAGATCGCAGGAAAATAATTTTTTATACCATAATATATTTGATTTTAATTCCTTTGTTTTTCTTATTGGCTTTTTCCACAGGGCACTTTATTGAAGTCAACTAAAAATGTATATGTTAAGGCTTCCAATTAGTATCTTTTCAGTACTGAATGTAGTAGTATTCTTATTCATTTATTAACAATTGCACAAAGGTAAGTGCACATGGGACCACATTGTTTTAAAGCAACTCCCGACAGAAACTTTTTTGCCTACACTATTCAATGAGTTTAATCCATTTTGTCTATCTCTTTCAAAAGAAACACATGTTTGGGGGGTATTTGGAAACTTTGCCCAGCAATTTCATCATGTTGAAGTTTTTATAATTTTCTTTTAAAATCGTCTCTAAAAATTATCATATGTGTTAATTTCATTGGAATTAATTTTTAAAGAGATACCAAAGACTCCTTAAAACAAATCTGAACTCCCCTTTCTCCATCACATACATACACACACACATCCATGCACAAAATATTTATAACATAAACATATTGATTTTGAAATCCAAGCTGTTATAAAGAGAAGTGTGCTGAATTGTGTACTAAACGCTACATGTGCACTTAATTGTGCCTGAAATATGAGACTTGCTTTTTCCCAAAGTCTGCTGCATTATAGTGTGAGGTATATAAACAAAACATTTAAATCACTTAGATCATATCAGGACTTATATCCATATCATTGCAAATTTTCTTTCAACACACAATCCTAAAACGAAGAAGCACTGGATTGTGAAGGCACTGCTTATTGTAGTGTTATCACCTTTTGATAACCTCTGCAGTCTCAAAAGGATTTTCACTATGTCAAAAATGAAAATTGAGTCATTTGACTAAAATTTGCTTTCTTGGAATACACTGGTTCCTGATTCCAATGTGCATATTTAAACTTTTGCAATGTCAAAACAATGTGCACGTAAACAACAGGGAGAAGGTTTATCTTGATGTTATTTGATGCTACCATGGCTTGTTTGAAAACATTCTCGTAAAAGAGGTTGGAAGAATTATTTCGAAGAGAGAGTATGGGAATTAGGCACGTAATTCTGACTACAATAGTGGGAGTGGTGAGTTTAATTCTACCCACACATCCTTATTAGCTAAAAGCATTATTTCCAAGCTGCAAGACTTCAGATTTCTGGTTCCAGCAGCAATGCTGTCTGCCAGCATCACATACAGCTTTATTTCCCCAAGGTTTCTACGATATGACACATTTGGATGATGTTCAGTTTCTACCTTGCCCTGTGTACGTTCATTTTGTGCATTTTTATTGTTCTCTTAATTATCTGCACATAGATATTAATTCCAGAATGTACAAATATGCTCCAGTGTGATTTCTCCACCACATTTTATATGATAACATCACTTATGAATTCTAGTTACAAGTTTTCAGGCAGACGTGTGGTTGATCTAAGTTTGTGGGACGACAGCATTCAGATATCTGCTTTCAATTTGTGTGCATGTTTTCCCCTGTTATTTTCCCTTTTTTATGGCTGTATTAATTGTTACCAGAAGTCTTTATGAAATGACTGAGCAACCCAACAATGGAACATAGCAGATTGGAAATTATTGTTCTGCTCCGTCTGAGAAATGTGTTAATGCAACCTAATTTTTATGTCTTGGGATACTCATGGGATGTCACTCCAGTTGATTCTCAGCATGTGGGCCCTAGATGACCACCAGGATATGCGTGATGTCCTCATGTTGATGCTTTGATTGATTCAGTTGACACCAGTGAGACCTGAAGAAATGACGAAGAGAAAACTAACACGTCACTAATGGAAACAGGGCATGGAGAGCTCACTAAGTCTGAAGGCACTAAGGCTAGGGATTAATTCAAAGTCTGTAGCTGGCGTAAAAGCCATGTACTAGCAGCATGCCTTGGTGACTTAGCAACAGAATGGGGAGCAAAGGACCCTGCAGTCTAATCCCTGAACATTGATTTACTATTTGGCCAGGGTTAGTTCTGCAAATGTTTTCTGACACAGTGCAATATCTTCTTTCATTTAAAAGGAGAACTTTAAAAATATATAAATAAAATTGCCAATAACTTGAAGTTATGATTTAAAAGGAAATGAATTTAAACCACAATTTGTAATACACATTACTTCTATATGTTTAGACTGGAAGTCACTGGCAAAGTTACAGTGGGATAAACACTAAGGTTTTGGATACAATCAATTAAAAAGTATGATATGGATCTTTAGATTGAGATGAAAGTGTAATTTGATCTAGTCGATCAAGAAATAACATGACAGGGAGATGCCTCAAAACCCATCCTAGTGTAATATAATTTTTACTGTCACCTGGGCAAATAGTAGAAATGGACACATAACTTTCTATTAATTCAAAAAAAGGATGTTTCTTCTCCTTCTTCCTTCTCCTCTTCCTCCTCCTCCTCCTCCTCTTCTTCTTCTTCTCCTTCTCCTTTTCCTTCTTCTTCTCTTCCTCCTACTCTTCCTTCTGTGTTTTAACTTTACCAGTTGTTCTTAATCATAGTTGCATACTAGAAAGATCCAAGAAGCTTTTGACAATACTAATGCCTAGACCCCAACCAGAACAATTAAATCAAAATCATCAGAATTTCCAGGGCTGTAGCCCAGGCATGGATGTTTTTTAAAACTCCCCAGGTGAAACAAATGAGGATCCAATTTTGAGAACATTTTGGAGGTACTAATCAACAGCTGTCTCAGTGTAAATAGCAGCATGATATATGTGGTGTGTGTGTGTGTGTGTGTGTGTGTGTGTGTGTCTTTCTACAAACAATTCCCAGAGTAGATTATGAGCTCCCAAATAATAATTTTTTCCATAGTACCGTAATGTTAAACAATCACTCCCAACTGTTTAGTAATAATGCTACGCTTGACTAATTTTTTTGGCTTGCTTTCTGTCTTTCCCCTTTCCTTTTTCAACCAAATCAGAGGGAGAATGCCTCCAATTTTTCTTAAAAAGCTTGCTTGATTGACAATACTATAGTCACGTGTAAATTTCTTTGACAGGGAAGTGTTTCTGCATTGTGCTTGTAGACAACAAATGGGTGTCATCTCATAGGGTCCAACTCTCAACACCCATCTACAAAATCAACTGCCATTTTCACTAACTTTTAAAATCAAGAGTTCTTTCTTTCTTCCCTCGTCTCCATTCAGGCTGTTAGCAAGCTGTATTTACTCAGTGCAAAAGATGGTAACATGGTGTTACGGTCTCAATGCTTGTATCACCCCAAAATTCATATGCTGAAATTCTAACCCCCAAGGTGATGGTGTTATAAGATGGAGCCTTTGGGTGGATGGTAGACCCCTCATAAATGGGATTAGTGCCCTTGTAAAACAGGCCCAAGGAAATTTATTTGTCGCTCCCACCAAGTGAAGACACAGCAAGATATTACCATGTATGTATGAATCAGAAAGAGAGCCTTCACTTGACACTGAATCTAGTGGCACCTTGATTTTTGACTTCGTGGCCTCCAGGAATGTAAATGTGAGAAATTAATTTCTGTTATCACCCAGTTTGAAGTATTTTGCTATATTAACCTGGATGGACTAAGACACGTGACAAACAGCAATAATGTTCGCTGCTAGAAGCTTTTGTCTACATGTGCATTTCAACAATGTTTACTCAAAACGTATTTAAGAAATGTTTCCCAAGTACCTATTTTATGCGCAAGAGGAGACCATGCTGGATTCTCTCAGGTGGCTCCATGAATTTAAACTCTTAGTTTTGGGGTCCAATGAGAAGTCGATGGCAAGACAGGGTTAGACTTGCAAGAACCTTCATAACATGATACAGATCTGAAACCCCTTGAAGGACAGAAGAAAGTAAGGGAGATTGACTAAGAAGAGTCTAAGACTAAACCACATTTCCAGAGAAAGTTTCTCAAGTCCAACAGGACATCCTTGAGCCAAAGTCACCTGTTCAAACCATCCCATATTTCACAGGAATGAACTATTTTTCTGCCCCAACAAAGCTTAGCCCTGTGCTGGGCACAACCTGCAGAAAGTGTGGCAGTAACTGGAGCCATCAATTAATTATATTTCCTGTAGTAAGAGATTTGAGTGTCATGTGTTTAAAGCTACTGAAGTTTGCCCCTGATGCCACACAAAGCTAATTCCTCACGATGTTTGGGAAACAGCTCTCCCATGGATCCTATGGGCTTCTCTTCCTTGGAGGACCCTTAAAAGTAAAAAAAACCTTTACTTTTTACAGTCCCCCACCTTCTGCAAACAGTTTAGGAGCTACACCTGGTACACCTGAAGGGTCAAGGGTTGCACTATAATAGAGAACCTCTGAAATTATGAGACTTGGAGTTTATATAGGGTGCTGACACATTTGTTGCTCCTCCTCTCTGGAGGAGGAGAAAGAGAGGGAGAGAGAGACAGAGAGAGGCAGAGAGACAGAAAGAAAGACAGAGAGAGAAGGAGCAGGAGGAGGAGAAGGAAGAGGGAGAGTAAAAAGAAAAAGAAAAAAGTGAGAAGAGAGAGTTCTACTTTGTGATATAAATAAGTTATTTCTTTCCTACCTTGAATTGTAATCAAACGACTCTTGAAGAAATAAGAAAGGAATCTCCTGGTTTACACATTCTATTACAATAGAATTCAGGCAAATAGCTCTAGAAAAATGCACAATCTCTAATTTCCAAGGTATGTTTACCATTCAAATATCCCTTACACAGATTTCCAATAATCTTTGCTCAGAAAGTTCTGACTTTGAGAAATACGAAGTGTTTCCCACTATGATCTCAAAAGATCTTGGTAGTGTGACTCAAACATTCATTGCTGAAGTTTTGAGCTCTTGTCAATTATTCTCTTCTCAGGCCAGGGTTCCTAAACATGTCTTTTCACTATCACAGTGGGGCTAGGGAAAACCAGGTGTCCAAGGACATCACTTCACTGGGTTTCCACATGAGTTAATCCTTGCCTACACTTTGTAAAAGCAGGCCTATTCCCTCCTGCTGATCAGGACTGATTACTCCTACCATGATGGTAACTCGTCTTCACACCTGGTAGTCATCCTAATGGCCTGGCATGATTGGAGATATGGTGTCATATAAAGCATACACTCTGATTTAATGCAGACACTGCATCCTGAAGGACAGCATCCTATACTTTCAGTGTTGCCTTCAATCTGATGGTTTATCCATGCCTTTAGAATGCCATTCAACTAGTCTTGAAACCAGGTACTTCTGGCTGGTGTGCTATAAGATGTGACCAGTGGAGTCCATGATCACAGGCCCACTCCTGCACCTTTGTCACTGAAAACTGAGACTTCTGGTCAAATGGTATATTGCATACAGTTCTATGCCTATGAATCAGGCATTCCATACTCACCTGGATAGTTCTTCTGAGGCTCTGAAGGCAAGAAAGGCAAACTCACACTCAGAATAAGTACCTCTACCAGTGGGGCTGAAGAGCTGTGAACATGCTATGGAATAAAAGGGGCCCTCTGCAGTCAACATGTGGGCAGTTGGTCTTTCATAGCAATAGAGCCATATCAAAAGTTCAGCAATGGTCATCCTTTTTTCATGCTTTTAAGAGTCCCTCTAGAAATGAATGTGACCCACTTTCTGAGATCCTTGCCAGGGTGTTATACCCACACCCAGAGAATGTTTCCAAGTCAATGAGTTCTTATCATCCAGTCTTACATTCCAACCCCCTTGATCACGTACCCTCAAAATCCAATCCCAGGGTTGCTTCCTTGGCTCCTGAGGTACATAGTAGTTAATTTTTGCATCTTCTCTAGTATATAATTTATTTTTTTTTTTTTATGAAGCTCTGTATGTCCCCAGCCAAGGTGTTCTGGGATTTAATCCTAGTTATCAGCAAGGGAGTCAACAAAGCTGGTAGAAGATACTGAGAAGTCACATGTCACCTTGTGGAGAGGCTTCTGCGGCACCTTCCAAAACAGGAGAAGTGCTAACTCTAATGAGAAAAAACTGGGAACCCTCTAAAAATACTGAGGGTTTAGAAGTCTGAAGAACCACATTCTTAGGGGCATACTTCCAGAAGTTTCCACCTCCAATTTTATGTACACAAGTGTTCAGATCTTCCTTTGGGAGCATCCAAAGGTCTCTGGAGCTCTGCTACTCCAACAGATCATCCGAGTGCTGCCGCTCAGCCTTTACCATAGAGATAAGAAGACTTTGGCTGTGATACTTAGGTTTTAACTGCTTGTTAACTGCCCTTGGTTTCTCATTATCTTTCTGCAAGGTGTCAACACAGATTAGCAGTAACTGAGATTCACTCTCTTCATAGACATAGTTCCCAGCATATTTTACAATATGCCTGAATCAGCTACAACTTCAAGTATTTCCCTCCACCAGGATATTTTCCTAGGTCTTAACCAGGGAAATATTTAGCAAGTAAGTGACTGTCTTGTGTCAGAAACTATCTATACACTAATTACTATGCAGGATGTGTACTTTACACCAGCATGGTAAAAAGTTAACCAAATCCAAGTCTTCATCTTACCACGTGTTTTCTTGGACCACTCTAGTTACCATGTGCATTAGTTTGAGTTCTCCAAGAAGCAGAAGACAAGATCAGATTAGAGATGCAAATGAGATGGAGAAGTAGGAGAAAGTACAGAGAACCTTCAGCATATGATATAAATATGGATCTTTTGTAAAAATACAATGTTGGGATGAATACTGTAGGAGGAGGAGTCTCAGCTTGTAGCATAATTCCAGTAATGTTTCAGTTTGGTGGCTGAGTGCACTTAAAATATACCTGTGCCTTGGAGGAGCCATGCTTTTCATTGGAATGGATCTGCCTTAGTATCTCCACTGTGTTCAGTCATTGATCAGGAATGGGCCATGGGAAACATGGCCTTATGGCCAGTGCAATGGTGAATTCACAGGGGCAACAACTGGACATTTATATTTCTCAGACAATAATATCTGAGCAGCACATGTTCATAATCACCTTCTATCCCATTTCTACATGTAGGTCTGAGTAAACTGTACTCAGATTGATTCTGTTGCCAAAACCAGTGAAGGAAATTCAGAATCTTCCAAGTAGACCAGAATACGGATTTATAGAACAAGAAGAGCTCCATGGGAAATCAACTTTACTCTTGCACTGAGAAACATCCATACCATCCCCATGCTTTTGGTGAGACTTTCAGGGTCACGTCTACTCAGAAAAGGAAAAAGAGAAAGAAAGAATTACACTTGAAAATTACTGGGTTCAAGATACTGGCAGGAATTTGAAGGATATGGAAAATGTCCAGAAGAGAATTAGAAAAGTAGAATGCCAGCCAGAGAGACAATTCTGTAGATGTCTACTGTCTGTCCTCTTGTGCAGGTGCTTTGGTGGAAGCTTAGTGGATGTAAACACCCATAAGACTGATATGGGGGGGCACTGTGGAGTATCACTAATTTAACATCATGAATTCCAATAAATTAAAAGTTGGGATGCAGAGAATAACTTGAAAATACAAAATTAACGCTGTAGTTTAAGATTTTTTTTGCTCCAAGAATTGTTTATGTGTGGAACTATAAAATCAACTGTGTTTTCAAGGTACCCTTAGCTTCTAGGAATCAGGGTACATCCCTCAGTGAACATATTTTCATAGAAAACAGATAATGAAGCATCACTTTTCAATTTCTGGTCCTTGATAAGGACATTTTGGGTAACCATAGGGAGAATATACTCAATTTTTCTGTTTTAGAATAGAAAGCATGTACCACTGCAGAAGCATTTTATCACACCAAACACCACAGACAAAACTAGGTCACTACATTGTAATGCAGGTCCCAGAAATGAGTCTGAGAAAGCCATTGTAACACCAGTAACACCAGCAAATTCTTCTCACACAACAAAGACAAATACACACACATAAACACAGAGAGATACACATATGAATTTATAAATATATTTTTAAGAAATTATTAATAATATTTTTTGTTTGAAACAAGAGCATTAATTCATGAAACCCCTGCAAAATATATGTAATGCAAAGGTTTTCTGGCAGAAAAGCCACAAAACCATTTCAGTCCTAGAACTAGACAGAGCAAATACAAAATTTGAAAGTTTCAGGTATGTAAATGAAAATAGCCAAGCTTAAAGGGAGGAAAAAAAAAAAGAAACCAGTTAAAAGTATCTTCTCAAACACTCTAGCGTGCCCTGGGATGAACCATTTAGAAAGCCAAGATCAGAGCAGATCTCTGAATGTAGATCAAGTTTTATCAAAGCTAACTGCTTGGTCTGTGAGTGGAACAAAAGACATAGTTTAACAAATGCAGAAATAATGAGGGTTTCAGATTTCTAACCTAGGCACCAAAAGATACACTCTAGTCTAAAATTTCAAAGCAGGGGTGTTCACAATTGAAACCGTACCATTGCCACATAGAATTTCTGCATAACATTGGCAGGATTTGTAAAAGCAAAAATTTCAGTCATTGCCTCCCTGCATTTCTATAATGAGAAGAAAATATATGCCATCTCAAACCTACAAGAAATTTTCAAATTCCTGTCTTTATGTTGCATGACCAATGAAGGCTGTTTATTTTGTGGAAAATTAAACTCATTACTATGCTACAGATTCTCAGGATACTGAAGTTTAAACTATTAGTACCAGATACCAAATGACCATATTTCAGAGTTTCAGATTTGAAATTATGATTTGGATGATGCTAACATTTTACAAATGATATGTAAAAATTAAAAAAATAAATAAATAAAAATAAGTAAAACTGTCTTTTTTTTTTTGCTTTATGACATCTTCAAAGTAATTTCACTCTCTTCCTTGTTCATTCTGGTTAGGAGCACAGGAAATGGAATGAAATCTAGATCCTCATGGTTTCATATGTTTGATTATCCCGTTAGCTAAGCAACTTAATCTTTATAAATCTCAGTTTGCACATGTTAAAATTGAGAATGCTCTTATTATTCACCTTGAAGGGCTAGCATGACATTAAAATGTGATCATTCAAATAAACTACAGTAGCTTATTTATGTTTTTAAAACTGTAGTCATCATGATTGTTATTAATACCATTAGATTAAGTTGTAGCAATTTCAAAGTTCACATAATTGTATAACATTTTCATTAAATTAATATGCATTTTCAAGAGTACACCCATTATGAAGGTGTCTCTTGGCTGCTAAAATGGCTATATTTTTTGTAACGTATAACTCTATAGTTGCCCAATATTAATGTCAATAAGAGCTTGCAAAGATGTAGATATTGGGTCCATGAATCTGAATTTTAAAGAAGCACTGCAGACATTTTGGCACAGGTTTGAGATTCACTGGAGCAATTTACATGAAGTACAATAACTGGTGTTCAATTTTAAACAAAAAAAAAAGTTTTTTATTTTTAAACAAAATAGATGCAAATAATCCAAAGCATTTATTCTGTTTGAAACATTGAAACACCTATGGCAGAATCATTTAAATTATATGCTCTAATTTCTGAACATATTAATTTGATTTCTGTATCTCCCCTTTCACTTTCATGTCTTCCATCGTATATTTTTAACTAACATGTCTAAAATAATGTTTGTTTTGAAGGATTTCACTCCTTTTTACTTGAGCCTCTGAGCATCAGGGCACACCATGTTTAAGGATGGTATACTAAAATTTACTGTTGCTCAATTTTATTTTAGCCAGTATGTTACAAACTATAAACTAATGCCTGAACAGACATTTTAAGACTTAAAAAAAAAAAGTTTTAGTAGAATACATTTGTGAGTTCAAATGTGAAAACATATTTTCATAATAAATTTAATAGTAAAATATTATTAAATGCCACTTATTTTCTACTACATTTATAATATTAAATTTCTTTATTCTTATTCTTTGTCTTTATATTTTTGTAAGTTTTTTTTCCTAATGTTGTTAAAGAGAAGTTGGCTGGAATATACATGCATACACGCACATGCACACACATTTATATACAGATAGTTTCCAACTATGATGGTTTGACTTAATGATTTTTTGACATTACGATGGTACTCATACAGCCATTGTTTTTCACTTTCAGTACAATATTCAATAAATTACATGAGATATTCAACACCTTATTATAAAATAGGCTTTGTGTTAGATGATTTTGCACAACTTTGGCTGATGTAAGTGTTCTGGGCATGTGTAAGGCAAGTTAGGCTAAGCTATGATTTTCGGTAGGTTAAGTGTATTAAACACATTTTCGACTTAAGATATTTTCAACTCACCATGAGTTTATCAGGACATAACCCATTGTAAGTTGAGGGGCAAGTCTGTTCCTTGTCTCTGTCTCTTGAAGTCATCAGTAACACCCTCCTCCTCCTCCTTCTCTTCCTCTCTTCTTCATCCTTCTTTGCTTATAACGTGTAGGGTTTTTAGTTGTACTTAGCGGAAGGGATAGGGAGAAATGTGTCTTCTCTGTCTCGTTTTTGAGTGTGGGACTTTGAAAGAAGAAAATGTTTCCAAACTGCCAATAAAAATATCCAGCACAGCTCTCAATGAATATATACTTTTCTCTACGCAGTGATGTGTTCATCAATATTGAATAACCAGCTCTCTGGGATTAAATAAAAAATACTTCCACCTATTTTAAAATACCAACATAATAATATGTCAGTAAGATCAGTTCCAATATAGCACTGTTTCAACTTGCATTTAACTTCCACACATCAGCAATAGAAACAATATCACGCTTCCAGCAAATATAACTATTCCTCATACAAATTAAGACACATTAACCATTTCTTATAAAGTCCACTCAGTTGCAAACCCATTTCTGGCCTGCTTTTTTTCTGTAATGCTATAGTTATTCATTTAATGTTTTCCACTTAAGTTGTAAGCACTAAAATGTGCCCCCAGAGAAGCCTCTGAATTTCAGACACACTCTTCTTGTTCCCCTTTGTAGCTTCAACACCATTTTAAATTGATGGCCATTCATTCCAGCCAGTATCATGGCTGGAATGATACTGTATCTTTCTGTGCCTATTGGTTCAGTGGTATGAGGAGTCCAGATGGACCACATTACAGCCTCAAGATCCACTTCACTGGAAATATTGCTGTATCTTCATAATAACTAACATCTGTAACTGTCAGAGCCACCAAATTCCAGGGAGAATTAAACATATAGGTGTATTTCCTAGAGCTATATCTATGGCCACCATTAGTGTAGAATATCTCATTATCCCACCACGATAACTGGGACAGGTCCTCATACTTCTTCCTTTTTCTGTTTTTTTCCCCTCAAATCAATCTTTCACAGAGATCTACTGATATAGCAAATACACAGGTGTACACACAAGCAAACACACACATATTACTCCTCTGACCAAAACCCTTCAATAATTTTACATGATATCATGGAAAAATTCCAAACTCCTGACTAGAATCAGGGACACATTTTATGTATTTATGAGAGCAGCATCTTGTCTCCTCTATTCTGAGGTAAAAGTTTCTCCATTTTTTAGAGGAAGCCTCTCCTTCTCAACTCCTTATGATTCCTGGAAACATCATTAATTACTTTATGATAGGAGAGGTTTGCTATATAAGAAAAACTGAGCCAATCATATTGTTTCCCTGATGGGCCTCAGAGCTATGTCTAGATATTGGCTAATAACCCAAGTAGGGCCAATCTGTTCCTCCACATAAAATGTTACTAATTAGAACTTCTTGGGGACACTCTACTGCCTCTTGGGTTATGGAGATGGAAAACAGTGAATACCTGAAGTCTTGATCTTGATTATGTGATAAAGCCATTTTGTGTTTTCAGAAAGTAAACGAAAAATCCAAGAAACAGTAGAGAAAAAAATAAGAGATGCTGTCCTTGGTTATAGCCACACCTGTGTCATTGTCTTTCTCAAGGTTTAAATGAGAGCAGAGTTTCTCTGTCTTTATTTGTGTGTGTATATATATATATATATATATATCACATATATACACAAACACACACAGGTATCTTTATATATATGTGTGTATATATACACACATACATATGCCTTTATATATAAATATATGTATTTTTCTTTATGATTTCTGTGTTTTCATTAAAATCTTCATGGAAATAAAGAAAAAAACTTGAAACCCAAGAGTCACTTTGTACTTAAGATTCTTTGATTTAAAATTCTACATTGATAGCATCCAAAAATACCAAAAGACCAAACAACAAATCCATAATTAATCCATTATGATTAATCCATAATGCAAAAGGAAGTTAGTGATCTGGGTAAGCATTTTCATGTTTTACCAAGTTTGTGTAATTTTTCATTTTTGTGGAATGTTCTTTCTGTTCCCTTCATCCCTTTCTCTGAATCCCTTGTGCATTTTGTTAAGAACGTGATCAAGTCTCACCTTTCCACTAATCCTTCCCTGGCCTCTCTCTCCAGGCAGACTTTTTGCGTATATTTCTATCACAATCCTCATCATAATACATTATAATTTATCACCTTTTATGTATGAATCTCCCATATTACTTGTGTATCATGCTTTATGAATCTTTGAATGGAAGGACCATGTCATTTATTTTTGTATCTTTCTAGGAGGCTCTTTTCCACAAAGTAATAGCTCAATACATGCTTGTTGAATAAATGAATTAATGAAGGGAAGTAAAGTACTCCACGTCCATAAAAAAATATTATTTTTTGTTTATTTTTTCAAAGACAAAATTTTATTTCCACTTATTAGTGGATTTCTAATGTTTAATTGTTACTATAACTTGTCTGTACATTGAATACTATATTAAAAAAAGAAATGAATTATCACAAATGTCTGCATTAATACATTGGCCTAGACATCTGAACCAGACATTTTTCTCATTTTTATTTATTTTTCCTTATTAATATTTGTAAAAAAATATTCTTTAAGTGACTAATAATAAAATATGTTTGCTAGTGTGGGGATGATAGCAAAATTAAAGACCAAAATCTAACTCATAGCATCAATTTCTTACATTCAATTCTATCAATTCAGTTCAAATCAACTCTTGTTAGTTTACATTGTCTTAACAGCATGCATTGAACAATTACTATGAGAAATATAATTTATTAGGCACTTATAGGAGATACAAATATACAAAGTTATCTATAGGAAAATATTAATTCTGATGAAGCATGTAGGAATAGAACATGCACTGCAGATTCATATGTCAAAGTTCCATTTTGAAACACTTGATCTTCCTAGATTAATATTACATCAAATAGATCATTAATAAATTCAACCAATAGCTAGCCAAGTTTTATGAGCTTTGAAATCACGCCTTCAGTGCTGCAATGCAGCACATTAATAATCATGAAATATGTACATAGAAACAAAGTATTACAATTAATTAACAGACAAATGTATTTCATATCAGAGTTGTGACAAAGCAAATTAAGCAATGACTTTTGCACTAATATGTACTCATTTTGTAGTTGCCTCCCACTGTTTTGGCAAGACTTTCCACTGTTTTCTTGCTCCATCGTCTTTCAGCAAGAAAACTAATAACTATGGCCAGTGCAACAATTTTGATAGTGGCAGTGCCCAGATGACAACCTCTGGAGTATGTCTTCATCACAGCAGCAGCAATGAAATGTGGATCACTTTCTACGCTTGAGACTATCTTGGCTCAATTCAACATGTACAGCTGTGGAGCCGCCTCCAGTACTATCAAGTAGGGAAACGGTATTGTGAGACAGATATTTCTTTGATGTCCTCTGATTATGAGACTATTCACACTGTGCATATGTGGGTTCATAAATAATTGTGTGTGCATGAATAATTGTGTGTGCATATATTTTATGGGTAAAGACCATAGTTTTTTCAAAAAAAGAAAAAATTACTCTATATCTTCAATGCATCATATTATGTCTCTAAATGCAGGCATATGTGTGCATGTACTTGTTTGTATACATACATACACACACTCCATGCAAGTCAATTATTCAAACAGTTGTCATTTGAGAGCTTTTGTCTACCATGGGATATGACTATTTCCTTTATGCATTCATTTGGTACATAGAGACAGTATATCTACTGCCAAACTCTAAATGCTTTGAGGAAGTAACATGTAAAGATACAGATAACCACTACTGAAAAGACGATAGTCCTGCCCGTGAGAAAAGGCATAAGAAATTCAAAAGAACTGGTAAACAAAACAGCACTTCAAAATATCCATTATCTGAGAGCCTTGGGCTATGACATTATTTTTAATTATAATTATAGTTACCATTTATCTATTAAGAATTGTGCTATTCACTATGCGTAATTTATCTTATCTAATTCTTACAACAACCCTGTAGAGTAGATATTATTATATGTCTATTTTGGGGATAAGAAAAATGAAGCTCAGAGAAATCCATGGTCACATAACTCATAAATGATGGGGTTAGATTTTAAACCCCAGTCTATCTACTTTCAAAGGTCAACTTTACCTTTGTTCCTCACCTACAGAATCTAGTGCAGGGGCTTGCGAATCAATACATTTTTCTGAAATAAGTCCTATTGTAAACATTCAATTGTGTAGAAATGCAAAAGCAAGAACTACAGAAGGATTTTCCATTAGAGTAAAGTATTAATGTGTAGCAGAAAGAAACAGTGACAGGAGTTCCAAGTAAGACAATTTCCCACTAACAGGCAAAAAAAAAGTTGACAAGACAGGTTAACAAGCTGATTAGCTTGTCTGCAATCACAGAGCCAAAGCACACATTTTGATACGTGTAGTCATTGAATGGACTACTTTGGACTACTTTTTTCTAGTAGCAGTATTTTATTACGTTTTCAATTCCTAACAACTATTGTTATCAAACCTAGTGTTCCTTTTTTTCCTATTTCTTCAACTCTTTCCAGCAAAAATATGAGTCCTCTGCTTAACAAACTCCAACATAGTCATGTGTGAGGTTGTTTCCCTCTCCCCTTTATTCAAGTCACTTTTTCTTTGTTCTCAGATTCTATATTTTATTTCTCATAGATGGTGTTACTCACTTAGAGCACTGAGGAAAAAATTGACCGTCTAGATAATTACATAGTTTTTCTAACCCAACCAAAAAAATTATTCCTTGAAATAATACAAAAACAGTTTCCTATTTTAAATAAAAGTTTTAAGAGACCTAGATTTTTAAGATGATACCAGATGATATAATGTTGAGTCAATTCACGTCAAAATGGAAAGTAATACATGAAATCAATACAGATTAGACTGCAAGATTATCTCAACATTGCATCCAAAGTTCAGGCAGTTTACAAGCATGTGTTCTTCTTTTTTTTTTTTTTTACATGTCTATATTCTCACGGCCTCACATTTAACCAGGTACAATTTGCTCACTAAGGCCCTCTCCAATCTCTCCTGCATGTGTGGGTAGCCTCATGTATGCTATAACCTTCCAGCCCAGGATTCCATCAAGATCAGCTTTGACTGTATTATTCCCCAGATCTCCTTGTTAAATTTCTGGCAGGTCTGCTGAAATATTGCTTATCACAACTAGTGTTGAAACTACAGGCTAGCTGGAACATTGGCCTACACTGTTTGTTTGCCATTGAGATCTCTGTTGGTTTTGGTGATACCTCAGGTGGTGGTATTTTCAGTATTCTTCTCCAAATAAAGTGAGTCTGCTTCCACTGGTCAGATACCACTTTGGTGTCATTGATCTGGGGGAGAGGTGAGTGGGCTCAGGCTAAAAAGTCATAGACTCCCCCTGTTCTTACTGAGGCTCAGTCAATTTTTTTGAATAAATGCTTCACCATTTCTTTAGTCAATTTCAGACTCCTTAAATGAATATTTCTGATAATTATATCTGACTTACCAGTGAATTTTGAAGAAAGGATTTGCTGAGGTCCTCACTCAATCATTCTGGAAGTTCTACCCTATCTGTTTGCTCTGTTTTTCATTCTCCCTATTTTCCCCTTTCTACCTTCTTTGGGGTCGTTTGAATGTTTGTAGTGCACCTAATGTCTTCTTTGAACAGATCTGGAATATGTGTTTGATTCCGTGGTTGTTCTTTGGATTGCAACACACACCCTTTACCTTTCACAGTCTATTCTGAGTGTTTTTTAGCACCTCAAGTGAAATGTAAAACACTTACTACCACACAGGTTCTTTTACCCTTCCTCCCTTATGGATTACATTTATACACACTGAATTCCATCAGAGAGTTTTATAGTTTTTGATCTCAACCATTAAGCATATTTTAAACAAATAGAAAAGAATAGTCCATTGTATTTCCCCATTTCTGTTGTTCTTTTTAGTTGTTTTTCTTATAACAAAATACTTGAACCTGGGTAACTTATAAAGAAAATGAATTTATTTCTTACAGTTATAGAGACAGAGTAGTGCAAGGTCCAGGAACTGCATCTGGTGAGAGCCTTCTTACTGGCAGGGACTCTCTACAGAGTCCCGAGGCATTACAGGGTCTTGTACAATGCAGGGTGATGCTGAGTATGTTAAGATGCTAACATGCTACCTCAGGTCTCTTTTTCTCTTCCTGTAAAGCTACCAGTTACCCTTCTGCGATAACTCTTTAGTCCATTAACTCATCAATCCATTAATCCATAAATGAATTAACCCAATTATGTGAGCAGAGACCACATGATCCAATCGCCTCTTAAAGGCCTCACCTCTCAATAGTGCCACACTGGGGATTAAAATTCAACCTGACTTTTGTAGGGGACAAATATTCAAACCAAATCAAACTTTCCTACTTGATGTTTCAAGTTTCCTTTGGTAGCACTTCCTTTCTGTCTTAATGACTTACTTTAGCAATCATTCGGGAACATGTCTACTGATGACAAATTTTCTAAAATTTTCTTCATTTGAGAATGTCTTTATTTTGTCCTCATTCCTGAAAGACATTTTATATGGATTTAGAATTCTGGGTTGGCTTCCTTGCAGCACTTTACAAATGCTAGTTCACTTACTTCTGGCCTCCATATTTTCTGATGAAAATTCCACAGTTATTCCTGTCATTTTTCCTTCAAATACTGTGTCATTATTTTCATGCTGTTTTCAAGATGTTTTATTTATATGTTGTTTTCATTAGTTTGACTATTGTGTAACTGGACATGTGTTCCTTTATCTTTTTGAGGACTCACTGAGGTTCTTGAATCTGTAGATTTGTGTCTTTCAACAAGTTTTCAACATTTTTTTCCACACATTTTCTTCTTTCCTTCTGGGACTGTAATATATTAGAACTGTTGGCATTGTGTGAAAGTCTCTGCAGCCCTTCTCACTTTTTCTTCATTTTAAAAAAATTTTTACATTATTCATATTAGATAATTTCTATTAAGCCATCTTCAAGTTCACTGACTATTTGGTCATTTCCACTTGCCTACAGAGCCCAAATTGTGAGTTTGTATTTCAGTTACTATGTAGGTCAGTCCAAAATTTTCCATTGCCTTCCTATACTTTCTACTTCTTTGCTGGAATTTATACCTTTTATTTATTCCAAGATATTTACTCTTTCTTGTTGGAACATTTTATAATAGCTGCTTTAAAATCTGTGCCAGATAATTGCAACATCTTTGTCATCTCAGCTTTGGCATCTGTTGCATGTCTTTTTTCCCAAGTAATTTGAGATTTTACTGGTTTTTATTTCATTGAATAATTTGGATTTTATCCTGGGCATTCTGAATATTATTTATGAGACACTGGATATATTTAATCCCATAGAGAAAGTTGACTTTTTTTTTTTTTTTTAAGCAGGCAATTGACCCAGTTGGATTTAGATCACAATTTCAAGTAGCCGTCTGTGTGTTGAAATTTCGGTGTCTACAATGCTTTTCAGATCAGTCACACATAGGTACCACCTAGTGGACAGTCTGTGACCTGGGCAGTAGTCTTTATTTAGGTTCAATTCTCAAAGTCTATGATGTGCTACCTAAGGTCAGACTCATACAGATACAAAATAAGGATATGTATAGAATCTCTAAAATAAATCAAGAGACACTTTCCCAAGCTACTCCCTTCCCACAATTTCTCTGGTATTTTCTGGTACCCTGAGCTCATCTTTTTGGTTTTCTGGCCAGAAAGCTACGGCTTTTACCCTGTTCTGCTATGTACTTTCCACAGCTGTGGGAAAAATAGTAAGAAGTCAGAGAAAAAGAAAAACCACACAAGTATACCCCACACTCTTGGGCCCACAATTCCTCCAATTAGAAGGAAGGCTTCCCTACTTCAGAGTTATAGGCTCTTGCAACTCCACATGATGCCAACTCTGTGGCAGTGCTTGGCAAGGGAACAAGAGAATCAAGAAAATAAAACTGAAAATGGGTAATTTCCCACACTGTCTCTGAATGTTAAGAGACTCCCTTCCAACTGCTGATGGCAGAAATACAGGAGGTCTGTTGAAGCTTTCTTTCTCAGTGCTAATGCCCATTTTTGAGTTTCCAACCATGTTGAATATTGGAAGAAAAAAATAGTAAATGCACTGCAGTTTGATATGGCTTTGAATTCTACTCTTCTTCTTCAATCTGCTGGTTATTGCATTTCAGAGTCTTCAAATAATTCCTCTAAACATTCTGTCCAGATTTTATAGCTGCATACAGTGAGAGAGGCAGGATATCCTTCCTCCATTTTACCTAATATATCTTGCTGCTCCATGTATACCCTCACCCATAACTCTCAGTTGAAAATCATGCCTGATACTGCTTTTATATCAACTCATTTTCATCACTGGTGTTCAAACTCTACGCACTCAGCCCTGCACACACACACACACACACACACACACACACACACACACACACACACACGCCCCATACCTAGGAAGCCACTGATATTGTTTAACAAGGCTTTATACAAGCTCTGTCTTATCCCTTTCCACTAGTTTTATCTGTAAATCCATAGGGAAAAATTCTGAATCTAATTGAACTCCTTTGGCTATGGGAGAGCTTGGAAGATAGCAATTTTTCACTCCTTTTTGTCAGCGTGTATGCCAAATGTTTCCTAGAATTGGTACCAATTTACTCATGAAAGGTTAACCATAGAAATCCTTCCACCCCATCATCTGTAGTGGAATGAACTGGCTCTAAATCACGATGTTTCTTGCAGGAAATGTATTTTTATGAGCTATGATTATTTCCAAAATATATTACTGTATCCTGCAACTCAAAAAATTCCATGTCACTTCCTTATGTCTAGGCATATGACAGATTAATCACTGTGGATAGTTTGACTGCATGTAAAGCCAGAATGCTGAGTCTTCTGGGGGTTAAGCAACTCAGAAGGCCTTGGAATATTTTTTAGCCTTGAAGATTCCTGAAACACCTGATCCCATTATTTAAAAAGATTTACCAGGCAGTGACAATATCAACAATGAAATAACTTAAAAACTAGTTTCCTTTGGTTCTAGAATATTTTTTAATCATTTTTTTAAAGAACCTAACATATCCAATTCTCTTTCTTATTGGTATTTTCAAATTTTATTACCAAGTTACAGTATTTGCAGATCATTTGGAAATGTTTATCAGTAAAATTTTTGTGTCTCTAAATGAACACAATAATATCTAAAACAAAAACATATTTGTTGGCACCAAAAATGGTCATGTTTCATGTAGCTTTCCCTTTCCTAATTGGAAGAGAAAAACATAGAAATTTCAGGATAGTTTGCATTCATCTTCACAAAAGGTGTTGAATGAATAATTTTTGGAAATCAAGTGAATACACAGTTCTCTCGGTATTTAGCCTTTCTTGCACATATACTCATGTTCATGATCATGAACTACTAATAGTTTGTCAATAGTAGAGAATATTGATTTGATTTACTTAATCTAAGAAGAGAAAAATATCAGACTATGAAATATTTAGAATCATAAATAATAAATATTTTAGAATTACAGTGTAAGTTGTGACTTGTTTTTAATCAAATTTAAAAGTTACCATATAATATATTTCTAACTTCTTAAAATATGTTTATGCTTTAAGCTCTATGCTGAATCTTAGAGAAACTGAAACATGTGGCAGAGATTGCGAGTTGCTTGTCCAATATTCATTCTTATATTATTTCTTTTATTATGAATTCCCTAAATTCTTAGAGGATGGCAATAGACCTAGTTAAGATATCCAGCATTGAGTAAGGCTTCAGTGAGAGCTCCTAAATTGACTCTCACTTTTACTCTTGTTAATTTCTCCCTTCATTCAGCATGGATTACATGCACAAATACTGAAGCTCCAACAATCACCTTGAGAGCATGCAGAGAGTTTGCAAATAGAAACCACATAATAAAGATGACACAGTAGAAAGACTTCAGGAGCTTAGGTCAATGATGTCATTGTGATACTGCAAAACAATGCTGGGCTGTTTATCATGGTAATTTTATTATGAAAGAGAGAAAAAAATTACATTTTATTGAAGTTGTGATTTTGAGTCTCTGCTCCTGTATTAGCCAAAGAAATTTTCTAGCACATACTACATAAGTAGTGTATTTTAGTTGTTGTCTTTCTTTTTTTTTATAATTGACAGATCTTACTTTTTATATAAAATTGGGAGCTTAGAGAACATCTCCCAAAACTGTTACCATTCAGATCTGTAACTTTTCAACAGGGAAGAAATTTCTAATATATTGTTCACATAGCATTAAAGGGATGAAACAATTTCCTTTTTCTTTCAGGTTGTATACCCTGAATATATTCATTTTTTATTTGACAATTAAGTATTTTGTTTTATTTCATTTCAGAATATTACAGGGGTATAAACGTTTAGGTTACATAAATTGCTTTTGTACCATTTGAGTCAAAGTTATAAGTGTGCCCATCCCCCAGATAGTGTGCATTGGACCCCTTAGGTGTGAATTTACCCATACTCTCCTCCCCTCTCCCACCTACCTGATCCCCAATGAATGTTACTTCCATGTGTGCACATAAGTGTTGATCTTTCCATAGAGGTTGTACAGGTTTGCAGTCCCACCAGCAGTGTATGAGAGTTTTTACCTCTCTGCATCCACGCCAACATTTGTTGTTTTAAGACTTTTTGATAAAAGCCATTCTCACCGGAGTTAAGTGATATCTCATTGTGGTTTTGATTTGCATTTCCCTGATGATTAGAGATGTTGAGAATTTTTTAATATGTTTGTGGACCATTGGTCTACCTTTTGAAAAGTTTAGTTGTTGTCTTTGTGTAACAGTAATTTTCCTTTTGTGGAAAAGTTTCTCCCACTATGCATAATTTCAGTGATAATTGTCATCTTTCTATGGAGCCTTTCTTTTCATTATTGATCAGTTCATGTTGGGCACAGCTGTATAAAACAGCACAATTCATCTTTACTCCCACCCTGAATACTGTTGATTCATCTTGCAGTCAGCATATGTACTAAGTTGCATCTGTTGAGAGGTTCCAAAATTCTGTGAATTTACAGCATCAGAGTGAGCAAAATGTTTAGTCACTCATAGGTGGTGTTATAATGAAAGTTGGGGTCTAATAAAGGCCCTATTTCCTACCCAACAGAGACACTGGCCAGAGAGTATATATTCTACTTATAAAGGAATCAGATTTGGGAAGAGATGGAATAGTTCTGATGGTTTTCAAGTTCTTGATTCCAGTTGTCCTTGAAGCTGAGCTATACTTTTGCACAATACATTCCATATTTTACCTAAGTTACTTAGAATGGAAGTGCTTGTTCTTTGCAACCAAGAGGTAATAACCAATCAGATTTATTTGAGCCATTTTCATTGTTTACATAGAATGCAAATATATATTCATCTGTTTTTAGAGATGACTTGATTTTTATCAGTAACTCAACCTGGACAAAAAATGATTGACTCTTAAAGTAGCTCTTGCCAGAGAGCCACTTTGTTTAAAAAATTTAAGATGCTGTTCATTCCCATTCACCTTTTGAAGCGAATATTTTAGCCCAAGTCTTATACTTTGTCTTGAATTGTTGATTCTTTCTCAATACCTTAATTTTTATTTGTTTATGTGTTTCTCTTTTCTTCTCCACTATGTGTTTGCTTCCTAGCAATGTATCTGCTTGATTCAGTGTAAAGAGAGGAAATGTTTAGTCATTATTCCATATTTATTTACTTAATTAGAAATTCTTAGGTGTCAATGAAGAGACCAAACAACTCAGGGTATTACAAATATGACCAGGATATAGTAATATAGTAAGTCCTTTCAATGAGCTTAAAGACAAGTAGATATAGTTATGTAAAGATAAATACAAAGAAATAATGATGCTAGATATATTTATAAGGAACAATAGGGTACAAACAAAGAAGTGGTAAATATTATCTTAGAATGGGGATTGTTTAGGTAAGCTTCAAACAAGAGTCAAACTAGAACAAAATCTTGACAGGTGAGTATAGATAAAAGGTTAAAACAAATTAGTTTCTTCCTGGAATTTTCAATAGTTTATCCAGTCTATAGATAGGGTAAATGTTTGTGGTGAATGACACATCAAGAAATAGCCTTGGATAACTAAGAAGGAAAATATCATAGATACAGTGCTATAATTTGCTAAGTTTGCATAATCAGGAACTGTTGAATGGTTTCAGCAAGGTCGCTCTGATTACAATGTAGCTTAATTAAGTGACATATGATAAAAGCCAGAGTAAGAATGAAGCAGTGGGGATGAATGGAGTGGATAAATTTAAGAGACCATAAGGATATAGAACCTATAATACTTAGTGAGTGGACATGTGTGGTTGATTAAAGATGGCCAGAGATTCTCTACTTCTCCTATTGAGAGATGGAGTTCCCTATCCTTTATTTGTATGGTTTCCATGACTGATTCAATTAAAAGAGCATAGCAGACATGATATCATGCCATTTTCATACACAAACCTCAAGAGATTAGTATCTGCCACACCCTAACCCTTGGAACACCCTTTATAAAAGCCCTGAGCCAACATTTAAGAAGTCCAGCTACTCTAAGATCAACATATGTAGACATTCTGGTAGATAATTTCACCTGAGCCCAGCTTTCCAGCATTCTTCTCCAAGGTCCAGCCGTGTAAATAAAGCCATCCTACACCCTCTAGTTAGCCCATTCCCAGCCAAATAATATCTTAGTCCATATTACATGAGCAGAAGAGTTTTTAAATTCTTGAATCATCACACGCACAATATTGATAAATATAAAAATAAATTATTTGTTGTTTTATGCCACCAAATTTTGGGATAATAAGTTATGTAGCAATGGGTAAGCATGATGATATGCGAGGTAAAATAGAAAAGGAAGTCTAATAAAATTTCAAGATTTCTGACTTAGGTGATTTGGCAAATTTTAATATCTAATTTTCAGATATAAAGTGTCTGGGGTTATGAAAAAGTACTTAAAATATTAATAGAAGAGATATAAAGACAAAACAACAGGGAATAACATCTAAACAATCATCAGATTTTTCTGACGGAGTAATCAATGGTGGGAATTGCTAAAGCTAAATCAATTGAGATGTAGACTACGTCTTTATTTGTACAAATATACAAATAATGCAAACATATTATGCTTGGCAGAGTTGTTGATGAACAAAGCCATTGTATGTCTAGTCCATTTTTTTCTCCCTAAAGCCACCCTGTCATTGTTTTACTCTGTTGTACTATTCATTTCTACTTGAATTCAATTTTTATTTCATGTATCCAAGACCCAATCCTCCAGTTGTGAAATGGGAACTAAAATACCCACATGAGAATACCTCCAAACTCCTGGAAGCCCCAAATCCAGAATCATTTCCTAGACTAAAGGGAAACTCTCAGAGTGGCAACACTGGAATATCAAAGTTGGATTTCAGTTACTCCCCTGATTTAATCATAACCATGTACATTACATGACAAATCAAAGAAACACTGTTGTCCAGGCATGGTGGCTCAAGCCTCCCAGGACTTTGGGAGGCCAAGGTGGGAAAATCTCTTCAGGCCAGGAATTCAAGATCAGTCTGGACAACAAGTGTGATCCCTGTCTTTATGAAAATTTTAAAAATTAGCTTGGTGTGGTGGCACACACCTGTAGTCCTAGCTGCTTAGGAGGCTGAGGCAGGAGAATCACTTGAGCCCAGGAGTTTGAGGCAGCAGTGAACTATGATCAGGCCACTGCACTGCAGCCTGTGCAAGAGAGGGAGACACAGTTTCCAAAATACAAGTAAGGAAGGAAGGGAGGGAGAGAAAGAGGGAGGGACACTGTCTCTGCTTCTTCTCCACCAGGCACCAGGGGGTTAGATTTCATGCAGTTTTCTTAGGTATCATTTCTCCTAGTACCATTCTTGCTCATATGATGCTCTCCCTAGCTTTCCTTCATTCCTCCCTTCTCAGGGTTTCTGGCTTATAGATAAGATTTAAAAATTGAAAATATATGGGCATAGGCCAAAAGAAAGTATAAAAGAAAATCTGATAGTTATCAGTTTTAAAGTATGTAAAAATGAAGCTTCAAGTGTATTCTGATCCTCCATTTCCAATTTGCCAAGCAGATTTAGTACTCTTTTCTAACTAATGATTGCAATATTGTTTTTCTTTATTAATTAAATCTGCTGGAAAGTACAATATGAAAATATTCAAGGTTGGGGAAAATATTTGTAACACAAAGACAAAGCTTAGTGTTTATTGTATGCGTGCGCACACACACACACACACACACACACACACATATATATATAGTATTTCTGCTACCATGTAGAAAAAAACAACTTAATAACAAAGTGGGCAAAAATGAATAGCCAATTCACAAAAAAAGAAAAATAATAATCTACTTTTATATGAAAAGTTACTCAGCTGCATTAATGGTTAAAGAACACAAATTAATATAACAATGATATATCATTTATTTTATTTCAGAGGAATAGTTAATAAAAATTATAGTTCACTAAGAAATATAATGTTGAATCTTTACCCAATGAGAGACATCATATTGAAATGTATAAAGTAAAAATTATTTGACATAAAAAATGATAAAACTATTAATTTACACTCACAGTGGGAAATTTTTCTTATCAAATGTACAAATAAATAAAAAAGGATGTAGAGTAGTGTTTCTCAATTCTGGCTGCAAATCAACTGGTAAAACTGTTTTTGAAAGTTTTGTTCTTGGACCCATCTCCCTAAAATTACATTAGAATCTCTGATCCTGATCGTGATTCTGATGCAGCAGTTCTGTACGAGGGGAGTGAGTAAGGGGCAGGTAAACCAGATTTGGTTGTGTTTGAGAACTGCTGAAGCATGGTGGCAGATACTTGTAAAAGTAGTTTAAAAAATACAAAAAAAAAAAAAAATCAGAAACTGTGCCTTGAAATTTACTTTAAACTAGTAAATATTTATTTAGGAATGAATTAAATTTTACAGAATATTTGCAATTATAATAACAGTGTTTTGAGCACCTTTATTTCCTCGCACAAATTCTACCTAGGTCCACCCATTGCTAAAACTCTATCCTGTGCACGTTATTACTATCTCTTCTCTCTCTCTCCCAGTCATTTCTATTTCTATCTCTTTGAAGATATATATTTGTTCACCTGGACATAGGCTAAATATCTTTTCTGTTCCATATCATGTTAGTCATACCCATCCTATTTTTCTCCCTCTAATGTTTTTCATCCTTGGAATCATTTTAGCTTGTGTGTGTTTTTTTTTTTAACAGATGTCTTCTAGTTTAATATTTCTCTTATTTTCTTATAATAGCTTAAATTGGTCTTGTATTTTCTTTGAATTCTCTATTGTATTAATATTTTATTAGAGAGCATATATTGTTGATTAACTTTTGTTTTCTTGGGAAATTACTCTTTTAATATATACTTATCACATCTTGCTTAACTTTCTTTTTCCTTTTGTTTTTCAGTCTCTATGGTTTCTTTGTAGGTTTCTTATGATTATTATTCAATGGTGGATTGGGCCAACTCTTTTTTAAACAATAGTATGAAAAGCAGGCTCATGTCAAAAAAATATTTCATCAAATATATTATTCCCTTAGTCCCGGAAACATAAGTCCTCTCTCTTTTAGGAGTTTCGTCAAGGGGTTCCCTTTGTTTAATGCTCCCTGTGTGTTTTGATCTGGTGGACTCCAGATCTCCTCCATATTTTTACCACATAACTCCCACAAAGGATTTGAGATAGGATGCTGGGTTGCAGATATGAGAAAATGAAAATTTCTTTGCCCCCTTCAGCAACATATCACTTGTCATTTAGCAGTATCAACCTGGATTGCTATCAAGAGATTTTTAAATTTTTACATGGCCCATTTTTACTTCTAAATCTCATTGCATTAAGAAAATGATCATTAGATAAACCATTTGGAGCTATGTAACTTATTTTAAGGAAACCTATATTCAACTCTAGACTTAAAGAACTTTCCATGATTTAAGTTCAAACAAATATCCAGTATTTATAGTTTTATGGTTTGGAGATCGACATATACATTTATAATTTATTGTATATTTACTATTAATAATTAAGTATAATAATTTTATGCCTTGTCTTCTATTCTTTGATTATGATGATTTTTAATTAAAGCCATTGTTAACTCTTTTAAAATCCATAATTTCTCTGCATCCTTAAAATGTAGAAAGCATAGCTTGTCAAACTGAGTTTTTTTTTTTTCTTCATTCATAGCTTACCTTTCTGGGATCCACTCTTGAACTTGTCTTTTGTAATCTATGGTAAAGTTTTTAGTGTACAATCAATAATAATTTATATATATAATATACATGTATACTATATATGTAGTTTCTGCCCTCAACCATGTTATTTCATTGTGTACAATGTTTCTCATCTCCCTTACCTACTAGGGAAATTTTAGTTTTTAATACACTTTCCACATATGTCAAGAGACTCATGTCTATATTTCCACCATATATTTTACATCGATAGTTTTTATAGTATCTCATTACATCAGCAATTTTTTAAAAACTATTTATCCCCTACATTTTTTGTAAATTCTTTTCTTTTAAGGTAGCCTATCATTATGACACACATATAGTAGGCAATTAATAAATATTCTCTTGATAAATGCATTAATTATTAAATTTTGTTGGACCAATAACATAATCTACATGAATTCAAATGGCAATGTGAATATAGCCTCTCTGGGCTCAACTCTTTTTTTTTTTTTTGAAACAGAGTCTGACTCTATTGCCCGGGCTAGAGTGCCGTGGCGGCAGCCTAGCTCACAGCAACCTCAAACTCCTGGGCTCAAGCGATCTCTTGCTTCAGCCTCCCAAGTAGCTGAGACTACAGGCATGTGCCACCATGCCCGGCTAATTTTTTCTATATATATTTTAGTTGGCCAGCTAATTTCTTTCTATTTTTAGTAGAGACAGGGTCTCACTCTTGCTCAGGCTGGTCTTGAACTCCTGAGCTCAAACAATCTGCCCACCTCAGCCTCCCAGAGTGCTAGGATTACAGGCGTGAGCCACCACGCCTGACCCTGGGCTCAACTCTTGTATTCATCTTTTCTAATTTTCTATACCATGAATAATAAATACTATATATCTTTGTTTTGCCTTCAACTTGATTGATCCTTTGGTATATAATGCTTCTCCTTATTTATTTACCAGAGAACTCTTAGTTTTTATTTTATCCTTTAATTCATGTACGAAGGATTAGCATATTTTAGGGAGGGTAAATACTTGTAGGTCATGTGAAAAACCAAATTCTGGGAAAATAACTGATCAGACAAATATAAAGTTATTCTGTTAATATTTTTAGAAGTCATTCAAATTGATTGCAGGTATCTAATAGAAAAAAAATATCTAGTTAACTGATTTAATGTGTTGCCCTTCGAAGAACTGATGTTACCAACTATAATTCTCCAGACCACACTACCATCAAGAACAATAAATTACAGTGCACAATGAAGGAACAATGTCACATGCAAAAACAATATAACATATATTTCTGTGAAAAATAGTTCATACTGCCTGACACAAACACTTGTGTCCTCATGCTATCCCCTATAAACCAAAGTATTTCCGTTTTGTCAATTTAAAAATAAAGTAATCAAAAGAAAAGTGCTTTCTCCCTCAAGCTTCACGTTGGCAGAACATTGAATTGTGAAAAAGATGGTTTTTAATAGAATGAAGCAATTTACACAGCATTGCAAACATATTAGAATATTTGCAATGTAATTCATTAAAGCAAATGTGCAGCACACTTCTCTAATCATAAGTGTCTAACAGCCAGGTCTTTGCAAAATAAGTTGGAACCCTCCATAGTATAAAATATAAAATAATACAGATGACTAATTTGAATCAACGTAGTTTCACATGGCATGTCACAGTGGGAATATAAATGATCCTTTACCTGGATTGTTTATCTAAGTACCCCTTTTTTGATCTGAATTTGTGAATGGGAGCTATACTGAGGACAATCTGAGACTAAAGACTAGCCATGTCAATGGCAATTCTCCTACGATAATCAACTATGTTTTCTCTTTTGAAAAATATTTTCTTAGATAACAACAATGAAAGTAAAGATATTTCAGGCTGTTTCTCAGTTCTTTGTTCCTAATGGTATTTTCTTCCTCTACAACAAAGAATCACTCAATCATAAATAAAAACTTAAGACTTTATTTGCAATGAAAATAGATGGTAAGGATGAAAACAGGAGACTAAGGTAGCAAGGTGTATAAGGGAAGAACTCAGTCCTAACTATTACTTTATTTATAAAATGAACTTAAAGCAGGGAAGAGGCATGTGTAGTGGGTGCTAAATTATCTACTTAGACAAATATTTACTATTGCAATATCTTGCTTTTCTTATATCGTATTTCAGCATTTTTGTAGAGTAACTTGCACAATGACCTCCTAAGTACAGCTTTAAACTTTATTACTCACTTAGGAGATATTTCTGAAAATCAAGTCTTTCCAGTAGAAAAACAAGGAAAACAAACTAGAACTGATTAATTTATAGCAGATGCAATATTTCCACAGCAGTTTAATAATTCTCATTGTGAGATAACTGATGACTATAATGTTTTTACACTGTATTGTATTAACAATATTTTCAATTTAAAAAAAATCTCCTTAGATTTTAACTTCCAGCTGATGATTCCCAAGGCACTAAATTGTACTAAATTATACATATTTTACTAAATATGTACAAATGTTAAATTCAGTCAAAGTTTTCTTCAGGAGAACAATATTCTTCTAGTATATTAGGAATATCTAATTAGATGATTACCTGAAAAGAAAGTGGGGATTACATAAGAAAAATTATTTTAAGAACATAGGGACACTATGTATAGTAAAGAGTATGGTATATTAGAATCTTTTATAAAGTAGCTTTAGGCTTATTGGAAACCATTGTACCTAAATAGCTGGGTTTAATGATTAGAAAAATCAACCTCTTTTATACATTATTCAGTTAAAATAGTTTATTATTTAGTCACTGATTTTGTTACCAAATTGAGTTTAATGAAGTAAAAATACAGATAGAGCAATTGAAGCATATGTTCCATGAAACTTGACCTATATGGAAATGAAGATTTGGTGTATAGCCCATCAATAAAAACTGAGAATGTTCTTGGGTAGAAAAATTGCAAGGCAGTACCTAAAGGCAATTGCTAGACTCCCATGTAAACTGATAAATTAAAAATGCTACACCATTTTTTCTTTTGTTTTTAATCTCGAATACAATCATTTAAAGATGCTTTCCACACCTCACCCCATGGCAAGCAAAAATGTAGAAATATAAAACAGAAATTATTTTATATACCTTTTTGCCCCACAGGTGTAGTTTTCTTTTCTCAATATTACAGCAAAGTATGGAATCCATCTGAAAGTAATACAGTCTTGTCAAAAACATTCAAGAAGCAAATTTGAATAGGCTGTCAATGGGCAAAATTAGCACAATTTAAACATAATTAAAAATAAATGCAGTGGATTGAAACATATCAAATTTGTTTAAATTTGCAAGTTTATTGTTGATATTAAGAAACAAAAACAGCAACGAAAATCTGATTGTCAGATTCACCTTTAGAAAAAAACAGAATTGGCTCATTACTTTGGAAATTGGTAAAAGAAAAAAGGACAGAAGGAGGGAAGAGGGAAGAGTAATCAAGAATTTTTCATATTTTTATCAACAAGAACCGTAATTTAGAGTAAACAAAAAGTTGATAATAGAAGTGATGGAAATACCACGATCTATGAGTCAGTTTTTCCAATCACCAAATGTATCAGACTTGAATATGACCAAGTGCCTATACCTAACTAACAATTTACAGAGAATCTGGGGGCAGAAAACTTGTTAAATAACACCCTGGAGATGCAACTGGCAAAATCCACAGTGTGAGAAAATCTACAGGAAAAATATTTTCTTTTATCAATCATAACAATAACAACATAAAAACAAGGAGAGGGGCAGAAGAGATGACTGAGATTTAAAGGGAGATTCTAACATATCAACCATTTACAAGATATAGAACTTATTTGTATCCCATTTAAGAATTATAAGGCAATTGATAAAATCTGAATACTGAATGAATATTTGACACTGTTGATGAATTACTAGAAATTTAAGTATAAAATGACATTTGATATTTTTAAAAATTAGCAAATTCTTATCTTTTAGTTACATGATGAAATATTTAGAAATAAAGTAATGTGATATCTAGGATTTTGATTCAACATTATTTTGGACAGGTAATTGCAGCTATAGGTAAAAATGAGATTAGATGGAAAATTGATCATTTTGTAGCTCAGTGATGGGTATATGGGAGTTCATTATATGTTATGTTTTCTCTTTTTATTTGTATATAGGTTTGAAATTATCTACAATAAAATTTTAAGAAATAAAGAAATTCTTTTTCTATATTTAATGAAGTAAAAAAAGATGACATATGGAAGTTCAAAAAACTTTATAAATATAGCACAAAGTTAATTTGAAAGCCAAAAAATGACAATTTCCATCCTAGTAGCATATAAATATTACATTATGAAGTACTAGGGTTATAAAATATCTTCTGGCCAATTCATGTGCAAAATAGGGTAACCAACATTATTCTTATGCATATTCAAATTTTGCAAAATTAGGGAAAAAGAAGAAAAAATCATTTTGTCTTATATTTGTAAATGCATTTTCTGGCCAATATTCAAGACAAATTCCTGTGTTTCTTTGTGTTTGAAAGTAGCATTTTGTTCAGTAGTATTTTTTTTAATTGTTATTGTAAAATAAATATTTCTCAAGAAAATGTCTACCTTTTCCTTACAAGTAACATAATGGACATATTTACAGAAAGTTATCACTAAACTCCATATTCATGGAATTAATGAATCACATCAGAACCAAGAGTGTTAATTGAATTTTCTAGATTAGCAATTTTTTTCTTTTTTAATCTAAGGATTCCTTTAGACTTTTTTTAAAGACCTCAAAGTTCTTTAGTTTTTGTACTTTATATTTATTAATATTTTTTGTATTAAATTTGAAAATGTTAAAAATTAATTAATTAAAAAATAACCATAAGAATCTCATTACATGTAAGTGTAAATAATATAGTTTTATGAATAATAAGTATTATCAAGAACAAATATATCAATGGGAAAAGTGGCATTATTTTACAACTTTACAAGTCTCAGGAGGTACACAATCTGGAAAACTCTACTTTTGAAACGAGGATGAAAAAAGGTAATGATGTCATAGTATTACTATGAAAATTGTTTTAGCCTTACTGACCCCCAGGTGTCCCTGAACCACATATTAAACAAGTCCTAATTTAATTCTGCATCATACATTGTTTTGAACCAAAGGATAAGAATCATGCATTTTCTAGACAAATTAAAATTTATGATCTTTTTGAAACAGCCACTTCTATTCCTTAGTTAAGGAAATGAATCTTATAATGATTCACTTATTCATTGAGCAAATATCTTTTTATAGCTATTTTTAAGATATTAGACAATGAACTTCATTCAAAAGTAAATAAATGTCCCCATGAACCCCTCTTTCAGTGTTCCCTCAATAGATTTACAGTCTGTTAGGGAATACACATAAATAGTGAGGCACCATACCATGTTGAGAATTGTAATATTTATGTACAAAAAGTGACAAAGATATACATAAGAACAGTGCATACTGGGTGAGACAGTATGAAAAAATGCAAAGGAAGATTTCTTAGAATAATGAGTGTTCAGATATGAAGACCAATAACAAATTGGAAGACAATAGTTAGAAAGATGAGGTGGCTGGAGGGGTAAGGAATAAGGGAAAAAGGTGAGCCTGTAAATGTATTTTAGTATACCATAACATAATTCACTTGGGAAAATGTAAGCAATTCCCTACTGCTGGAGCATAGATTTCCAGGGCCACCGGATAAAAGATAGGGAAGGGAAGAGACAGGAGATGTGTCTAAAGGGTTAGGAGAAGGCCAGAACTTTAACAGTGAGTACATGTGGTGTTTGTTTTTCCATTCTTGTGATACATCACTTAGAAGAATAGTCTCCAGCTCCATCCAGGGTAATACAAGAGGTAGTTCACCATTGTTTTTGTGGCTGAGCAGTACTCCATGGTATACATATACCACATTTTATTAATCCACTTATGTATTGCTGGGCACTTGGGTTGTTTTCACATTTTTGCAATTGTGAATTGTGCTGCTATAAACATTTGAGTGCAGATGTCTTTTTTTGTACAATGTCTTTTTGAGCAGAAACTTTTCAAAAGAAGATGCATGTCTTTTAATGAACATTAGAATTCATTCTATATGTGCTATACCTTGAAGGGGAAATTTTGAGTCATGGGCTTTTTATATGTTTAATTTTAGCAGTTGCTGTTTTTCAAATTTGTACCAGCTGTTCTGCATCTATAGCAATGCTAGAGATAGTTCACATTTTTCAGTTTAGTGATTCCAGTTGGTTTACAGTGGTATTTCATTATGATTTGAATTTACACTTAAGTCTATTGAGTTAATGAGATTGAACATCCATGCTGTATGTTGATGTGGACATCTGAATTTCAGGAAGTGTCTGTTGAAGTGTTTGTCAGTTTTTCTACTGTGTTATCTATCTTTTCCTTACAAATTGACAAAAGCCCTTTATATATTCCTTTCTTAGATAAATGTGATTGGAAATAGCTTCTAACATTGTGTTCATCCTCTTTTAATGGACATTTGATGAGTAAAAGTTGTTAATTCTAAAATAGATTAATTTATTGATTTTTTTCTTTTATATTAAGCACATTTGCCTATATTAAGAAATCTGTTTGCCTATTCAAAGAGTCAGTAATATGTTTCCAGTTGCTTACTGAAAGCTTTATTGTATAACATTTACATTTAAATATGTAATCCATTTTTAATTTATTTTTGTGTATGGTGTGAGATAAGAATTTCATATATTTTTCCCCATATGGAAAAACAATAAACATAGTACAATTTATTGAAATTATGCTTTTTCTTTCTACTGCATTGCAAAGTCTTTTTTTTTCCATAAAACATGTTCATACATGTCTGATATCTGCTTTTGGACTCTGTATTCCCTTCCATTGATCTCACTCCTTTATTTATCACAGCTTTAAGATAAATATTGGGGGAACACTCATTCTATCTTATAGAATGAAGTGTTGTAAAAAAAAAAAAAACATAAATATTGGTATCTGGTGGTGTCTCTAGTTTTCTTGTCCTTTTTCCATAGTGCCTTAGCTATTCTTGGCAATTTGCATTTTTGTATACTGTTTTTTCCAAATTTTTTTATTGTGATAAAATATATATCACATAAAATTTACCATCTTAACCACTTTTAAGTGCATATTTCAATGGTAATAAGTACATTCACATTGTTGTGCACCATCACCACCACCCATCTTCAGAACTCTTTTCACCTTACAAAACTGAAACTTTATACCTATAAAACAATAGCCCCCTATTCCTCCTCTCAACTGCCATTGGCAACCATTCTACTTTTTCTCTCTATGATTTTTGCCTACTCTAGGTGCCTTCATATTAGTGAAAGCATACAGTATTTGAACTTTCATGACTGGCTTATTTCACTTAGCATAAGTTCACCCATGTGGTAGAGAATGTCAAAAATTCCTGCCCTCTGAAGTATAAATAATATTCCTTTCTTTGTGTATATAACATTTTGCTTATCCATCCATCTGTTCATGGACACTTAGGTTACTTCCATGTTTTAGTTATTGTGAATATTGCTGCTATGAACACGGTTGTACAGATATCTCTTCATTTTATTTGGGTTGGTGCAAAAATAATTGTGGTTTTAGCATTGTTGAAATTTTCCTTTTGATATTGGAATACAGTCTTAAATAAATGTGGTTATGTTATACATCATTTTGATGCACATTTCTTGCTTTATGTTTTTTTACTAATGACTTATTATTTGATGTTTATTTTATAATTATTTTAGAACTACAGAAATGATGATGAACAAAAGGCAAATTTGAACGATTTTCCAATTTGAGTTAAAAATGGGTTATAAAGCAGCGGAGACAACTTGCAACATCAACAACACTTTTGTCCCAGGAACTGCTAACGAATGTATGTGCAGTGGTGGTTCAAGAAGTTTTGCAAAGGAGATGAGAGCCTTGAAGATGAGGAGCACAGTGGCTGGCCATGGGAGGTTGCCAACAACCAATTGAGAGCAGCATCAAAGCTCATCCTCTTACGACTAAACAAGAAGTTGTCGAAGAACTCAAGGTCAACCATTCTACAGTAATTCAGCATTTGAAGCAAATTTGAAAGGTGGAAAAGCTCGATAAGTGGGTGCCTCATTAGCTGACCGAAAGTCAAAAACACTGTCGTTTTGAAGTGTCGTCTTTTCGTATGCAACAACAATGAATCATTTCTCCATCAGACTGTGACATGCAATGAAAAGTGGATTTTATATGAAAACTGGTGATAACCAGCTCAGTGGTTGGACCGAGAAGAAGTTCCAAAGCACTTCCCAAAGCCAAACTTGCACCCAAAAAGGTCATGGTCACTGTTTGGTGGTCTGCTGCTAGTCTGATCCACTACAGCTTTCTGAATCCCAGTGAAACCATTACAGCTGAGAAGTATGCTCAGCAAATCTATGAGATGCACCGAAAACTGTACCACCTGCAGCATCGGTCAACACAAAAGGCCCAATTCTTCTCCACGACAACGCCCAGCCACACAACCAGTGTTTCCAAAGTTGAACAAATTGGACTATGAAGTTTTGCCTTACCCTCCATATTCACCTGACCTCTCACCAGCCGACTACCACTTCTTCAAGCATCTCTACAATTTTTTGCAGGGAAAACACTTCCACAACCAGCAGGATGCAGAAAACGCTTCCCAAGAGTTTATCAAATTCCGAAGCATGGATTTTTACGCTACAGGAATAAACTAACTTATTTCTAATTGGCAAAAAAATATGTTGATTGTAATGATTCCTATTTTGATTACTAAAAATGTGTTTGAACCTAGTTATAAGGATTTAAAATTCATGGTCTGAAACTGCAATTACTTTTGCACCAACCTTAATACTTTAAATTACTGTGGGTATATACCCAGAAGTGGAATGGCTGGATCACATGATAATTCTATTTTTGTTTATTTAAGAAACTGCCATGCTGTTTTCCACAGGGGCTGTATCATTTTTCATTCTCACCAACAATGCACATGGGTTCTAGTTTCTTCAAAGCCTTGCCAATACTTTCTTTTTTGATAGCATGCATCCCAATGGGTGTTAAGTGGCATATCACTGCTTTTGACTTGCATTTTCCTAATGATTAGTGATGTTGAGCACCTTTTCACATGCTTATTGGCTACTCAGGTGTCTTCTTTGGAGAAATATCTATTCAAATACTTTACTCATTTTTGAAAAGTGTTGTTTGGGTTGTTTTTTTCTTTTTAATTGTTGTAGAATTGTAGAAGTTCTCTAAATATATTGGATATTAATCTCTGATGAGATATATGCTTTGCACATATTTCCTCCCATTCTGTAGGTTGCCTTTTTGCTCTGTGGACAGTGCTCATTGACCCACCAAAGATTTTAATTTTCATGAAGTCTAATTTGAATATTTTTTCTTTCATTGCCTGTGCCTTTGGTGACATATTCAAGAAATTTTACTACCAGATCCAATGTCATAAAATTTTGTCCCATATTTTCTTATAAGAATTTTATAGTTTTAGGGTTTTTGTTCCCTTTTAAATTTTTTTTTTTTTTTTTTGGAAAGAAGCTGTTGCTCTGTCACACAGGCTGGGATGAAGTGGCTAAATCATAACTCACTGCAGCCTTAAACTCTTGGGCTCAAGCAATCCTCCTGCCTCAGCTTCCTTAGTAGTTAGAAGTATAGGCATGCACCACCATACCCGGCTAGATTTTTTGGTTTTTTTTTTAAGAGATAAGGTCTCACTGTGTTGCCCAGGCTGGTCTCAAACTCCTGTCCTCAAGCAATCTTCTCATCTCAGCCTCCCATCTCAGCCTACCACAGGGATTGCAAGCAGGAGCCACTACACCTGGCATCTTTTGAATTAATTTCTGTCCATAATATTAGGTAAGGGTCCAAGTTTATTCTTTTACCTATGAACATCCAGTTTTCCCAACATCATTTGTTGGAAAGACTATCACTTCCCCATTGAATGGTCTTGGCACTCTTGCTGAAAGTCATATATGTGAGGATTTATTTCTCAATATTTGTTCTGTTCCATTGATCTACATGTCTGTTTTTATGCCAATACCACACTGCTTTGATTATTTTAGCTTTGAACTAAGTTTTAAAATCAGGAAGTATGATCCTGAAATTTTGTTCTTCCGTTTCAAAATTACATTAGCTATACAGATTCCCTTGAGATTCTACATGAATTTTAGGATGGAATTTTCTATTTCTGAAAAAAAAAAAGAAACACCATTTGGATTTTGATAGGGATTGCATTGAATCTGTAGATCACTTTGGGTGGTATTGACATTTTAATAATATTAAATCTTCCAGTCCATAGATATGGGATGTCTCTTTATGTTATTTAAAAAAAAATTTAGCAATTATTTATAGCTTTCAGCATACAAGTCTTTACTATCTTGGTTAAGTTCACTCCTAAGTATTTTACTCTTTTGATGCTGTTATAAACGGAATTCTTTTCTTAACTTCCTTGTTAGATTGTTTATCATTAGTGTATAGAAATGCAACTGACTGTGTGTTGACTTGTATCCTGCTACTTTGCTGAATTCATTTATTACTTCTAATGGGGATTTTTCAATAGATTCTTTAGGATTATCTACATATAAGACTATATCATCTGAGAGCAGAGATAATTTTACTTCTTTCTTTCCAATTTGCATTTCTTGTATTTCTCTATATGCTCTGGCTAGAACTTCCAGGGCTATGTTATTAATAAATAGAAGTGCTGAAAACAGGCATGCTTCCCTTGTTCCTGATCTCAGAGGAAAAGCATTTAGTCTTTCACCGTTGAATATGGTGTTGGCCATGGGTTTTTCACATACGGCTTTTATTATGTTGAGTTTGTTTCTTTCTATTCCTAGTTTGTTAAAGTGTTTTTATCATGAAAGGTGGTGTTGAATTTTGCTAAATGCTTTTTCTGCATCAATTGAAATGTTCATGTGCATTTTGTGTTTTATTCTGTTAATGTGATGTGTTAATCTTAATTTATTTTCATAGTTTAAACCACTCTCATATTCTAGTAATAAATCCCACTGATGACAATGTATAATCCTTTTAATACACTGCTGAAGTTGGTTCACTAGTATTGTGGTGAGGATTTTTGAGCCAGTGTTTATAGACGATATTTGTCTGTAGTTTTTTGTTTGTTTCCAGTAATGTTTTTGTCTGGCTTTGGAATCAAAGCAGTGCTGGCCTCATAGGATGAGTCAGGAAGAGTTCCTATTTTTCCTTGTTGAAATTTCTGGAAAAGTTTGAAAAGGATTAGTATATTCTTTAAATGTTTGGTAGAATTCACAAGTGAAGGCATCAGGTCTAGGGCTTTTCTTTGCTGGAAGAGTTTTGAATACTGATTCAACCGTCTTTTTAGTTATACATCTATTCAATTTTTGTATTTTTTTATTCAGTATTAGTAGGCTTTGTATTTCTAGAAATTTTTCCTTTACATGTAGGTTATCCACTTTGTTGATATATAACTGTTCATTATATCCTTTCACAATCCTTTTTATTTCTATAGATTCAGTAATTATGCCCCATTTTCATTTTAGAATTTAGTAATTTAAATTTTCTCTCTTTTTCCTTAGTCAATCTAGTGAAATATTTATCAATTTTGTTGATATTTTTGAAGAAACAACTTTTGGCTTTTTAAATTTTCTCAATTGTTTTCTACTTTCTGTTTCATTTGTCTCTGCATAATTTTTATTATTTTCTTTCTTCTGTTAGCTTTGGATTTAGTTTATCCTGCTTTTTCTAGACCCTTAAATTTTGATTTGAGATCTTATTTGTTTAATGTAAGCATTTTTAGCTATGATATTGTCACTTTGCACTGCTTGTGCTACATCTCATAAGTTCTGGTATGTTGTGTCTTCATTTTCATTCATCTCTGAGTACTTCCTAATTTCTTTGTGATTTCTTCTTTGATCCATTTGTTGTTTAAGAGTAAGGTCTTTATTTCACAGAACAGTGCCTTCGGTACAATATTGCTGAGAAGTATTAGCAATGAATACCATTCTTGGTGGAAATATTTTAAAATTTCATCATTGAATCTGATATTTTCTGTAGGATTTTATGTAGATATAACCTCCATTAGAAGAAGAAAGTTCCATTTTTTAAGTTGGTAATACCTTTTTTAATATAAATGGGTGTTGAATTTTTCAAATGTTATTTCTGCCTTTTGTAGATTATTGTTTTTCTTCTTTTCAAGGTTTTATATTTTTGATTGATCTATAATTTTCTTATGATATTCTTGTTATATTTTATAAGAAATATTTTCCAAGCCATTCTCTGGAACTGTCCATAAAAAAAAATCCTTCAGTTACTTGTTTCAGAAAACATTAAGACTTATTCATAAATAAAGCCACGTGTGGTTGGGATATTCATTGTGGGAAAAGTTTTATTAATGGATTTAGTTACTTTAGCAGACTTATCTTCTTATCAGAGTTTCTATTTCATTTTCTGCCAGCTTTATTAAGTGGTGTGAGTTTTTTGATAATTTTGTCCATTCCATTCAAAATGTCAAAATTAATGCTTCAAAAATTATTTATAACATCTTGCTATATTTTCATGTTTATAATGTCTTTATCAATGTCCACTTCTTTTATTCTTAATGTTTGTAACTTATATTTATCTTTTCTCTCCTCTTTCTCTTTCCTCTCTCTATTTATTTGAAACTGAAACTGACTTACACTTGGTCTGCAGCAGCTCTTGAAAAATGTAACTGATTTCCTCTGACCCACTTCAGTTGCAATTGACAAGGAGCCTCTTCCTCTCCTGCTTCTTCAAAAGTAAGACCAGTCCTGTTTCTCATCTCTCCTCACAGGTCTTCTCTCTTTTTCATAGATATAGATAGATAGATAGATAGATAGATAGATAGATAGATAGATAGATAGATAGATAGATAAAACTTTTTTTTAATTGTTCATGCCAACTTTTTTTCAGCATATTACAGGGGTACAAATGTTTAGCTTACATATATTGCCTTCACCCCACCCGAGTCAGAGCTTCAAGCATGTCCATCCCCCAGACGGTGCGCACCACATCCATTAGGTGTGAATATACGCATCCCTTCCTCCCCGCCCCACCTGCCCGTGACACCTGATGAATGTTACTATATGTGCACATAAGTGTTGATCAGTTAATACCAATTTTATGGTGAGTACATGTGGTGCTTGTTTTTCCATTCTTGTGATACTTCACTTAGTAGAATGGGCTCCATCTCCGTCCAGGATAATTAATACAAGAGGTGTTAGATCACCGTTGTTTTTTGTGGCTGAGTAGAACTGCATGATATACATATACCACATTTTATTAGTCCACTCATGTATTGATGGGCATTTGGGTTTGGGTTGTTTCCATATCTTTTCAATTGTGAATTGTGATGCTATAAACATACTAGTGCAGATGTCTTTTTTTTCCTTTGGGTAGATGCCCAGTATTGGGATTGCTGGATCAAATGATAGTTCTACTTTTAGTTCTTTGAGGACTCTCTATATTACTTTCCACAGAGGTCGTACTAGTTTGCAGTCCTACCAGCAGTGTATGAGTGTTTGTATCTCTCCTCATCCCCACTAACATTTATTGTTTTGGGACTTTTTGATAAAGGCTATTCTCACTGGGGATAAAGGATATCTCATTGTGGTTTTGATTTGCATTTCCCTGATAATTAGAGATGTTGAGCATTTTTTCATGTTTGTTGGCCACTAGTCTTGTCTTCTTTAAGTACTATTAAAAAAAATAAAAACAAAAATAAAATCCAACCAAGCAACATAATGAAGAAAGATGAAGTAAGGAAGTTCTCACGGATGTTGTAGCACTAGAATATCTTACTTAAAATAGTTTTTAATTAAAAATCTGTATGATCTGAAGAAATCATCTTTGTAAAAATCTGTAGAAGAGAGAAAGGCAACTGAGAAAGCACAGAATGGAAGTCAAAGTGACTGGATTATAATGAGGGAGGTAAGAAGTAATAGAAGACAAAGTCAGGCAGGGCCAGACCTTATAGGGTGTGGTGAGTGTATGTAAAAGGTTTGGAAAGTTTAAGAAAGTCAGCAACTACAGAAAATACCTAAGGTCGGATAAATGAAGGAATTCACAGAGTCCACAGAATACTGGAATCCATGGTACTTTTGCTCTGGGTGATAAGATTACAGACTCTGGTTCCCATTCATAATATTCTGTACTTTACAAATCTGCTACAATAAAATGTTATTAATAATTAGAAAATGTTATAAATAGTAATATATAAATACAATTATTTATAGCTATGGGTACTAAACACTACTTTGTAAACATTGTCTAAGACTATTTAGAAAGTTAGATTGCACAATTTTCTTCTTGAAAATGAATTTAATTCTGTCAATCTCAAAGATATTTAGGACTTTTACTCACCACATTAACAGTAAGCTTTATATAGCCCTGCAGAATCTTCTTATGGTGATATTAATTTGTATAAAATTATTTATATTCAGCTAATCAAAGAAGATAAAAAACATACAATACAGAAAAAACATTACTATTTAAATTATTTTAGTGGAAACCAAAGTAATCAAACCCAATATACAAATAAAAGGAGAAAAAAAGAGCAAGCACACAAATTGCAAACATAAAACTTTTGATCATTCCTCATAGTCTTTTTAACAAAGTCCTGTCCTTATGCTGAAACTCATTTGCAGATTTTAAGCATCCACCACTTCACTTCTGTCATTAAGGTGTGACCTTCATAAGTACTATATGTTGTGAACCTATTACTAATACTTTGCCTGGGACATAATGTGATGATTTTGTTACTATCTTTGGTCCATTTTAGAAACAATTGTTGTTCAAATGGACTATTTTAGTGGATTAGTTTTTTTGTAGTAAAATTTTACCAAGTGGCAACCTTATATGAATGAAAAGAAAGGGTTATATAAGGAAGAGAAAAACGTGTGCTCAGCAATGTTACAGCTGAAAGCATTCAAATCAGTTAAGTATCTGGATCTCATCACTGTTTTGAAGATGCAATTTCTTTGTAGTAAGATAGTGGTGACAATGTAACCAATGTAATCAAAGAATGAACAATGTCTAGGCTGATGCATAACTGTCCATGTGAACAGTTGTCTTAATTTTTGCAATTTTAATTTGATGGTGGTTGTCAGGTGATCACAATGTTAAATAAAACATGCACAATTTACACCCTCTTCAAGAGTTTAATGAAAACCAGTGCAAATCTTGCCAGAATCTTCTTAGAAAAACCCAAAGATGTTTCACTTCAACAGCCTATTTTGAGATGTATACCAGATGGAATCCACCTTCCTATTTTCCTTCCCAGAATATAGAAAGTGACAGTGGGAATGCCATTTGCTTTCCCTTGGAGGGAAACAATGATTGGTAATATTTACTTATAATTTTATATTACAATAACATTTGGAACCAGTTATGTATTTAATTATAACATATTTCTATAACATCTGTTTATAAAACTATAAAATAACATGTTAATGTATATATTTGTCTGATAGTTTACCACTGATTATTAATACACTCTAATTATTCTGGAGGTTGTGTTCTTATTTTTATTTGATATTGATTTTCATGTTTTTTCAATAGTTCCCCAAAATATATATTAGTAACAACAACAATAGAAATTACAATAAAATCATTTTGAGGGACTCAATTTATGTCACACTACAAACTTTTTATTTTGGTCCATGAAAACTCTACAAAATACAGTAACTATTTATCATCAACACTATTAGCAACAAAACAAGGCTTCTAACCTCAAAGTAAAATATTTATTTAACTTAATGGATTTAACATCATTTCTTATAGCATCATCTTTAATTTTTTCAGCATAGACTAATAGTTGGTAATTCCCGCTTTCAGTTATTTCAGATCAGGGACAATGTTATTCATCTGTGTAGCCAAGTACATGCACAATGTTTAGCAAAGGTAGATTTTCAAAAATATGTTGAATCAATGAAAGAATGCATGTGATCAGCAGAATTTAAAACTTTAAATTACTCTTTAATTCTAAGAGAAAACTGGGTAATTTTTAGAGGAATTTACAAAACTTATTAAGGTACCAGTCTCTGTTTCTTCAGCTAAGAGAAATATGAGCCTCTGAATCTCTTCCAAAATCTCCAAGCTTCTGGGTCTGTGATTTGTCAATGATTTTAATCCTTATCATTTTCAAGATTTGTTCAATTATTTGAAATGACCAGTTCTTTTGTGAAAATTACAAATTTTATATAGTATACCATATATTTTAACAAATAACTTACTGATAAATAACAGTATCCATAGCATTAATTTAATCTGATTTCCGTGAAATGAGCATGAGCTATAACTTCAAGAATATTAATCCATCTAATAAGGGTTAACATATTTATATAATATCATCTAAAAATTTATCTTGATGCCTTAATACAGTTTTTCTAGAGGATAGCACCTGAGAAAACGGTAGAAAAAAAGATAATCTTGATTAAGTTAATTCCTAAGTAAAAAAGAGACTCCACATACAAGGTATTTGGGAAAACTAATTCACCATTATTGGTTCAGATGTGTGGCTGTATATATGAGATACCTGGAATGTTAACCAAACCATAAGAAATAGTTTTCTAGAACAGAAGAAACTACTCTACATTCTACCTATGGAAAGATATAAAATCTTAGTTCACTGAAAATTTGCCTCATTTCCCTTTGATATTTTGTGCCTGCCCAATCCATAGGTTCCCCAGTTAAGAACTATTCTATCATCTATACATCAGAGGAAAAAGTGCCTGTGTGCTATGTTGATAGTCACTCTAAACAAATATTTGTACAGTTGAGATCAGAGATAGAAAATGTCAGTCCCCAATCCACCCATGATGGCACATATTCCAGACAGATGACAAAGTCTGGCTCAGGTTATAAAGGCTTGTGAAATACTTGAATCATATTTTGCAACCCTTGAAAGAATTCAAGTTGGAGATTAGCAGAAACCAGGCTCAGTTCTGTCCGTAATCCCCTTTATCTGTCTTCTAGCCAACAAAATGAAAACCTTAAAGCCAAACTGACAAATAGAGTGTGAAGGGCCTTCTACAGCATTTAAGGAAAAAAAAAAAAGAAAGAAAGAAACCGAAACTGCTATATGCAGAAAATTGTTTTTTATATTACTATTATTTTTGGTGCTGTCAATTATAGAAATAATGAAATAAACTTCTAAATAACAATATTCTGCTGGATTCGTTATTAGATGTAACATTCCAAAGCTAACTTGCCTAATGTTACACTGGACATATAACATGAAAACATGAGCAAAGAATGTAAATCAGTGTAAAGACAAATGCCTCTGTGACCCAGAAATTTAGTAAAGTCCTAACAATTGGAATCATTAAGATGTAAAAGTATTTAAGACAGTCCTTCAGCTGGAAGTAAAATTGATAACTCGATGGAAAAAAGGGGGAGATGACGACAGCTAGTTAATGTATAAGATCATTTCATGCATATGAGACAGGCTGGAACTCTCTGAAGTTGTACATGAGAGGAGCGGTACTAGAGACAGATCAAGTTATGTCTAATTGAGCAAGGATATTTCAAGAGAGGTGAAGAGTATAGTGAACATACAATTCATAACATTCAAGTTAGTTGTTTAAGGAAAAAAAAGAAGGAGAAACATCCAGTCAATAGGGCAGGCTGAGCTGATGTTGGAAATTCCTCCTCCCACCTAAACACATGATCATGGTGATCAAAACATAGCAACATATAAAAAGTGAAGAAACGAACAATAAGTGAACAAATTGAGAAAAAAAAAATGGGAGAAAAATCTACAGTCTCCGAATGTAAGAGGGAAAAAAAATGAACATTAATGTGGCACACAGGAATTCAAGAGAGAACTGGAAAAAATAAACCTTATTTTTGAGGGCTGTGCTTTAAATGTCTGTTGTCCTCTTCTCAAAAATAAAATAGATGCTGAAGACAATAGAATTATATCTTCAAAGTACTGAGGGTGCGTAGCTAACAAAATTAAAATTCTGTATCTGGTTAAAAACTCATTCAAGAAAAAGAAGTAAGTAAAGATATTTTTATTCATAGGGAAAGAGAAATTACCACACACAAACTCTGACTCAAAAAAATGACTAAGCAGTGTTTTCAGCCACTGAAGTCCTCTGGAAGCATGAAAAGATATTTCGATGCCTGAAACAACAACCTCAGAATTTTTGACTTAACTGAGCTGGGTGGTGCTTGAATATTCTTGTGCGTTTTAGCCATATTAAGGACAAATGATATTCTTGACTAAGAAAGCAAATAAACACACAAAAAGGTAGGATGAACTGTAAAATAATAAGCAAAAAAATTAGCAATTTGGGCTGTATTTAAATCCCAGGTGAGTATGAAAAATAATACTAGCAAATAGGAGATAAGTAAAACAAAGTAGGACTAAAATACTAGATAAAATACCAAAAGATTGGAACTCAGATTTTAACTTTTCTGAGTCTTATGTACTCCTCAGGAAAAAGATGAGATTATGATTAGTTTTAGACTTTATAAAGTTAAGAATGCATGTTGAAATTTTCAGAAACTACTAAAAATGGGTATTGCATATATGATTCATAAAAAGATAATAAAAAGAAAGAGAACAACTTTTTTATTTTATGAAAAGGGGATAAAAGATTAGATTAAACAAGGGGAATGCAAGAAAGGATAAAAATGCAAAAATAAAAAAGTAGGTCAACATATATCAATAATCAATACATTTGATTACAGAGACAATAAAAATATTATAGATTTAAGAATTCCAATTACATGCTGCTTACAGGAGACACGAATAAAATATTTATAAGATGCAATGCCATCTCAATTAAAATAATTTATTATACTTGTGATAAATGTTTTTAATAATTATATGTGGCATGATATGTATACAAATTTCAAAGTCTCAAAGCAATTGAAGATTTAAAGTAATCATACATTGTTTATAGATGCATTGAAATACAGTGAAAATATTAAGGCATGGGTTGGAAATATTCATACTAAATTCATGATACCAGTTTCTTAAGAAAGTGGAAAATGGAAGTGAAACAGGAGTGGAGAGGAAAAAAAAATGACTAGTTCACCTATAATGTTATATTTCATATGCATGTGTATATGTGTGTACACACACAATGTTCAAATAATAAGGGCAGTTAAAAATGAATTTGGGAAAGTAGTTTCGGTGATGAGATTATTATAAATATAAACTCATTATTTTGCTTTTTATTCCAAAATAGAGAATGAAATTTTTGTTTCCACTACTGAATTCCATGACGTAAATTTGAGATGACTGTACTTAAATGACTTGACAAACTCCTTTTCATCATGTTACTCAATTTCTGTAGTTTTTTTCATTGCTTCTTTCACAGCATGATTCACTGTACAAAATAGTATTAATAAGATTTCAAACAATAAGGGCATTTTTGCAGAAATTATAATTGTCTCGTGAACACCTATATTATGCAATGAGTTCACCTTACTATTTCTATCCATTCTTCAATTAGAATCTAAAATGACAATGGGCTGCTATTTTTTAGTTAATGAGCCAATTATTTTTACAGAACATGCTAGTTATACACAGCTTTTCTTTTGCTTAATTATGTTTAAAAATAAAAAGAATTCATTTTACATCTTTACTGGATGTTCATCACACACAATTAGTTTGAAAATTCTTGTCAATATGCTTTAAAAATATTTGTTTGAATCACTGGAATAAACTTTTTTGAACTCACATCAAAATAGAGTATATTAAGAATGGAAAAATAAGCACCACATGTACTCACCATCAAATTGGTTTCACTGATCGACACCTAAGAGCACATTTAGGAATAACATTAATCGGGTGTCGGGCAGATGTGGGGGGGAGGGAATGGGTACATACATACATAATGAGTGGGATGTGCACCTGCGCATGGTCTAGAGGATGGACACGCTTGAAGCTCTGATTGGAGAGAGAGGGGAGGCAAGGGCAATATATGTAACCTAAACTTTTGTACCTCCATAATATGCTGAAATAAAAAAAAATAAAAAAATAGAGTACACTGTATAACTTTCTACTAAAAATGGCATTTGTGATTTTAGTTTTCCTAAAAACAATGACACATTTCCAAAACACAAAGCAATTGTATTAAATTATGTCTAATATTAAGACACTCAATATTTGTGTGAGCACAATTTCTCATCAAAATTTTGTTGCTGTCAGGATAGAAGAAAAATAAGAGTAGAATTTTATTTAAAGCAAATTTAAAGATTAGAAACCAAAATCCAAATTTCATAGTGAAAGAAAACATGTTAGTCATTTTAGAGAGAAAGGCAAAGTACAAAAATTATTAAAACATGTCTTGCTCAGGTATAAATAATATATAGTAAGTTTCAGCGTCCACTATTTTTAGCCACTTTAATTAGACATTATTGCAAGTATTCAAATAACTCATCTGTTGTTCATTGGAAAGCATCTAATGTGGTAGAAGTGATAGAATTTTAAAAGAATATATTACAATGGTGCTACAAAAGTCTTAATGACAATGTAATAAGGTTAGTTCTTGTTATTGAAAGTTTGCAAATCAGCCCTGAGAATATATTAATACATTATCTTCAAATTTTAAATGAATGCTAATTTCATAGACATATGTGCATCTTATCACATTGATTAATTTTTTCTTATGTAATCCAAGTAAAATTTCATGATAACTCGGACTGGTTGAAAAAATGTTAATGAACATATTTTTATGTATTTTGCCAAGCCCTTTGAAAAATGAAAATAATTTCTATTATTTGCTATTTTCCTGTAGAATCTCTTAGTTTCCTAAAAATGATCATGTTCAGATATTGGAGAAATATTCTTAGGAAACAATGGAGGCCATGAGAATGGCCTTCTTAGTCTCCTAATGATCAAAAACAAAGACAAAAAGAAAGCAAAAGAAAAGAGAAATATGATTCATATCTATCTATTTCAAAATGCACACAGGGATACTCGTAATACAGATTTTTAAATTGGAATAGATAACTACCTGTCAGCTAGCTAGCCCCTTCGATTATTCACCCCTTCCATTCTAAGTATGTTGTATTTAGAGTTCGGAGGGGCTCTTTAATTTCCCCTCTGTTGACCACTTAAAACTCCAAATTTTCTCACTTCATGTTGTAGTAGTACTTAATTTATTAAACAGATTTTTATTAGAAACTATTATGTGTGCTAAGCACAGGGGATCAAAGATGAATGAATATTTATTTGTCTTTAAGGAATTTACAGGCTAGTGGGGACAGGCGGATCTGTAAACAGATGCCTGCATAAATAAACAGACAAAATACAGTCTTGTTTATTCTGAGGAAGAAGTCCCCATAAGCAAGCAACAGGTAAAATACTTTCATTCTCCAAGAGACAGACTTGTGATTAAGAATGCACAAACATCATTCATCTTATTATTCATCAAAGATTATAACCTATTACAATTACAAAGACTCCTTCATGGCACAGCAGCGAGGGAAGGAAGTATTTCATGAAGCTGTCGTAGTCAGAGAATACGAAAGTGGGACAACAGGAACAATGCAGGAAAGGAAATAAACACACCAGCAGGCTAAAGGTTTGCTTTAACTATTCTTATGATTAATCTATTTTGTTATGTAGTATACATGAATGTTAGCATTTTCCATGCACAATTTGAAATTAGACATTGGATATTAAAATTGCAAAAGTATTCATAATTGGATTCATTCACAAATTGATAAAAATGGATCAGCACTATAGACCTATTTGTTGGAAACAAAATAGGTAGAACCATCAAAGTCATTAATTATTCTTTGTCAGCAAAGGTGGACAGAAGTTTTATTATGTAGAGGTCAATAGTGGGCGAAGGGCCATTTATTATTTTCATCAATGACTTGGATGATAGAAAAGTCTGTGAACTTAATAATTTACAGTTCTCTTTAGTTGGAGAGACTGATTAACCCTTTGAATGTCAAGATGTCAAGATTCAACATGACCATAATATAACCTCGACAAATTAGAGAAGTGGTTTAAAACAATGCAATTCAATAGGACTATATGTCAGATATAGACTTTAAGGAAATTGGGAAGGAAATGGAAATTAGAATAATGTAGGTGATATCATACAAGTGAGAATGTGTATGAGTGTTTATGTATGTCATATAAGATATAATAAATGATATTGAGTATGGCTTGAGTCAAGAAGATAGCAATAGCTTTTAATTTTTTTCTCTCTTGCCTTGGCTTAGTGCTCGCACATTTATAAATAGGTTTTATACATATTATCACAATATACTCAAATTACATCCAATATCCCTGCTAATAAAGTTAATTGTAATTCTAAGATGCATAAATGAGAAGTATATAACTGTAAATGTGAATGTTTATGAAATCTTTGGAATGTTATGACTATGTAAGTATGTCACACCTTAAAATATGATTCACCCATTCATCTTCGCACTAACATATTTATTCATTTGTTTATTACTTAATCATTAGATATTTATAAAGCATCTACTATGTCCCAGGCACCGCACTACATGCTGATAATACAATGTTGAGAAATGTAAGCATTGCTCATCTTTTCCTAGAGCCTACAGTCTAATAAATAATTACAAATTCTAGTAAATACAGACAGGGTATTATGAGAACATGAGACAGCAAGACTTGTCATCATCTGTCAGATGAAGAAAGGCATCCATAGTGAAATGTCCTCTTGCCTGATGTATGAAGTAGATAGGCTAAGAGAATAAGGCAGGAAAGGATTGAATATTTCCTTCGAGGGGACAGCAAGTATTAGGGATTTGACCTTCAAAAAAGAATGTTTTTGTTGTTATTATATGTTTATTGAATACAATTAAATATTGTTTCTTAACAGATTGCCCCAAAATAGAGAAGTAGATATCTGCCAAAATTAGAGGATATACACAAGACTAAGAAATATACTCGGTGACGTAAGAGACTTTAACATTGTATTGAGACTGGAAGGGATATGTCCACCATCAGGGAGGTTAGCCTCTGGGGCAACGCCACAGATGGACAGCAAGGTCTCTGTGAACTGGATATCCTGCTACAGATACTGAGATGCCGCTGAATGAGAAACAATGACTTCAACTAGGAGTTCCAAACTAAAAATCAGAAAGGCAATCCCTGCTACTTGATTTAAATTTGAGCTGTTTCTTAGACAAGCAGTTTATATTTTAGGGTAAATGGAAGCTGGAATTAATATTAATGATTCACTTTACTGCTAAATTTGGTTTAATGTTTTCATTGTACGAATCCTTGACCTCAAAAATTCTCTAAAGGGAGAGGGAAAGGACTATCTTGTTTAGTTCTTTTACTTTAAATTTTAAATGTAAATTGAACTGTGCTATCTCGACCAATGCCTAGGTAGAAGCATGCACAGTGAGTAAAGTAGTAATAGAGGAAACGGGTTAATTTCAATTGCCACATCTGATGAATCACAAAGAAATTCAGGTAAAGCGTGTCTTTGAATAGCTCTTAGTCAATTATTTGTACTTATGTGAAAAAATGTAGAAGCCCAGAAAATTTTAAGTGGTGAATAATCTGCAACAGTCACATTTTTTTCCTTGAGGTTTTCCTGGATTGTACAAACCAGATGCTAAACACATTTGGGTTTTGAAATACATTTTGGGAGTTTACTGGAGGCACTCTAAGAAATACCTTCCTTTTAAAATAATCTCCAAAGTATTTTCGGAATAACTGCAGTTCCTCTATAAATAATTTTTGCTTTAATTTATTATTGCAATTGCTTCCAATTAATACTTAAATATTTCAGTAAGAGATAATAAGCATGTGACACTGCTTCCTCTATGTCATATAAAAGTTTTGTGAATAACTTTACCATGGAATTTACTGTTTTGCTACAATTATTTGTCTTCTATTCGAGATTACTTGCTTCTTAAGAACTTACAGATCTACCATTGTTGCCCACATGAGCAGTGCTTAACACTACACTGTTTTAGAAAACATTATAAGCAGAATTTTACCATATATTCTAATATTATTGAATCATTTTACAGATTGGCTAATACAAACTTTAATCTCTAAGGTACTTATAAAACATACCGGATTAGTAATTATTTAAATGTCTTAAAGGTGTATGAGTTCTGCTTGCTTTCTTTTAGAGTTGCCTGTTTTCCTTCTCTTAGGGATATCCTTAGATACCTGTTGTTCAATTTCTAAAAACACACGATGAATGGATTTTTGTTCATTTTGCTAGTTGTTAAGGCAAGGCAGGGAGTCTCTTAGCGGTTATTTCCTTATGGGGTAGATGTAGGGTGGGTAATTCAAGGTTGAGAGCTTTCTTCTAGCACTTTAAAGATATCATCATTTTATATTCTTTTGGCCTGCGTTGTTTCTGACAAGCTTCTCATAATTCATATCTTTGTTTTATGTAAGTAATGTGCCATTTTCCTAATATTTTGTTTTTATCACTGTTTTAAACAAGTTGATTATGATCTAGTGATGGTTGTGGTGATGGTATGTGAATGTTTCTTGAGTTTCACTGATGCTTATTTATTGGCTTAATAGTTCTCATGAATTGACACATTTTTACCCACTCTATCCTGAAATAACTTTTTGGTCTTTGCTAGCTTTTATTAGAGACTCGAATTACATACATGATTTACCTCTTGATATTGTGCCACAATTAAATTAATCTCCATTTATTATTTTTAGACTTTTTTCTCTGCATTTCAAAGACTTTATATGAAAAGAAGATGTAAAATATCTCATTAATAATGTTTAGGAACCAGAATAATTATGTTGAGTTTCACAGTAAGGAAGGTTATACATACTTATATAGGTACATATTGAATAGCACCCCTAAACAAGGGAAATCGTATTTCTAATACTTCTTGGCATTGCTCATTCTGAAAACTAGAATATTATTTATTACCAGAATTGTCAGTTGAGAAGTCTCATATTTGATAAGAATTTTTAACCACAGAACTTGATGGAAAATATAAAAAATGTCAATTGAGAATGATTTAATGAATACAATAAAATAGTATTATGTTCTATATTATAATAATAGCTTTATTGTAAGCAACAAGCTATAAACAATATACAGTGAAATTTGACAATAATTACTACTATTTCCTGTGTAGGAAGTACAGATACACCTTTGCTGTATGCGTCTTCTCTTTTCTAGTCATCTCAATTTTCTCCTCTTCTCTACACCGATGCTTTTATATATTCGTTACAGTTTGCTCTATAGGAAAAGAGTGATGCTTTTGCATTGCATTAAAAAAATGCTCAAAGTTATTAATTGACAAGGTTCTCATATACTATTCTCTAGGCTGTTATTTTCTCCAATAACTTCAGAATCCCTACTAATTATCTTCGTGATGGGGCTCAGAAAACAATACCCCAAAATGAAGCAACTTCAGAAGCAAAAGTTTTTCTCTAACCTTCTCCTACCCTCTTGTCTCTCAGTCTCATTTTCCCCAGAGGCTAGCCATAGAAACTATAATCCCTTTACCCAAGACAGGTCATAGAAACCAGAACTCCTCTTCCCCAAAACCAGCCATAAAACCTAAAAATGTTACTCTGTCTCTCCACTTTTCTATGTAAAAACTGGCCATAAAGAAATTCTCTGACCTACCTTGTCTGACTGTAGTTCATAAGACCTTCCATTACAAAAAGGGTCCTCCTGCCCCATACCCAGAAGGAAGGAATGCATACTTAGAGAGGCCAAGAGAATTTAAACAGACAAGTCTTGGTGGGTTTCCCCACTTAGTCTGTTAACATTAGATCATACAATTTTTGCCCAGTTATATTTCTACACAGTTGTCCACACTTTGCTAAACATAAGCATAAAAATGAACAATTTCCTGTGTATATTTGGTGTTCATTCTGAAGTGATCAAAATCATAATCAAATAAGTTTGTGTGCCTTTTCTGCTATTAATCTGCCTTTTATGAGTTGATTTTTCAGCAAACCTTCAGAGGCCTGAGGGGAACTTGACCCTTAGTCCCCCTTCACATCTTTATTAACCCAGAGTTGTTTTTATAACTCTATTCTATCTCTTATTGAAATCTTACTAACCACTGTTTATCAAAGTTCTTTCCAGATTTTTTTTTTATTTTAAAATATTAAGGGGGTACAATGTTTTAGGTTACAGAGATCATTTTTGTAATGTTTGAGTCCCAGCTACAGGTGCGCCCATCACCCAAATAGTGTCCATTGTAGCCACTAAGTAGGTTTTTCCTCCTCCCTCTTTCCCCTTTCCCCTCTGGTTGATTTCCATTGAGTTTTACTTCACTCAAAACACAAGTGTGCTCATCACTTAGTTCCAATTTAATAGCGAGTGCATGTGCTGTTTGTTTTTCCATCCTTGTGATACTTCACTTAGGAGAATGGTCTCCAGTTCCATCCAGATTGTTGCAAAAGGTATTAATTCATCTTTTTCATAGCTGAGTAGTATTCCATGATGTACATATAACAAATTTTATGAATGCACTCATGAATTGATGGGCACTGGTTTTGGCATCGAGGTGATACTGGCTTTGTAGAAAGAGTTGGGAATTGTTCCTTCCTTCTCAATATTATGGAATAATTTCCATATTATGGAATAATTTCTGTATTATGGGTGCTAGTTCTTCTTTGTAAGTCTGATAGAATTCAGTTGTGGATCCATTTAGTCCAGGGCTTCTTTTTGGGGGGGAGGTTTTTTATTAGTGTTTTGATCTCACTTATTATTATTGGTCTATTCAGGAGTTCTATTTCTTCCTAGTTTAGTCTTGGGAGATCGTGTGTTTCTGGAAACTTGTCTATTTTCTCTACATTCTCTAGTTTATCTGCATAGAAATTTACATAGTATTCGCGGTTGATGTTTTGTATTTCTGCAGTATCAGTTGTAATGTCAACTTTTTCATTTCTAATTGAGATTATTTGGGTTCTTTTTCTTCTGTTCTTGGTTAGTCTAACAAGAGGTCTGCCAATATTGTTTATTTTTTTCAAAGATCCAGTGTTTTGTTTCATTAATCCTTTGTATTTTTTTTTTTTTTGTTCCTCTATTCATTCATTTCTGATCTTCATTATTTCTTTTCTTAGGCTAGCCTTAAGTTTGGTTTGTTCTTCCTTTTCTGGTTCCTTGGGGTGTGATCATCCCTGAGGTATTCTGGTAAAAAAGAATTTTGATGGCCCTTAGATTTTTTCAGAGAATGAAACTTTTAGGTTGTTTTCAAGCTGTAAACGAATTTTCAGGTTAAATAAAAATATGAATATCCTTCTTCTTATGTAAGAGTTTTAACACCTAAACCATTTTTGCAATATTTATGGAATCTATAACTGCATATGGTTATTCTTCCCCCAAGTGCTGTCTGATCTATTCTTTCACACATATTACTATTAATAAATTGCTATATGTGACATCTTATTTTAATGTAACTTCAATATTTTTTGTGAAATTTTACAAGTTTTCTTTATACATAGCAATTTTACATATTTATGGGGTTCTTGTGATATCATGAAACATGCATACAATGTGTAATGGTCAAATTAGGGTAATTGGGATATAATTTTTTTGTCTATAAAGTTATATTTATTATTGTCATGTATTTGGTAAGCACCAGTGCTATCACTGGGACCAGACAATTGAGCCCTGATATTTCTGATGTTGCAATAGATAGAACTAACAGCATTGGTTCTAATTCTGTGTTGCCAAACAGTCTCTCACTCTCTCTTTCTATCTCTCTCTTTCTAACATCCTCTATTACTTTTCTAATAACTCACCCCAGTCCTGGAAATCTCTCCTGCCCTTTGTTTCAGAGGAGTTGCGTTCCGATTCGCTTATTGCAGCAGTCTGGAATGCAGTCTTACTCACCTGTTCAACTCCAGTGTGATTTTTTTGGCAGTATGTGCACACATACCTATGTGTGCACATGTAAATATATACATACATGCCCCCAGACATGCATACATATATAACACATACAAGGACTTCTGCAGTTCAACTTTTCTTTGTATCTTTTGGTTTCCTATAATTGTTGCACATTTTCACTGGAGAATATTAAAAGTGTTGCAGAAGAATTTTTTAGCAACAAGAAATTAATAAGGAACCTTTTTTCACAAAAGGTTTAAGAAAGTTGCTGTAGATCTGAGCAAGTACAAGAAGTCTAAGATTGCCAATTTATAACCTATTAATTAAATTTAGCCATACAGAAATAGATTCTTCATTTAGTACCCCAATCTCAGAAGCATACAGAAAAATATCCTACTTATATTTAAAATCCTCACTGATTTATTTCTTCATCTTTCAAACATTTTCACAATGATCCACAAGGAAATATATTTTACAAAGTAATATAGAACACACATACAAACACACACATCCATTTATAGATAGACACATGTATATATAACTGAAAAAATATTTCACAATAGGGAGATTATTTTTACTTTGAGCAATGCACACTAATATGTTTCCATTCGATGCTCAAAAATACCAACATACAAAGCTCGCCTTTCCTGTGTATAGTGCACTCTGTTCTTGTCTTCTTAGTGCCTACCACTGCCAACCAAATTGATTTCACAGCCCACTAAATAGTGGTCTACCTGTAAATTGAAAATCACTGACATAGTGGAATTTAGAACTCAGTTTTAGAATGGCCATAAAATGTTGGTAACAAAAAAAATAAAATAAAACGTATACTTTATGTGTAGACCAAACATTAAAAGGTTGCCTTTCCCAAAGGAATGGTTTCTTAGTGATTTCCTGGGGCTTTTGCCAATGGAGGCAGTTCTTTAAAAATCCTCTAGGTCCAGTACAGAGCATTCCCTTAAATTAAATGATAAGAGCAGTGTGGATACCAATTTGCTAAAACACTTAAAGTTGATGCTTGCGAGCAAAAGGTTCATTTACAAAATGGCAGCTAATGCACTCAGAGGGAAAGTATGTTGGCTTAAAAACAAAAACCACATATGCCTGAGGAATTATTGTTTTCACTAAGTTCTCTCTTCATGTGTTAATTGTAGGGTGGGAAGTGACTCATATCTTTTATTCTTTCTCTACTTGTTCTTGCCAGAATTCCCTTACCATAGTTAAAGAAATGGGAGAGATGTTTGTAAGGGCAAATATGAAGAGTGAAAACAGAAGAGGCATGGAATAATGTAATCTCAAATGCAAGAAAAAAATTGATTAGAAAAATGTGTAAACTTTGTGTCATAAGATCCTGATAAACAGTATTATTAATGAGATTGATAAGTAGATCTTGATAATACTGTTTTTCGTTTTCAACTGTAATAACAAAAAAAATAAAAATTCACATTGAGATACAAATGGACAGTTTGATATAACTATTGCAAACATTTGGATTTCAGAAAAAAATTATATTAATGTTGATAACTTCATATTTTTATGCATTATATATGTGGAAAATAACATTGAAGGAATAAAATCATTCCGTGATCATGAAAAGTTTCCAGACAGAATTTTATCATTACTATTACATAAGAAAATCTCAAAAGAAAAGCCACCTTCCTTCCTATCCAACATGTTGATAAATCCTTTAGGAAATTGCTAATCGATTTTGCAATGATTTCATGAAACAATGATCCCCCTTTACTCCAATAGTTTTTCTCTTTGGTGAATTAGAACAGAAGGAGAGGTTAATATTCTCATGTTCTTTCCAGTAACTGTATGGTTATGAATAATGTTTGCAAAAAAAAAGTAAATTGAACAAACTTTGAGAAACTGTTTGGTTTCTGAAGTAGATTGATTTTCTGCTTATAGCATGGAGGAATGTAGCAGAAAACAGTGTTTGCAGTATCAGAGAGACCTGAACTCAAATTACACTCCTACCCATGACTAGCTGCTTGAACTTACTTAGAGGAACTTGTTGTTTTTGAGTCTGTTTAATGGACTGCAAAATGGAGATCAATAATATCGTCCTCAGTGGCTTCAGGTGAGGATTACATGCAAATATCTGGAATATATTATATTCTCAATAAATGTAGTTCCCTTCTCTGTGAAGGGACTAATTCATTGCTATTTAACTATCTTATCCACCTTGCACACCTCTAGGATAATGAAGGGCATCAGGACAGTAATAAAATAGTGGCTAAGCTTGACCAGGCTCACTTATATCTGCTATTACTTAAATAGGACACAGAGATTTAGAGGGGTAACAAAACATACTTGGAAAAGTCTAAAGCAATGTTATGACTGAACTCATTACAAGTTTAGTAAACAGTTATGTTCACTGTGTGAGGGGAGAAGAGAAAGAGAGAGAGAGAAAAGAGAGGACAGGCACTGTTTCTGTCCCCCTCCTGTAACTGCCTGAGGCAGTTGTCTGTATTTTCATCCTGTTTCTTGCACAAAGCTGTCCCTTAGCCAGAGCTCATTGATGGGGTCAGGGTGTGTCCTGGACAACAGATTCACATGCAACCAATTTTCAGGCGGATCAGCCTAGCCAAAGAAGATGATATGGGCAATTTTACTTTCGTGGGACTTTGGAACCGGGCCACTGAGTACCGAGAGACTATTTGTTTAACGTAGACAACAAAGGACCTACACAACTGGTTGAGTAGCAGTCCCAGACAAAAGAGGAGTGCTAAAGCCCAGAGTTTAGTGGCAGAAGGAAGGCAAGTGGAAAAATCAAAACTTGAACATGAGTTTGTTACAATACATACACTTACACATAGACACACACACACACATACACACACACACACACTTTTTTGTCCTAGGTAAATAAATTAATAGTTCATGTGGGTGGAGCACTATTTTTCTCAATGTGTGATTCACAAAGGAAAACATTCCGAATTATGCAGACACACAGTAAAATGTGGTGAGGGTTTTCGAAAAGCCCATATTTTATGTGGAAATTAAATATAGACACTGAGAAAGCCCTTACTGTGTACACAAGGACGGCCTGCGTGGGGAGCATATGGAACTCATTCCATCTTCTGTAAGCTGCACACGACTTTCTCTCCGCCACATCTCTCATGCAGCCAGTCAGCAGCAGAGATGTGTGGATGTCACCCTGCCTTTTAACATCTCTCCCGGTGTTACACCAAAAACTGTCAAAGGCCAGCAACATGTCAATGGGCATGATGCAACTTGAAGAGCTCCAGGAAATCTAGAAGGAGCCGTTTACTAGAAAAGGGCTGCATCTGCAGTGACTGCTGATTGAACCCACTTGAAGCCCTCCAGCCGTTCCATCACCAAGAGCTTCGGAGGCTGCGAACTCACTCAACTTCCATTTCTTACTTGTAGCCTGGGGAGAATGTTTCCCATTATAGTCACTTCTTGAGAATGCCAGTAAAGATATTTTAGGTTTTTATTTGAAATATTTTTGGCACCTTATGTATAAAAAGTAAGAGTATTAAGGTTTATAAAGCTGGATCATCTGGGTAAATAATCCCACGGAATTCTTGGTGAAATCATAAATAAATATTCCTGAAAAAAATAAATTATCCATTATAAACAAAATTAAGGTAAATGTTTAAAAGAATATTGTTGCCAGCAGAGTTAACTACCTCATGAACACTATGGTTTTTTTTTTTTTCTTTTTAAAGAAGGGAACATAAATATCTTGGATGGAGTAATGATACTAGATACAACTTTGGTTCCTCAAATTAACATGAAACCAGTAATTACTAAAATGTGGTAGGCTCTCCCCTGAGCCCAACCCCACTTCCCACCCACAAATCAGTTTCCTTTTTGATTGATGCAGTAGAAGGGCCAAAAATTGCATAGATCAAATCCCTCTGGGGCAGTGTTAAGGTACATCGTTTCAAAAGAATAGCATGTGCTTATGCAACCTAAATCCATTCTTATAATAACATTCGGACCACAAAATTATTTTAGTCCGCAAATATGTCAATTCAGCATTCTTTACCAAATTCACACAAGCAGTAAAAAGAGAAAGAAGAGTACCTAACTCTAAGTTTTATCAGAGACTTAGCTAAATATTCATAGCAGTGAAGTAGAGCACAGAAATAGGAACATACTGTTAAAAGATTGAAAATTCTGCAGTCACAATAAGCTAAATTCAATTTCTGGCTTTATTACAGATGTGTGACTTTACTCAACTTAATTAACTTCTCTGTGTTTCCCTTTCCTTATCTTTCTCATGGAATTAATAATCAGACCCTTGCGAGAATTATATGAGACATGCTACTCTCACGTGTGCTTAGAACTGTGCTGGGCTGTGGAGTAGACACGAGCCACATGTAGCTTTCGATCACTCTAACTAGGGCTCATGTGAACTGAGACGCGTAGCATTAAATACACAACAGATTTCAAAGGCATAATACAAAAAAGGATGTAAAATATCTCGCTAATATTTTATAATAATTGCATTTTGAAATAATTATTATATTTTGTATATATTGAATTCAAACACACTGTTGACATTAATTTCACCTGCTTTTCCTTTTTAACATGGATACTACAAAATTTTAAAATTACGTAGCTGTTTCTCATTATAGTTCCATTGTACAGCGCTAGCATGGAACATAGTAAGCGCTTAATAAATAGTAAACAAATTAAAAAGTAAGTTATTAGGAATTTTGACTCATGTTTTTCAAAAGTAAGGCAAAATTAAGCTCTGTGGAACAGGAAAGGTAAGGGTCATTTGTACTTTTTTTCTTGAATATTTGAAATAAACAGACAAAAAAATAAAGAAATACTGGTTTAAAAGCTGTCTTCAGCTTGTACAAGGTCACTTAAGAGAAAAGCCACATTCCATTTGGGACAGAACTTTCCCTACCTTTTAGGCAAAAACCAAAAGCAGAAACATCAGTACAGCTTGTACAATTTTGAAAAGTAAGTCTTTTCTAAGTAGAATCTAGTTGAACAGGTTTAGACAAAGAAATAATTAGTTTGTTTATCAGAACAGTTTAACAAGTATAGTGCTTCTTCCCCAAGAGGGCCAGAAAAAAAAAAAAAAAAAAAAATCCGCCAGGGTATGGAAGGTCAATTATTGTTTTGGTTTTTTTTTTTTTTTAGATTAATGATTGATATTCAATTTTAAGTTTCTACCTAACATGTGTTCTAAAATTCCACTCCAAATCATCATTATGAGTCTATTTCACAAAAGAGACTTGTACTATTATTTTATGAGATGATGCAATGTGGGGGCTCACAGGTGAGGATGTTTACAAAGACCCCTGGAGATACAAGAAGCAAGAGAATATCACAGATAACAAATGCATCAGCAGCAGGAAATCAGAGTGAGAAATGACGAGGAGAAATATAACATCTTGGAAAAATCTGTGATGCTAAATGGTCCCCATCATACTAGGAATGAAACCTCAATCTCTCTAATGAAATTAAAAACTAATTAAACTCAGACTAACAGAGGACTTGGTTCTCTGGTTCCAGAGAATCAGAAATTACATTTACTGATGACTTTGGAGTAGGAATTACAGGAATAATATTAGCTAGCATTTGTATCTTTAATACTCCAGTTTACAAAGGTCTTTCAAAAAGAGTATCTTGTTGGATCCTTGGAATACATGTAGGTAGGAATTATCATTTTTCCCATTTTAAAGCTAATGAAACTAAAAGAGGCTAAATGACAGACCCAGGATCACTCAGCTATTACATGGCAAAAATAGACATACTGATCTTTAGACACTAAATCCATATTCTTTCTTCTCAATATATGTGTGATTCTCTTTTATCTGTCCTCATAATTACAAGCCACTGTTTTTCATGTTGTGTTTTTATTCCTCGGTTTGAATCCACAGTAGTTCTCTTACTAGACGGTGATGGTTAATGATGATGAAATTGTTGATAATATCAATTTCATCAGCAGCAGCATCACGATGAATATCATCATAAAAGCCTATTTTAAGTAACCAGCAATGTTGAGGTTCTAATATCCCTGTTAAAATAGCTGTTGATAGTCCCAATAACAGATAGAAATACTAAATGCTGGTAGACAGTGAGGAACTAATACAGATTCAGATATCATCATTACATTGTTGAATTTAAAGACATTCATTCAAAGACAATTTTTGCACAAATTCTAAGTATCACAATACCCATGTGTTAGGAAGACTGTACTGCTATGTGCCTACCAGTGAGGAAAGGAACATGAATGTGCAAAAGGCACAGCCTTTGTTCTCAAGATATTCCCAGTCTAGTTGGAGAAAGAGGTAGAAAAAATAATTGGAAGTCAATTGGGCAAACACATGAAAATATAAAAAGTTACTAGGAAAGTATAGAGGATCGTGGTCATTACTTTGCCAGTGAAAATGAACAAATATTATTCTGGGTTGTTAGCCCCGACCAATATTTATCTGAGGAATGACGTCTTTTTTCACGAGATTACATGCCACAGCTGATATATTTATGTTAATAGGCAATAATTGGCTAAGTGTTGAAGTGCTGGCTTTTTTCATTTTTTTTCTTTCTCCTTCTTTTATTTTTATTTTTTGTCTCTGAAACAAGGAATCACACAACTAATCAGACACCAATCTTGTCATTGCTATGTTTCCATTTGACATTTTGGATGGCAATAATAACCGATTTTATTTTATTTTTTGTGGTCTAGATTTATTATTTTGGCTTTGGAATTATGTAACTTAAAAAAAAAAATCACAAAGCTACTGGTAAAAACAAGGAGTTTCCAAACTGGTAACATAAATATATTGGAGTAATTGTTGTTGGGAAGATCACAGAACATGGTAAAGTGAGCTGATGATTTGGAATCAATCACACCTGTTTAAATTGTAGACTGCTACTAGGCATGTGCATCTTGTCAAATTACTAAACTTTTAGAGGCTAAGTTTCCTTCTGAATAAAAGAGAAGAAAATTATTTTTCAACAAGCTGTATTAAGACCTAAATGAGACAATGTTTATAAATATGACCTGGCACACACATATCATACAATGCATAACATACAGAGATATAATGCTAGAATTATTCTTATTTATCACATAACATCATACAAGCTGACTTTCTCTCTAAAGATGTTAAGACTATGGAAACAACACTAACCTTAATAAAAACTAATTTAAAATATTAGCCGGGCATGGTGGCTCATGCCTGTAATCCTAGCACTCTGTGAAGCTGAGGTGGGAGCATTGCTTTTGGTCAGGAGTTCGATACCAGCCTGAGCAAGAGCGAGACTTCATCTCTACTAAAAATATAAAAAGTTAGCTGGGCGTGGTGGCGTGTGCCTGTAGTCCCAGCTACTAGAGAGTCTGAGGCAGGAGGATCGCTTGAGCCCAGGAGTTTGAGGTTGCTGTGAGCTAGGCTTACGCCACAGCACTCTAGCCCGGGCAACAGAGCAAGACTCTGAATAAAAAAAATACATATATATATTAAAATATTCTAATACTTGTAATAAGCACTCTAGAAGGAGTATTTCTTGTTTCCTTCTCGACTCCATCATTTTTCTTTATTTGACAGTGTGATATGAGCCTATTTCATCAGGTTTTTTTACTTGATCAAGTATTGTGTGTGCCTCTTCTCCACGTAGGGATAAAAACAACCCTTCTGCAATATGTGTAATTTGTAAGAAAGCAATAAATGCTTCCAAAAAACACAATCTGGACCATCACCACAAAATAAAAGCATTGTAGCTAACTATGCACAGAACCCACTAAACTAAAAGCAGCCCTTGCAAAACAAACCATTCTTTTCTTAAGCAATCAGTGCAAATTGCAAAGGCAACAAACATTTTAGGCCCAGATGAAGAAGCCACAGACAGTCCGCAGAAGCCTCATATGAAATTTACCACATATTTCAGAACTAGAAGAAACCATTCGGTGATGGTGAAAGGTGACTGCACCAGGATGTTCTAAGAGACTCTTAGAACTCTCAAATGCATGAAGTCTAGCCATCGGAGTCATCATTTTACCGGCACAATGATGCATTCCCCATAGGGTGGGTGTTGAAGCATCTTTATTTAATTATGAAATGTAATCACAGAAGTTGTAAATTTTAATGAAGTAAGAGAAAGCATATTATAAAATAAATATAAGATATATACCAAGAAATTGACCACAATTAGGTATTTAAGATATATTTGAAAATAAGTGCTCCAGAATCTGATGTGACAATGAACCCAGGGGACCCTAAGTAATGACATTCTCTCTCCTTTTTTCAATAATACTAGGAACTTGGGGAAACAAATCCAAATTCATGGGGAATCATGTAAGAATCTCAGGCATTCATCCAAAACATTGGAAGAAATGTGAATAAAGAAGCTATGACAAATTGATATTTGAATGTAAGGCAATCCTATTCTCCTTTAAAGACAACAAAATATTACAAAATAGAAATCCACAAGAATGCTCAAATTAGTACAATTTAGTAAATGTACCATATTTATGTAGTGTTAACATTTTGAAAAATAACATGATCTTGTTAAAGTCTGAATCCTACCCTCAGTTTTTCAATTCTTATTGTGTATGGAATTTTATTTTAATCTGAAACACATGGCCTGGTTTTCTTGGTACTCATATGTTTTCTTCACAGAGTTCAGAATTTCTCTTATATTTATCCAGTCTCTTTCCCATTCTCCCCATGGCTTTCCCAAGGATGTTAGGCCTATCAAACTAAGTATCTGCCTTTCCTTTACATACGGGAAAAAGGAGAAAAAGACAAACTAAGAGACTTATGTGAAGGTTACCTGAAATGTATTGATAATCAAGTGGGACGTTCAGAGAAAGATGGAGAAAAAAATAGTGATGAGCACATTGACCATGAAATGGATTAAACGCCCCCCAAACACAATTCACTATATTTAATTCTTGTATTGGAAGTAGAAGTTAAACGAGCAAGTAGTATATTTTAAGCTAACAGTATGCACACACACACTCACATACACACACATATCTTTCTTACGCCACATTAATCTTGAAGATGTCAAGATGATTAGTATTATCATGCATTATTTTTCCCCTAATGTATCCTTTAGAATGTCTTCTTAGCTATGGTTGCTATAGTTTGTGATGGAATGTTTTTTAGAGGATTGCAGTTCCAGTGTAACAAACCACAGGCATCTTATCATTGTCTCTTCACAACACTGCAGGGCATGGCACCTCCTAGGTGATGAATGTTTATTGTTAACATATTGTTATATTTTACCTAATATTAAGTGGCTTAATAAAGGAATCTAAGCATTAAGATTTCTGACTTTCCCTAATGGTCATACCTAGTGGAGTTTTCAGAAGGTCTTGAGGTGTCCTTAAGAATAATTCTTACCTAGACCGGCCAAGATATGCCAGAACAAGCAATGAGAGTTCCAAGTAATTTTTAATTTTTACTCAGCTGTAATTTTTATAAACTCCCATAGCCTGTAGTGCTGGTAAACGTGTAGTCAAGTGGAAGCATTTCTTGCACACTTGTGTATTATGTGAGGGATAGAGATGAGTAAGTAAAGACAGGAAAGGGATCCCCAACTCTAAACTGAGTCCAGCAGAATTCCAGCCTAGCTTCTTGTATGTCATTGTCTCAGTTACTTAATATAATGCTTCTTTCTTACAACTGACTCCTTCACAGGTGCAGAACTACGTCCAGGAAACAAAAGGTATTTATTGTCATTAGACCACACACATCTTAATACTTAATACTTTGAACTATAGAGAATGCAATTTCCATGCAATGAAGCCTCAACTTTATTATTTTATGAGCTTTAAAAGGATGAAAAAAGAAAAGGAGATGTTGGATGAGCCAAAGTTTCATAGCCCTCTTGTAAGACACTTGTAGTATTTGGATAAACAATAAAATGACCAAAAAAGAGCCGGCATTTTATTAGACCATAAGAGCATATGACCGACCTCATCCCAATTCCTCTAAAAGTTTCCAGCATGGACAAAGTAAGAAAGTATGACAGGAAACAATAAGCATGCTAACTTTTCACTACAGCAACACCTGCATAAATCTGTACATAGCCCTAGCACTGCTATCAGTGCTGAAATAGTGGAAGGAGGAGGAATAAAAAGTAGGGGAAGGGGAAGATGGGGGAGGAAGGAGGGTTTGGGGTAAGAAAAAGGAAGAAAAGCAGCAGCAACAATTATGGAAGGAAAGATATTCCAAATTGCGCAAGCCAGGAAGACTGTAAAGGTTACACCAAGAGAGAAGGACTATAATTCTGAGGATACTTGACACATTGGAGAACAAAGCACTAAAATCAGAAAAACACCTTTTCCAGACAGAGCACATTCTTACCTGTAGAAGACAGTCCACTTGGACTTACACACAATTAAATCAAATTGACATACAAAACACTTTGATGGTGTGTTTTGCATTAAATGAGAAATCCTCAACATTTGAAATATCATTAGAAAATACTCATTGTTGTGCCTGAGAGTATTATGACAACTGTTGTTTTCATAATGTTTAGTTATACTGACTTACTTTACTTGTGATAAACTTCCATTGGCATATCGTGTGTTTGTGAATCACTATGCTGATTCTATCCATCTAGATGTTCCTTGTAGAGATTTCAAATCTATTTTCAATCTCCACAATGAACACCATACCATTCAAAAATAGATGCATAAAGATAAAAAAAATGACTAATGTTGTGTGAGCAATCTTGCTTTGGAACTTATCCTATTTCATTTGTCCATTTTGGTAACTCTGACTCTGTTTCTGTCTCTTCTCTCTCAAAAGAGAGATAGATAAGTCAAGCTTATAAGTTTTAGAGACAAATTTCAGGAGTAAGTCAACCGTTAAACTCAGAAATATCAGTTTGGAAGGGATTGACAAGTCCTTTATTTTTAAAAGTTGATCCTCCCTAAAAGGAAACCTAAACTGTTTAAAAAGACAAGACTATCTGCAATGTATATCAAAAATAAACTTTAAATATTAATGTAATATAAAGCAATAAGAAAATCAAAATATATAATAAGTTGGACAAAAGAGATAGGTATGTAAGAGAAAATGTAAAAACAGAATAATAAATATGGAAAAATAGGTTCACTTTGCTAGGAATCAAAAAACATCAGAAACTAAAACTTAAATATTACTTTTCTTGATTTATATTGGTGAAATTATAATGGTAGTGATCTTATACATTCTGCTGTTAGAGATATACATGAATATCATGTTTTGGAAGGGAAGTTAGCATGACCATTTTACACAACAATTTTAGTTTAGGAACTCACCATGCAGGAATACTTTCGTGATGGAGAAAGATTTCCAAAGGTTTGTTGCTGCTGCAACCTTTTTTTGGTAATAGAAGCACATTGGTTGTAATCTAAATGCCCATCAGCAGAGGAATTGTGACATATCCATATCATTCAGGATTAGGAAAAAAATTGAGATTCATACATATTTTCTTATAAGTATAGGCATCAAAATATTGTATTAAGTGAAAATAACATGCAAAATATTTTGTAGGGAACAATCTAATTTTTATTATAATACTGAATGCAATACATTAAAAATATACATTAACAGATGAAAAATTATGTGTTCATAAAAATATTTTTAAATAATACAAACCAAGTTCTTAGTAGTGTCATTTCTAGTGAGAGGGATTTCCTAATCATATATATATAAAATGTATTAATGCATCATTAACTACTGCTTTTTTGATTCAATGGGCTGTATAAAGAGGCACTTGATTAAAAATCTTACATATACAGTGTTTTGTATTTTGATGTTTATAGAATTCAATCAGAAAAAGAGGATAAAAGAGAACCTATCATCCAAGGTCTTCTTCTTAATTAATTTTTTACTCCATAATAAGGACAGGAATAAAGAAAGCAATGCAAAGAAAAATTCAAAACAAAACAAAAACCAAATCTTTGAAAGAAGAAATTGCTTTAGAACTTCTAATTACTTGTGGCAAGATATGACTCATTACAAATGAGAAAAGATGATAAAATGGATGATGGCAAGTACATGAAATGATGTTACATGAAAATTAAAGACATAGGAGAATAGATAAATGCAAGGTAAGAAAAATGTAAAATGAAGACATAGATAAAATTTATATGTATATTTCTGCTAAAAATTGCAAACATGGATATTATGAATTTTCTCTAATTGACATGTCCTGTTGAAGAAATGGAGAAATAACAATGAACAAAAAATATGCATCAAAATGTGGATCAAAGTTAAATCAAGTAAAAGGAAAAGAAAGAATGCTGGAAAAATTGGAAATAGTGCATACAAAGCATAATTGTAAAGGAAAAGAAAAGTCTGGAAATTTTTGAACCCAGTTAAAATTTCTCTCTGGTTGCATATGATATTTGTAAATGTTCTCTCTCTCTCTCTCTCTCTCTCTCTCTCTCACACACACACACACACACACACACACACACACACACACACACAGAGAGAGAGAGAGAGAGAGAGAGAGAGAGAGAGAGAGAAATACATTTGAAATGGCTTTATCAGGAAATAAAAATGAGGTTTGGTAAGCTTTAAAAACTTATTTGTCTCTGAGTATCTGCCATGGCTTTGCTTTTCTTGAACTACTCCCTCAAGGGTATATGGACAGGTCCTTCTGAATCACAGACACTTAAAAGCACAAGGAAAAGGGGAAGGAGGAGTGGGAAGAGAGATACATATTGCTTACTCTGTTATAGGACTGGTTAGATGTGACCCTGTTGTCCTACAGCATATATATCAACCCTGTCAATTTTCAAATTAAATTATCCAACCCAACTATAAAATTACATATTTCTCAAAACATAATTTTACCATTTGCATAACTAGAATTTCAGCTTGGGAAAATTAAAAAGAACAGGGTGGTCATTCAGAAGAACCTAATTACCATGAGGTGGTTATTCAAGTATTTCGATCTGTTTATGGAACTATGTCATTTAAAAATAGACAGTGGTTAAGGTTTTTTGGTCATTAAATATGAAAGAATAGTGAAAAGGAGGGTATTTAATAGAATTAGTAACACTTGCAGCCTATCAGGCTGCTCTTCTAAAGAAAATGCAATTTAGCAAAATGAGTGTGGTTGGAAACTCAGGCCAGAATAACAACTACTTTCTTCAGATCCACCCAAGACTTATACAGTGGCCATCCCAATTAGCATAATAGTTCAATGTTCTTTGGGATGTGAGGTCTTTTGTTAGGGATGCTTCCTAATTAAAGAAGCCTGTTTGAAATGGGATCTAATTTTCAATTTGTAATGCCAAAATATGACTTGGAGGGTCTATTTTCATTTCAAGAAATGTTGGTATTGCATTTCCAAGTTGAGATAGCTGTCATCAACTGTCTACAAGACTAATATTTAAGACAAGAAGAAGGAGTGGCAGGGTTTGAAGTAACTGGCTTAAAAAGCTGATGTTCTGTTTAGGTTAATTTTACTGAATTGATCATTTGTTCTATTAGCACTCTTCCTATTTATAAGTGAAGTGCATGTACTTCCCAAAATTACTGTAAAAATCACATGGAAATCAAGAAAAAGGAATCCAGAATTTCTTGCCAGTACATTTTTAGTAAGCAAGTTAAAATATATGTGAACACCAAGTACAAGAGTGGCTTTAGTTGTTTTTGTTGTTCTTTAAAAACCGTTGGTGTTAAGACCACATAGGTGATTTCAAAGCACTACTGTGAAGTACCTTTTTTAAAAAAAAATGTTATTCATAGCCCCATTATTTGGAAGTTAAAATTGTTCCCTTATTTTATAAATGAAAAAGAGACAGCTATATAGCAACTCCCTATGCTAGGGTCAATAGTAAGTACATGGTGCATTCAGGATCATCATGAGTCACTTTGCTGCAGACAACTTTTAAAATGCTAAAATTTGAACCAAATTTATACAGATGAGGGAAGCTTAGAAAATAATTGTAACAGACATGATAGAAAATACGTCAAAGAAATTTAACCATTTAAAAGAAGCAGCTTTGCGTTTAACGTATTACTACAGGTGCAACATGGCAAATAGAGTGCTTCTCAGTAATGATGGTGTGGTAGGCAGACTCTTAGATGACACCAGCGATGCTTGCCTGCTGGTGTCCATGCCCTTCTGTAATCCCCTCACTCTGAGTGAAGTTTGGACTTAGTAACTTGTTTCAAGTGAACAGAATGTGGCAGAGAGTTAACGGAATGGCACTTTTACCATATTGTGAGCTGCTCTATGGTGAAAGCTAGAGGGCAAGGAACTGAGGGAGGCCTCTAGCCAATATTCACCAAGGACCTGAGACCCTCAGTGTAACACCCCAAGTGGCACTGAATCCTTACAGCAATCACATGCATCAGCTCAGGAGACTTCCCCTAGTCAAGACTTCAGATGAGACCTTTGGTTCAGATGAGACTGACAATCTGGCTACCAACCGATAAGAGGCTGTTAGAGGCACCCAACTAAGTCACGTCCAGATGCTTGATCTACAGAAACTGTGAAATGGTAAAGGTTTGATGTTTTAAGGTGCTAAATTTGTGGCAGTTTTTGTACCACAATAGACCTCTTTCAGCTCCTTTTCCAGCCTCACTTGGGAAAGACTGAAAGATGAAATATCTGAGTTCAGAGTTCATATAAGAGACACAGAAGATGTGAGGGGATCTCATAGCACATCATAAATAATGGCACATGGCGCAGTGAAGTAAGATGGGCAAGAGCAGATGGTAAAGATTAGCACAAACAAATGGGTACAAAATCTCATTATGCTCCTTCTATTCCATTGGTCAAAATATTCAAGATATGCAGCTCTGGAAGGAAGGTTCACATGACCATGTTATAACATTAAGTCTTTCTCCCTAAAACTATTTCATTCTATGTGTGGACCCAAGGTTTTTAGAATTAGAAAAAAATTAAAAATTGTAAAGATATTAGAAAGGTATTTAATTTTTAACACCATTTTAATGCAATACACTTCTCTTTGTAACAGTTACTCCAGAATTTTGTTCCAATAGTATTTTAATATAGCAATAATAATTCATTTATCACTGTATTAAATGCCATCAATCCTTCCAATAACTCTGGAATATAGCTAGTCTTATGATCAATCCTAAATGTAAAGAGAGGAAAATTAAAGTTCAGGGATATCGAATGATTTTGCAAAAGTCATCAACTACAATCTTGTGGTTCTGGGATATAAACCCAAGTTTCTTGTCAAAGGGCCACCCCCAACCACAGCCCTATAGTTCCTTTCTATTGTGTAAAAACATATTTTTTACCACTTAGATTTCAGCCATTTTTCTTCACAGATTAACTGTCTGCCACTGTTACAATTGATTTATTGTTGTAAGTTTAATGACTACTATGCCCGATGTTCTAGTGAGTGCAAGAGTAACAAAAACATGCTTTGAAAATTCTTCAGTCTATAAGATATGGAAATGTAGGGAAAATTAAGTTCCTATGTTAGTAGTAGTTATGTAATCATAATGGCTTAATTAACTACTAGAATTTCAAAATTAAAGGCAATTAGGAAGAAAATGGTTGAGTCAGAAAAGCGTTCTCTGGCATATTGCAGAATTTGAGCTAGCATTTAATAATGACTATTAATTGGTTAATAGTGTTAAGTTTCAGAAAAAGAAATAAATATCCCTTAGTATCATTTTCATTTCCTCAGTAGTAGCCAGAAGGATACAACTTATATTTCTCCATGATGTAAATCAGATATTGAACACAGATTTTTCCATAAAAGACCTAATCAGATATTGACCTAAAACCTAAAGAAAATATAAGAAACTCCAGGACCAATCTTGTTGGGGGAGGGCTGATGCTGCTCTAAAGTTTAAAGTGAAATTTAAGGCAACACTTGAAGATGATTTTTTTTTAATTAGGTCCATCCTAGAAACTCTGAAGAGATTTCTGGAGAATAATTTTCTTTTGTGAGGGTTACTCCTCTGGCTTTGAAGAATTACAGTCCAAATCCAGAAGTGACACCTTGACACAACTGAATGACTGGGGGCAGAGAATAACCCAAATTGATCCTGTATGTCAGGACCCTGAGTTCAGAGGAACATATTCATTTGCTCATGACTTAAGAAGCAGCAAAAGTCAGACACAGCCACTTCTACCATCACCTCCATGTCTATCTTAGATTGGATTCCCAGGAAATGAACTCTGAGACAGTTTTTATTCAGAAGGTTTATTGGGGAGATTACTGGCAGCTACACTGGTTAGGAGACAAGGAAAGTAGGAATAGAGGAAGCAGTTAAGTTGAAATTCTTTATGGTATAATGGAAGAATCAGCCGATCCTATGGAGAACTAGGAAGGCTTTTCAGAATAATTCTAAATTGAGGCACTAGGTCTCTGTCCCACCATCAGTCAGTCTGGGGGCATAACCTTAGGCAATGCAGTTCTCTGTTATCAGGGCAATGCCACTGAGAGATGCAGCTGTGAGACTTCAGCAACCAAGTCACCTAGCAACTGGTGGAAGGCTCAGTGAGCCCTTGAAGAAGGTCTTTGGACAGAGCTCTACAAGGTAACCCTGAGAACTGCTATCATATTCCAGGTGGAAAGAGGAAAAAAAGAGAGAGAGAGACAGAAGGAGGAAAGGTAAGGTATGAGAGAATTCTATTCCAACAACCCAGATGCTCAGTTCTGCAGCTAGCCATGCGGTATAACCTTGCCCAGGACTATGAAAACAGTATTATTTACCGCACCTCTGTTCTTTTTTAACCTTGCTCTATTCACTGGTAATAATAACAACAATAGCTGCTTCTTCTATTTCTCTTCCTTCTCTGCTCTACTGTAAGAAATGAGTCTGTTCCTCCCTCCCTCCTTCCTTCCTTCCTTCCTTCCTTCCTGTCCTTTCTTTCCTTTCTTTCTTCTTTCCTTTCACTCATTACAGTTCTGACCCTGGATTTATTTGGCTTAGTCCACCCTCAAGTCATGCAAAACCCTACCTTAAATTGCAAGTGCAGAGTTGCCAAGAGTTTTAAAGTATTGATCTAGCATAGCCTGTTCCTATAATGTATCGTTACTTTTATGATTAAGCAAATAGCAACAAGAAATTAAAGAGCTGCTCCCATATCTGCCTTTGTATTTATCTAGGGCTACCATTTGTGGAGAGTGTTTTTATCTATCTTTTATGCAAGCATGATTGAGTAGAAAATCCTATGTATCTTTAGGCGAGAGTAATTCTCTGACTTCCAATGAAATGGATGCAGAAAATAATGCAAAATTTCTAGATTATTATTTTTTCTTTGTAGGAAAACTCTAGATAAATATTTCATAAATTGATTCTTCTAGTAACCATAGTAACAGCAAAAGTAAATTGCCTTCATTTTAACCTATATGATGTGATTTTAGCTTCAAAATAATCCTGTGAAACATTCCTAATTTCGTTTTAAAAGAGGTCTAGGGAGATACATTATTTGCATAAGGTCATACAACGAGATAGTGTAGCTTTACATAGTGTTACTAGATAGCGTTTATTACAAGCGCTGCATTTCATTGGAACCATACTGCCTTACAGGTTGCTTCTCTTCTTTATACTGAGAGCCACAAAAACCTTATGAAAGTTGTGAAAGACATTTAATAAGTAAATATTAGGGAATATAGTAAGTATTAAACATAAGCAAATTTTGTTTTGCTTAAGTTTTTGAAAAGTACTGCATTAAAAAATGCAATATAAAAAGGTTCACAGTGTAAGTTTTACTCTCATTCCATCTCCTTTCTTCCCTATTCCCATGGGCTCCAAAATAACCATTTTTATTAGAATTTTGATGTGTCTTTCCACGATTTTCTCACATGTACAAATACATCGAAATCTTCTTCCCCACATTTTGACACCAAAAATGACATATAATCACACTCTTTTATGCCTGGACTTTTTACTAAATATGTCATGGAGAGTTTTTATTTCAGGACATAAGAAATTTTCTCACACATTTTTACTAGATGCATAGTACTCCATTTGTTAGGTATAGCATAACTTAATTGGCCAGTTCCCTATTAATAGACTTTTGAGTTGTTTCCAATCTTTCCCAATTATAAATTATGCTTGCGAGTATATCATATCTCCTTGCATACAATGAAATCTGGATCACACAATTATAGATTTAACATGTAAATTACTAAAATCAAATATCTATTGAATGGATATGAAAGAAAATATGGACTTCTTTTTTAGTTTGCCTTTGTTCTAGACCTTTAATTTTCACTTATCAAGAGAAATAATCCCCTGTGAGGTCTAATGTAATCCATCCAAGGAATGTTTTAGGGTCTGATGCTCAATAGCTCAGATGGTAACGGAGTGCATTTATCTTTTTTCACTGCCTCTATATACAGTCCCCAGGATGGAAACCCAGATTCAGGGCATAATGTGTATAGTTCTACACTCCAATCAAGTATCATCACCATCACTAAATACAACCTGAACAGAAACCCTCTTCATTGTATATTTTTAATGGAAAAGTGAGCTTCTGCTTGAAAATAGACCCAATTGTTAGTCAAGTATATTCTTGTTGACTGTTCGTTGGCATTCATGTATTAAATATTATTTCAGTTCCATAGATATATAAGGAAGTATGGTTGTGACATAAAAATAAACCATCTTCCGATGCACTGACAGTTGAATATTCTTACAGAACTTCTCAAAATTCTCATCATAATTCAACCAAAATTGGAATTTCCTTTGTAGGAGATTCTCCCATGCCATCTTATGTTATATTTTCTAGTTGTCTAGATAACTAGAAAGGACACAGTAAGAACTTTGCCACCCAGAAGTCTCTAAACACATTCTTCTCTCAAGGACATTCAGGGAGTGAATCAAGTTCAAGATGCCGTTTTTCAGGAAGTGAAATACTGTTTAGCTTCCCTGAAATTAGTATTAGAATGTACATATTTAGGACATGCTTGCTTTATCCATCCAATTAATAAGGAATTTCAGTACTATAAATGAAAATAGGAAATCAGAAGGCAATACTTGCAGATCTTGAGTAGATATTTACTTTATCCCTGCTATATTTCTCAAAGGAAAATATGACAGTTTAATATTTATATTTCCATGATTAATAAATGACAGAATAGAGTCAAGCATAAAACCAAGGTTTTCTCCTTTGGGACCAGGGCTATGAGTGAATTGCCAACTTTCACCGTGATGGAAGAGTGTTGATCGACCTAGGGATAAGATCCAATCAAAAGGAATTCTGTCTTATCTGGATTCAATTTTAGAAAATTTTGGCCGTTTCCCCACAGTAAGTCAGCCAGCCAAATAAACAGATCCACTAAAATGAACTTGTATAATATTTCTTAAAGTGGAGCAAATGGTCTGCATGCCATCTACGTGTATATGGCTGAGCAGAGTGTGTCTTCCAGAGCTCAGTGTGTGTTAATGTACAAATCTTTATAGCATTTGGATCTAACCCCTAAGGGACTCTATTATGCAAGGGACATAATCTATTGATGAGTCCTGGCTAAAGGAAACTGGAGTTAAATAAAAAATAAAACCAACAAGCAATGCCAGATAGACCTTTGTAGGACTGAAACGCATTTTAATAAATTTCCTGTTGGAAGGCAGCAGCTGCCCAACCAAAAGGCCTAGAAGCAGAAAGTATAAAGAGCCTGAGAGTGTCAGCAAGACAGCCAGACCATTTCTAACTTTAAGAAATACAATTTATGTGCTATGAAAGGACAAAAATCCTGACTGAAATTCATTCTAGATCTGATGACAGTTAAGATATTCCTAGAGCTGATCGGCAGTGACTTTCTTCCAGTACTCTCAGTTAAATTAAAAATAAGGTGATATAAGTTAGTCATATTGTCCTTTGTAAGCAGGATTTTTTTTTTTTAAGAAAAGAGTTACAATTGCAGATTTTAAACATCATGGCAATTTACCAGAAGTCAGAGATTAACTAGGAAGGTTAAACTGAACCAAGAGAACTGAGAACAGCCTTTCATCAGTGAGGAAGGCCAGGGATTAGTGACTGGAAGTGGTTGGCTAAAGCTTCAGGATAATATCATTTAAATCCTCAACAGAAAGCAAATTAAACTGAGAGAAATCTTGATTGCCAGATTTATATGGACTAAAGGATACAAAGTAAATTCAGAACTGCTAAGAATTCCTATGTGTTTAGAATCAAAAAATGTCATCAGAGTAAATATTGAAATCTCTTAGAATAAGCAATTTCAGAGACTTTAGAGTGGCAGATCCAAAACTAATTGAAAGAATTCCAGAAAAGAGGATCAGGCAATCTTAGGAGCCAGGGAGACAAGCAAAGCTGCAAAGGATAGAACATTTAAAGGGACAACATCAGTTTTAGATTTATAATGTGTATTTTTTTCTTATAATTTATAGTAGATTTTGTATTCAGATAAAAATATCTATCAATCTGCTCTATCCTTTTGCATCTGGAATAAAAGAAGTTCACTTACGATTCCTTATTTTTCATCTACACTTTTTAAGAGAAAATACAATAGCTTTATCTATCTTTCATTTGCTCTTATTCTTTCTATAAAGGATTTCTGGCATTATACGTATCTACTAACCAACCTTTTCTCATAGCTCTGTTCAAGTAGACTACAAAATATCATAAGTATTGCAAATAATGGTCATTATTTTAAAGGCATAGAATTAGAGTGACAGAACACTGGATTTTTTTTTTTAAATGGATGTCTAGTATAGAGGATCTAATCATCACCATCTGACATTTGTAGGTAGGATATATTTGGTGACCAAAATACTTGACAGATTTTCTTTTAAGTGTGAAATAAAAGCCTGGTGTTCAAAAGAGCCATGAGGACTAATGGAAAACTGACTGATTTTTTTAGACTGGAACAAAAGAGATCTGTGAGGCTATCACCTTTACCAGCACTTCAAGGGACATGGAAAAAGCCAGAACACTCTTAGGACAAGCTTCAGGACAAGCTAAACATATCACCTCAGGTTATCTGAATTTCAGTAAAGGCTAAAATCGCCTTTAAGTTAGGGTAGAACGTGGCTTTGCCATTCTGTGCAAGAATTAAGAGTCCTAGTTAACAGGGCTCAGACAGTTTACGCTGGGCTCTAATTAATTAGGTCATCCTCACGGGGATGGATACACCCATCACCTAGCTGGCATTTGCAGAAAAGTTGTGGAAGTGGTGATTTAAACATACAAATGGTTTGAAGTTACTCCTGCTTTGATTCACTAGATTTCATCAAAAAGAAAACATTTAAGGGGGCTACAAAATACTTGGAAGGGACATGTATATTGTTGGCTTGAGGAAGGCCACTACGACTTCATAAACTTTTCTAATTTGGGAACTTCCCTGAAACTACATAACTTAACCCAGGGAGAAGTGATGCAGAACTGTGAACGCATACATGAGCCTGTACGAGGTTCTTGGATGAGAAGAAATGTGCTTGTTTTGTGGCGTTTAGATTTCAAGATGAAGCTGCTCACAGCAGGCTGATTTATTGTTTAAGGTTTGCAAAAATCACAAAATGTAACAGGATGTTAGAACACGTGGCCTGTGTGTGTCTCTGTGTGTGTGTGTGTGTGTATAAACACCCACAGCCTTGAAATAATAATAAAGATACAGTGTATTTGAGATAGAGAGAAGAAAAAAGAATAAAAAGCAGCAATTCTTTTCACCCTGTGCAAAAGAGCAAGAAAAAGAAGAGAAAATGCCAGCCACTGGCACCGCCACTGCCATCCACAGCTCCCAAACAGTAACAATAAGAACGGCATACACCTCCCCCCAGCAAATCTGTTTCATATTCAGTTTAAGCCCAGATCACGGAGTAAGTCGAAGTCCAAGCAAGGGTTAAAAAGCAATCCCAGCTACTTGCCAAGGGAGCAACAGGCCCAATAAATCCAGCAGGGGAAGTAAAGAACAGTAGCTACAGGTCCTAACAACATTATGCTCCAAAGCCACGCTCCCTGGGACCTTATTAGACATGCCTGCCCTACTGTCAAGAACATATCAGATTTTGTTTAGAGAAAATTAAAACCCAAACTTTTTTTTTTTTCTTTTACACAGAATTTATCACTGATGAGCTTTCTGTTTTATTTTCATTGTGTCCTTTACGGTTATATATATCTTCCTAATACCCGCTCGCCAAGCCCCTGGGGTATTTCTGGTGATTGGGGCGACATCTACTGGTAGAAACAGAGACCTTCCCAAGCAGGCTCCTGTTGCAAGAATCAAACTGCAAAGTTTGATTTGGACATAATGGAAGGTTTTTTTTTTTCTCTCCCCCCCATTTTACTCCTTAACTAATATAATACATAGTGCCACATTAGAGGAGACTCATAAAATTTCTTTATAAAGATCTACGGATTGGTTAATTTTGCACCATTTCTCCTTGTCATTATAATCTTTGCCACAAGAATGGCTACATTCTGAGAAATGTTCTGTCCTCAGTTCAGTCATTGTCATATGAATGAGCTATCATTCAGTCCTAATGCCTGAGATGTTTTATTCCTACTTCCATGACATTTGTATTACAGTGACAAAGGCTAAAGGAAGAGAAGGAAATGATACAAATTCCATTCAGGCTGTATCATTTTAAATTCTCATTCTGTGCTTCTTTCATGCCTAAGTAGTAAAAACCAGTTTTCCCCTTTAAAAAAATAAAGAATAAAGGAACAACGAAGGAAAAGGAAAAGAAAAATAATGAGTTTATGAAACCAAATCTCTGGTGGGCAGCTCTTTTAATGGTTTACCCTCACATTTAACACACCAGGATAAATTGTTGCTGGAGACACCGAAGCCAAGAAAGTGAGTCAGAGTCATTCCCACTCACAAATCTGCAGTGGGAACAATGCTTTCTTAAAGTTATGGTGTGATGCAGAGCTGAAGTGGGGCACCACAGCAGAATGAACTACTGACTAGAGCATACCTTGCGTTAAACGCCAGGTGAAAGCCACAAATGACTCTCATTTTAATCATCTTTGCTCCACCCGTTTCTCAATATTCTTCAACATATAAGACAATATTTCAAGTCACTGAAATTTTCAGATGTTCAATTATTATCTTTTTCCCCCCTTTCCAGAAGCGTTTTTATGGTTCTAGTAAATTGAGGATGGGTAGAGGGGTGAACAGCAAAGCTTTAAAATACAGCTGTTTTTTTGTTGCCATTTCTCTTAGCTGAAAGATCCTTTAAAAGAATAAATTTAAAATAAAATTCAAGCTAAGTGATAACATATATGTTCCATAAACCAATTTAGATGAGGTATAAATAAATACTTTTTCTTTGAAACTTCCAATAAAAATTCCTAAATGTTTTATTTTTTAGGAATATGTTCCTATAGGTGCATGCATTATTATCTATAGCTATAGTTTGTAATATATAATTTCAGTGAATTTTTCTAATTTTCCATTTACTACAGAAAAACACTAAATGAATTAGTATGTTATACAAAGAAGTCTTTCTTTAAAGTATAAAATCTAACTATACGGTTGTTATTTAAAAAATATAAATAAATAATAGCTAAGGTAAGAGATATGTTAACTTACTATTAATTTACCAAAAAGTAACAGAGCCTCAAAGGATTTACCAATACTCAAATCTCACATTTAGTATATCTTTTATAAGTAACTACTCCATGTCAGAATAAGCTATATTTCCTAAAGTTATATTTAAAAATCGAAAATTCTATTGTACAAAATTTCAGGGAAAAAAAGGAGACTCAAGATATCTTTAGTCACATAATTAATACTATTTGTAGCTGGAAGATTTTCTAGTTTCAATAATTAAATGAAGAATGAGAAAGTGCTTCATATAATTGTAAAAGTTATTTTGTTTTCTTATAACAATGTTGTCAGAAGTTAAACCATGACATTGAAGTGTAAAACTAGGTTGAATGCAATAATGTTCACTATGATGACAATAAACCAGAATAGAACAGATAAGTGCAAACTAAAATAAAATAATAATAAAACAGATGCATTTACTGTATTGTTAGTGTTAATTTCACAGTGAGAAATTTGATCATGTAATGAATTGCTGCCTGTATATCTTTCTAAAGCTATGTATTCCTATTTCAATTCAGTTTGAGCTAAACTTGCAGTTTCTTTTGGCTCTGGAAAACATAACATTTAGAGGCAATTTTGTGGGTTTTTGCAGTGCACATATCAAGGGGTCAATTATCATGATATATCAAATAAAACATTCCTATTTTTCAAGGCTGTATTTTGGTGACTTTTCATTGTTTTTTTATTTTCCCCAAAACTATGCTTATGAAATAATTACTCTTCAATAATCAATCATATTCATTTTATGCCTGTATCAAAACATCACATGTACCCTATAAAGATATATGATGATCATATACCCATAATAATTAAAAAGAAAAAAATAATCTTACTACTCAATAATTGTCAAATATTATTCAGCTAGCCGAATGTAAAGCAAGTGTTAAAAGAATATTAAGAGATTTTAGCTATATTTAAAAAGATGAAAAAATTTACAGTACCCTTCTCTATGTTTTCTCAAAAAACTTCTTTCATTTTGTTTTTTGTATCATCCATGATGAGAATTGCATTATTATTTTTTCTAGGTAAACATCAGACAACAGCATTTCATATAACTGCAAATTTGACTTTTAAAGTTAAAAGTAATCAATTTTTTTTTTAATTTTCAAAAGAAACCTTTGATATCAATATGAAGTCTCCAAGAGTAATATTCATTTGCCTAGTCTATTCTCTTTGGTAGAATAAAGAGTATTTTTTTACTTTTTAAATTCTATGTCATCCGGGATGCATACTTTCTTTCAAGCATTATTCAATGTCCTTTATTCATAATCTTTTCCCAATATGTGTATGTGTATGTGTATGCATATATTTCCGAATTTCAAAACAGACTGCTTTCAATCTCACGAAATACATAGATAAATAGGTATAGATACTGATAAGGATACAGATAGATATGACATTTTAAAGATATCCATATACTTTAAATTCTCACTAAAATTCCCACTAAATTCTCCTAACACATGATTTTAATCTTCCACAATTAAACATTAAAAACAAAGATCATCCATAGAAAATGAATCTAATATATATTTTCTATTTATTCCTTTTCCCCCACGGGGCTTTCCTTTTGCATATGTGTATATGTTTTGTTTGTTTGTTTGTTTGTGGCAAGAAGAAGAAATTCTTTCTACTTATTTATGCCAATATTTAACCATTTATATATTTATGTGTAAGTATTTATTAAGATAACTTATTTTAACATAAAAGCAAGATGCAGCAAGACCAGTGTTTAATATAGAACCATACAGGGTTCATGACACAGGGTAGCATAAGAAAATGGAAAATATGCCTTTTCCAAGCAGTAGTAACATTCCAAAAGCCTAAAAGGAAATATTTCTGTCACAAGACTACAAAGTAGTGCCCATACTTCCCAAACGGTTGCATGACATTTTAGTCATATAGAGTATTCAATCTTACTGACTTGGAATATGTGATAGTTCTTCAGTGAAATCATGGTGAATGTTTTGCTATATATTTGGCACATCATGCATAAATGAGGGGTAGAAATAAAACAAAAGTTAAGAAAGGAAAAAAGTTCACAAACTATATGTATTTAGTGTTATTACAGAAAAGAACTCGTTTGTGTGTTTTGCCACTGGAGCAAAGTTTCTGGTTTCTGCAAAACCATTTGAAAGTCTGTTCTGAGTTCAGATTCAGAACAAAATGCCTGACTTATTAATGTAGGCAGCATCAATGCAGTGCTCTTATTTACAGGAGCAAAGATAAACAATAATGTTGTGCCTTTTTCATTAGTAACAATTTCCTAGGTAATATTTCTCTGACATCCATGGAGTAGCATCACATACTGGAATAAACAATAAACTTTGATGAGAGAAATCAACATTATGATTTCCTCTCTGAAATGGGAAATGATAATGTTGATAATGAAATGATAATTTCCTATCCTGAGAAATTCAGAGTACCCACCAATAAATGGGGAGAGCCTTCTGGTATGCATGCACAAAACATGTGGATTGGGTTAAGATTTCTCTGAATCACACAGACAAAAGCAAAAAACTGTAAATCAATTCCATCAAAGAACAGTCTGAATTGAATTTCTGAAGTTTGTCACTAATATCATTTCTTTTAAGTAAAGAGTTAAGTTTCTCAAGGTAGCTAAAGAAAGATAAACAATATACAGCACATAGAATAATCTTAAAACAATTGAATAAATTGTGCATTTCTAGAAAAAACAGAAAAGTATACTTCTAATACTTCTGAAGTTCATCACATAAAAATGATAAAATAAGAAATGAATACTCTCATGCTATTTTCAGTGAAATAATACTTGAAATTATTTTATTATTGCATTGTCACTATGACTTACTAACTGGATGATAAGCCATATGGGAGAAAAATGAGAAAAAAAATTTAATAATCAGAAAGGAAAATGTGGAGCATATCAATGGGATCAGGAAGGGAATTAAAAAGTTAAAATAGAAGAAAGCTAAGAAAAGACCAAGGAGAGAATCAAGAAAAAAAAAATATATATATATATCCATAAGAGAAATACACATAAGAATCAGCGCAAAAGAGACAGAAAAAGCATCAGAGAAATAAGAAGAGAAACGAAAATATATTCAAGTAAGAAAAGACCCAAGTGAATATAGACAAGAACAGAAAAGCAAATATTAAAATTGAAAGAGAATAAACATATTAAACAAACTGCTAGGGGTAAAAAGAGACAATGAAGACTCCAGAGTGACATGGGCCTAGGGATGCCTAGAGAAGAAAAATAAAAAGAGAAAAGAAAGAAAAAAAAGAAAAGAAAAGAAGAAATAAGCATAATAGGGAAAAGCCGTAGAGAGAGACACAAAGGAAAGACAGAATACAGAAGAGGAGACAGTTAAGAATAAATGAGAGGCAGAAACAATAGAGGAGAAAAAATACACAAAGTTTTATTACAGAAAAGATTTTGTTTTTATGTTTTGCCATAATAGCAAAAGTTCTGGTTTCTGTAATACTATTTGGAAGTCTGTTCTGAGTTCAGATTCGGAAGTATAAAGTATTAATACCAGCCCCCTCAGCTTTTACTACATTGCTTTTATATAGTTCAACTGAAAATTTTCATTTTTATGAAAACAGCAAGCTACTTGTAAAGCTATTTAAAAGGGTAAAATACCATTAAGCAATTTAAGAAACATAATTTGGAGGTAAATATAGATGATATTTTGATTGTGGCTTTATTTGATTTTATTGTCTAAAAGGAATTGGTCCTTTCAGATGTTAAAATAAGATTTTTCAGACCTATGAATTTTAATGAAATATCAATAAGTAAACAAGTCTTGTATTTGTGTTTTGGTTTTGACAAGCCTTTCTAAATGATTAAACAAAACAAAAGTATACTTTAGAAATACCATTCCTTTTAAGGTTTAAATAAAAGTGAAATCATTTCAACATGTATGGAATGTATCTTAATGTGTGAATATGATATTTGGTCATTAAATGTGTGCATATATGTGCATATGCTATTTGGTCATTAAATATGAAATGTCCGATTTTGAATCAAAAGTGTAGTTTATTATTCTCAAACAAGAAGCAGTACAACTATTCAAAGTATGCACCTAAACTATCAACACAGTTTTGCCATCTCAACAGTAGCTTGTTTATGCCAGCAGCAAAGAAGCCTAGAGAGTGAGTGGCGATGAAATCACGAAAGGCATTTTCCACAGCTTGTTGAGAACTGAATATTTTTCCTCGCAAGAAGTGGTCCAAAACCTGGAGGAAGTGCTAGTCAGTTGGTGCAAGATTTGGTGGACATGGTGGATGACAGAGAGTTTCCAAGCCCATCCTCTGTAGTTTGAGCAGCGTTGTTTGTGCCACATGTGGTCGAGCATTATCTTACAAGAGGATTGGCCTGTCTCTATTGACCAATCTCGACTGCTTAATTGCACGCATCCTCATCATTTTGTCCAGTTGGTTTCAGTAGATATCCACTGTAATCGCTTGACCAGGTTTCATGAAGCTGTAGTGGATAATACCAGTACTGGACCAGCAAACAGACACCATCAGCTTTTTTTTGATGAATATTCACTTTTGGACTGTGTTTCATCTTATTGTTTTTATCCAACCACTGTGCTGAACACCTGCAGTGGTCAAAAAGAACTCCTTTTTCCTCACATGTTAACAATATGGTGTAGAAATGGTCTGCCTTTGTGTCATGACAGCAAAGTAAGGCAAGATTTGAGATAACTTCTCTGCTAACGCTTGTTTAATTCATGTGGAATTCATCTATCCAGCTTCTTCACCTTGCAAATTTGTTTCAAATAGTCCACTCTTTTTGGAATAGTAATGTCAAACCTTGCTGCAAATTCACGCATAGGTTGAGATGGATTCGCTTCCATTACAGCTTTCAGCTCATCATTATCCACCTTGGTCTCAGGTCTCCCACGTGGCTCATTTTCAAGATTAAAACCACCAGAATGGAACTTCTCAAACCCTTCATGTACTATGCATTCATTAGCCACATTCTTCCCAAACACTTTGTTGATGTTTCGAGCTGTCTGCTCTGCATTCGTTCCACAACAGAACTCATATTCGAAAATAACATGAATTTTTGACTTACCCCTGGTTTCACAAAAATTGCTCTAAAAACAATTTGAAAGATAATCAGAAGCCAAAATGTGCATTTGCAAGACTGAAGATGTACCTTCACAATAAAAATAAAACAAGAAGTGTCAAAGTGAAATGTCAAAAATATCAACTGTCAATATGTACGTATGTGTATATATATACAAAGAGACATATTGTACACATTTTTTAATGTTTAAAAGTTATTGTCTGTGTAATCATTCAAACCTACTTTTTACAATGGAAATTAAAGTTTCCTTTTTGAAATTACAAAGAAATGAATACTTGAAACAGGTATAATTGTAAAATTCTATTATATCTTCATAGATAAAATGCAGAGATATGAATAGTATGATAATAATTGGGGTGGATTTCTAGCTGTAGCAAAATATAGTGATAGATAAGTAGAAGTCAGCCTATAATGGTATTTCTGTTTCTAGCAGGGAGATGTTATATGGGAGTAGATAAAAGAATATTTTTGACCAATAATTTTGTATGTATAACATACAGAAAAGAAAAATACAAGCCATACCTTAGTTCAGGCCTTTTTTATCTGTCATCCAAATTATTACTATAGGCTTTTAAATGGTTTCTCAATCACTAATTTCCCCTACTTCATTCTGTACTTGAAGCTATATAAAACATACTGAAAGCATAAATGTCTCCATGACCTAAAACCTTTTTAGCTCACTATCTGCCACAGGTAAATAGAAACCATTTATTTTTCTACTTATTTTGTCACTCAACCTCCTTTGCCCTCTCGACCAATCTCTCCTTCAATCTGCTTTCCTCTCAAACAACAGCCATGCACCCAAACCACACCCATGATGAACTCCGGTTCTTCATACTTCGCCTATGCTCCATCCTCTGCCTTGCATGCTCCACCCTTACCCTACTTCACCCTACTGTGCTTTTTTGCTGACAGCCTTATATACTTTATTCCTCATTCAGTCCAAGCCTTCTCCAATTCTCAGAAACAGGTTAGTCATTGGAGGCTTTGAAACTTATTATAGAATGAATATCTATTGCACTGATTTTAGCTCTTTACCTATGCATCCATCTCTTTGCATGTGAGTTCCACATGGGCATGACTCTGTCTTAATTTTCTTTGAAACCTCTATATTGAAAGGATTGCCTAGACTGTAGTGTAATTGGTGCATAGTAGGTAATTGATTAATATATTGAATTGATTAATAAAGAACTGAAATACATGTAAAGACTTTCTTTGTTTCAAAAACCAATTGTACAAGTAAGTGAAGGGTGAGAAAGAGAAGTCTTCAGAAAAATTCATATAAAAAGGAATGAAGGATCATTAGTTGACCATAAATTCAAAACAGGCCAACAGAGTGGACAAATTTATTTCAAAAGTACCTCTACTCCAAGATGATCCTCACAGACATCCAATGGCCAGAATGAGATATAAGTGATCAATTGGTTTTACCTTGCATGTGTCAGACCACTTCTAGAACATTGTGTTCAGTGACTGATACCACATTGACATGAACAAACTGAAGTCCAATCACTGGTGAGGAAATACTTTACCACAGGGCTTAAGGAAAATTTGAAGGATTTAGGGAAGTTTAGTCAGAAGAAGAGATGACTGTTAAATGTATATCAATACTTTATATATGGATAAAGGAATCTTTTTTTTTTTTTTTTTCCTGTTTGACTCCAGGGAGCAGAACTGGGACAGATGAATGAATAGGTGCTATAAGTAAAACCTGCCAGGCAAATTAGAGAGGGAAAAATAACTTTCATTTAGTGTTATACCAGGAATTTTCGCCTACTTCATATCATTTAATCTTTAAACTGCCCTGAGAGCAAATTTTTATCTTCTTCTGAGGAAAATAAGGTTTGATGAGATTATCTTAAAAGGAAGTATTCATTCGGTCATGCTATCTGTTATCGGGAATTTCAAATTGAAAGCAATGGAGTATCTATCATGGGAAAGAGAAAGGCTGTTCTACTGCAAACAGAAAAAAAAAGTATCTGCTCCTTTTAAAAACGTTTTAATGTCAGGAGAATTGTTCAACCACTATGGCTATACCATGTCTTATATTTTATTAAATAAAAATTTTAAAATAACCAACACAAATATCCAAAACTAAAATTTGAAATTTAAATGTATTTATTTAAGTTTTTAACCAAATGTTGAAAGCAATATTCCAACAAACTGAGCAAATGAAAGAGAGAGAGAGATGAAAGGAGAGACGAAAGGAGAGACGAAAGGAGAGACAGAGATATGCAAGTTCTATGAGTATAGAGAACTGATCCCTTTGTTCACTGCTGTGCACCCAGAACCTGGGAGAGTTCTTACATCTTTAGGTATTTAGTTAGCATTTGCTAAATAGATATTTAAAAAATGCTGGATAACTACTTGTTAAAGGGATAATAAAGGAAAATCAAGCATTATGGAAAAGCTGAAAATGTCATTAAAGGTCCTAAAATTCTTTAGACATCCAACCCTTTCACCTGCAAGCTAGAATTTATTAAATATGGTATATGATGAAACCTGAAGAATAGTTGCAAAATTAGGCTATGTGTATGTGTATATATATCAAGCTGGCTATGAGAGAGTTTAACAAGAATAAAACTGCAGAAGAAATAACAGGATAACAGGATACATTTTTAAAAGGGATTACTCTTTCTGTGACCACTTCAGAAACACACTGAAGCAGAGAACAATGGTGCTAATTTTCAGGGAGCAAGTGTGAGTTTAACTATTTGGTTCCTGAGACACATTTTATCTGTACTTTCTATTTTATTTTCAGTGGTCCTAAAAACATAGGATCAAAGGAAGACAAAGGGCAGCATAAGCATAGGAGATTTATGAAGGTTCTTGATATGTGGCCCTTTCAAAACAAAAATATCAAAGAAAATGGCTTCAATTAAATGTACATGTATACACAGAGTTACTTCTTATAAACTTTCCATCAAATGAATTTTTAAAAAGATGATCATAAAATCATAAAGTCATAATCATTTTGACTATCAAAACATTAATATTATAGCTTCTTAATGTATAAAAAATGAGATTGAAAGGCTCTTTACAGAAACAGTCAATCCGAAATAATAACTCTTAATAAAATTCTAATTTGTTGAATATGTTACTGCACTGACCAATACTACTCCCTTCCCATAATTTCAGGGTTTACATTTAAATAAAGATAAAGGAGGGATGAAGAAATCAAAAGAAACTCATGGCATCCATTGATAGTTTACTGATAATACTATAGGTCATTAGAAACAATAGTTTATTTGCAGTATATCAACTGCACAAGGCATAAAGGGCTTTCCAATTAGAAATACAGATGGAGGTGACATGAGTTTATAACGGAGAAAGTCATTATGAGCCATCAGCTTCTGATTCCTTGTCCTATGTCAAAACCTATTCTTTCTCAGTTCTGCAGAATAAATGAATTGAAATTAGCTTTCAAATGCATACAGGTAGAAAAAAAGTTCCTATTAGTGATTCATGCATGGCACATGCCCTGTATAAACAAAGACAAAAAAAATTTTACAAGAGTAACATAATTCAAGGTTTATTTTGGAACCAAATGAATTTTCCACCATGTGAATTACAGCTTGGATAATTTCTACTGTCAGATTAGAAGAATCAGAGCACACTGAACATTAGCATCATCGGTAAGTTCTTACAAAACAATAGATTTGGCCCATTGGAGGGAACAATAGCTACTCAAGCATTATAATTGGCCAGGGAACAGCTTGATTTCTGAAACTATAGTCACTGTCTACTAAAACATTTAGTACAGTTACATTTGAACATTAACAAGAAAAATCTTGAAGAAAAGAGCATAAAAGTTTAATGTGCAGACTTTCATATCAAGTTTATCAAAACTGTATCAGTAGTGAGTACAAAACTAGAAAAACAGGTTCCTGTTAATTTCTAACTGCTTAAGCTAACATGAGTCTCCTGTGGGTAAAGAAAATTAATTTCATGTGAAATTATTTGACCTAAAATTTTTAAGCAGAAACAGACCTGAAATGCTTTAAAGTAAGTGGAAAAGAATTCAAAATGGCACCTCAAAGATAAGTATTGAAATTTCATGTGTCCTCTAAAATAGTTAACCCCTTCAGGCTATATCTGCATTACATTAAAATCCAATAAGCCTTTACTTTTCTTACCTCTTTGTCTGAATCAACATTTTTTTTCTATTAAAAATGAAGAGAGCAGTTGGAAGTGAGCCCTTTTACCCATTTACTAATAAGGGATACTTGCTTTCAAATACCCTAATTAATTATCTGTCCTACCCAAACACAAACATGTCTGCTGTAGGAGAAATCCAATATTAGACAAGACTATGAGATCAAAAGATTTTCAGATATTCAAGGAAGATAAAAACTATAGGACTCTCTTCAAAGAGCTCTGAAAAATGGGGCCCAACATGAGTACAAATGGAAAATGAGGGATCATTTCTGAGACTGTCGAGTATTTCTATACTTCTATTCAGCAATTACCCTTTCCAAGCTCTGTGATAAGCAAACCCACAGTGTAACACTGTCTTTTGCTCCACTGGAACCAAACTATTCCCATTCACTTCTTTATTGTGATTCTCAGGCCCATGAATAAAAAAACTGGACTTTATGTGGGGTTGAATCATTAAATGTTTTATATATTAAAATATCTTCAAAAGTTTTCTTATTTTGGAAAAACTCGTTTTTATATCCTAAAAAAAATAGTCTAGAATATTAGACTGACTGAAATAATGTGATTTTAAGGTTAGAAGGAATTTTTAGAACCTGAAACTCTGCTAGCATAAGTGCAAGCAATGAAGGAATATTTTTGATTTTAGTGACTGTCACTGTTGTGTGCTTCAAAATAATTCAGCGTGTAATTATTTATTTAATCCAAAGCCTAAAAGGTTTCCTAAGAATAAGCTGTATTTAGTAATAGTTTGAGATATAGGTAAGGCTCCTTCTATTTTCATGATTATAATAGTAGACATAGCAGAAACCAAGGAAGTTATAAATGGAGCTATCACTTCTCTGTGCAATGTTAGCCCAGTCTTAGAGTTTTCTTCTGAATACAAAATAAGTTCATAAATACCTGTTAAACACAATAATTAGCTACCATAATCCATTACTAACTGTCCCTTAGTCACATTCTTCTATTGGAAACTATCCTAAATTCCCATATTCCAATATTCTCATGTGAAGAAACTTACTAATACTCATGCAATTGATTGATTTTTTACTACCACATATTCTACTTCTCTATATGTTACTTTTATTTGTCCATCTGACATATTTCTATTGTCCCTTGTGCAAGTAAGTGGCGAAAGATAGAAAAATATACAGGACGGATCCCATTGCAGGAGAGTTCAGTATAGCATCTGTGGCAGTAGCCACAAGGCACACATGGTTATTTGAATTTAAATTATTTAAAATTAAGTAACATTAGAAATTCAGTTTTTCAGTTGTACTAGTCACATCTCAAAGCTCGGTGGTCACAAATGGCTATCAGTTACTGTATTAGTACAGATTACAGAACATTTTTTATCAGTGTAGAAAGTTGTCTTGAGCAGCCCTTGTCTAGAGAAAGAAAGAGTTATCCAAGGAAATAGTAAAAAACTCACTTTGGTAAACGTTGTCCTAAAGATGGGTTCAAAGTGTTAGGAGAGATAATGCAGGTCCCAAACATTTTACTTAGTGGTCTCTGACTAAAACCAGTTGGGCAGTACTGAATATAAGAATGCTTATATCATGTGAACATCATATCATTTTACAGTAATATGCACACTTGAGGGATGATTCCTAGCTACCTTAAAGAAACTGTCGGTACATCCAGAAATTAAAAGGGTGAAGATAATCTCCTCTATAAGGCTCAGGCCCTTTTGTCAAAATGTACATAAAGTACATAAAAGCAAGAACTCAAAATCTTGAAATCATGATTTTAAAATCTGACTCATTATTTGATTACTCAAAACTTCTATGTGATGTGAGGATCTGATGAATGAATAAGAGTGACCAGATGAGAATTTAGAAAAGATGAAGTGGTGGTAGATAGAGCATGGGCGCTGGAGCTAAAAAAGGCCTGAATTTCAATCCAAATTTGACCACCTATTAGAAGTAGCTTTCGTTTCTCCCTTACAGCGAGCCTCGGCAATGCAGCCTTCTCCTCTTGGATCTATCATGTCAGTTCCGGGCTAGCTGTCATAAACTCAAATACCTACACAAGTCAAGCAGATGCCAAATGAATGATATGGGACCAGTTTAAGATAAGCAGAAGTGCACATGTGATAAGGATAAGTCAGAGCAGATGCTGGAGTATAATGTGGAGGCAGTGGCAATGGGAACCCCGCAACTAGAGTGAGCAAGCTCTTTGTAAAGAGCAGTGCTATTTACCTCCAGCCGGTTGTTGCTTAGTGGAGAAGTGAGTCTCATGTTGACAGAGCTTCTGACTTCCTTTAAAGGAGCTACAAATCTGCTTTTCCATGTAAATCTTCTAAGTTTATACTTTGTCAACTATTTCAATATTTTAAATAATCTGCCTGGGAAAGCCAATCAAAACATGCTTCTAGGTAAGACTGAGGTTTCAACCTTTCAATTTGCAAGCTCACATCTAGAGCGTCAGATTATTCTTTACCAAGGCAGCCTCGTCAGGATGGGGGATAATTGTTGCTAAAAGCAAAACCACCAAAAAAAATTTAAATATTAAGATCCCCTTATGAAACCTGCACAATTTCCAATCTAGAAAATGTGTGGTTTCACTGAGAGTAGGGCTGGTGAAATAAAGGAGAAACATCATGTTCAAAATCTGCCTGGGATTTCTCCTGGAAAACGGAGGAACAAGAAGAAAATAACTGCTGGAATGCTTTCAAAGGGAGTCTCCAATATGGCGGTGCTTTTCCATGCCTGCCACACAGCCTCTTCCTGCTCCCCTGTTTGGTTTACAGATCATTACCAGGGACACGTTATGCAGTAATGCTAATAGTGTTCCTTCTGCTGTAAATAATGAAAAATCTAAAGTGTACACAATATAGTTTATTATATAATTCTTTTCTCTTTTAAAAATATTTAATTTTTGGCAATGCGTGGTGGTTCACTCCTATAATCCTAGCAGTCTGGGAGGCCAAGGCCAGAGGATGGCTTGAGCTCAGGAGTTTGAGACCAGCCTGAGCAAGAGTGAGACCCAGTCTCTGCTAAAAACAGAAAAATTAGCCAGGTATTTTTGCATGAACCTGTAGTCCCAGCTATTCGGGAGGCTGAGGCAGGAGGATTGCTTGAGCCCAGGAGTTTGAGGTTGCTATGAGCTACGAGGATGCCCCTGCACACTAACTGGGGAGACAGAGCAAGACTCTGTCTCAAATATATATATATAAATATATTTATTTATTTATTTTTAAATTTAATGTTCACTAATTATATGAATTATATTAACTTGGCATATAATTAATAATATGTCTAACCATTTCAGGAAAAGTAGAGGGCATCAGTTAAAAAATTTGATTGAAAATGTGAAGTCATAGTGTGTTTAAAATTTCAAAATTGCACAAAGTAAAATCATGGTATTCTCTGAATTGCTTATCACACATAAGATTGTAGCATTTGAAATTATAAACAAACAGCATTATATTTTTTAACACACTATTTAACATTTTAGCCATGATTTATTTCCCTGTGGTTTGGATGTGTGACCAATACAACATTTCAAGCTTAAAAATTCTATTTCTGCTTTCTGTTGCCATTACTTGTCTCCTATTATTAATATTTATCATTTTTATAGTTGTGATTTCCTTAATAAAAAGGACTATATTTTGTTGATGCCACAAATATTTTCCCCATCAGGAAACACAAAAAAGTAGAAGTTAAAATGATTTTATTTTCTCAGAATCCCAGGAAAGGTAAACTTATATACACATTTTTTAAAAATGTTTTTAGCAGGGAGGTGTTACAGGGAAAGAGATAACTCAAACTAGTAACTTTGTATGCATAATATGCACAAGACTTTACACACAGACTCTCACTCACTGAATTCTAATGAGAAGGCTTGGTCACATCCTATAGATATGCTACAGTAGAAATGAAAAAGAAATGTGTGGGCCTAATGATGAGTATGTGATAAATTACAGGTTAAATTTGTCTACCAGTTTAACAAGGAAAGTGAAAGAACAGTATATGGAGAGAGAGAAAGAGAAAGAGTTCCCTGAGCTAATTTTCTAGCCATCAGTCAGCTTATTGTTCCCACTAAAAGGGATTGAAGGAGAGAGTACGAGTGAGAGTTATTATAATATATATAAAGTAGCTTTAGCCAAGGGAAATTACACTTGGAAGGTCAAGGGAAGAATTGAGGAGAGGGATGGTGAGCGGGAAGGGAGAGCAGAAAGGTGCAGGGTCAGGATTTTGAGGGAAGAAGGAACATCATTCATGTCAATCATTGCAATAAATATGTTACATGGTACATTAAAATATTCAAGTTTTTAATAGGACAGATTGATTTATATTTTAATTTTTTAATCAAAATAATTATGAGTGTGTGTTTTTTTAGGTTTGTGTGTGTGTGTGTGCTCATGTGCACACACCTAGATTCAGGATTTAGTCTCAATAGATTAACCATAGCTATGTGCTCCATGGAGAAAGTTCTCCTTTTTTATATGATTTCTTTATATATGGACTAACCCAATATGAACAAGCACATAGTCACCGTTAATGGACTAGTTTACTGTGTATCATGAACTGCCATAATTCCATGATGTGTCTATTGAGCAAGTACTTGTAAGTGAATTGTATTTGCCAAAGGCATTGTTTTTATTCTCCATATTGACTGCCTACAGAGCAGGTAACATCTTTGAACAAAAACATAAGGAATTTTCTGCTGGTGTAATTATTTTGTTCACCAAATGTTTGAGACTAGGTCTCTTACCAGCAAGAATGCCCCAACAGAATCTGCCACTAAATTAGAAATTAGAAATTAAATAAAATATTTGCTGAATAAGTAGGGGCTTAGTTATGTTGATTAATGAAGACAGAATACGTGGAGATTCAAAAAGAGTAATTTTTCCATACAAACATAAAAGAACCTGAAAATATAATGGCTTATTAAAGGCTTACTTCAACATACACAACCGCCATCTTTCTCCTTTGTAACTCTTTTTCATTTCTAGAGGTCTAAAACTTCCCCAAGGCCAGGATATAGCCACGCTTCCATATCTGTTTTTAAAAATCTTTCTTGTGAAGTTTGCATTGTGCATTTGCAAAAGCAACAAAATCAATGACAGTAATCCAATGCATCAGGCAGAATCATTAGCCAACTTTAAATGAAGAAAAAAGTACGAATTGTATATTTCTCTAAATTCTGCTTCTTGGATATGTCCACTTTGCTTTTAGATGAACTGGGTCAGTTAATTCACTGCTGGCCTGAAAGGACTGTGAACCTTTTGAATTCCTTTCCCATTTCATAAAAGGAACAAATAGATATGATTCCAAGTCCATGCTAAATGATGAACAATTTTCATATATTTGTATGGACTCTAGCAAATTTTGTATTTAATATTTCATATTTGCCAACATACCTACATGTACTTTTCAAAATGTAATTGGTATTCCTATCATGAACCATCTTGTGAGATTGATGCAGAATTCATACTTATATTTTGAGATGTTGTCCTCTTCTATCCAAATGCCCAAATTCAATATTTCTACCATCCTTTATACAGCTAGTATTTATATCCACTCTGCATTTAGTAGATGTTTAAATTAAGTTACTATTTTAGATTCCAGATAAAATAGTAACCCTTCTATTTTAGAAGTTAATAAAATTCACAGATTAGTGCCCACAGCTGTCAGTTCTGTATATCATACACATATTTCTGGAAATATATATTTTAATAAAAATTTTACTTAATCGAGAAAACATGTATCAAATTAGTAATATATAAAAACTAATACTTGAGGTAGAGAGGAAAAAATATATATAATGGCCAGAAAATATTTGTTTAATATTGATATATTGGATTCTCTTGACAATTTTAAGATATGGATCAGACCATGAGAAATACAAATTAATTTCAATAACAAGTGTTTAGTGAGCATGAATTATGTTATAGTATTATATACTATGTGCTAATGATATAATGGTGATTAATAGCATTCTGTCTTACAAAAATATGATCCTATATAATCAGATATGTCTAAAATATATTAGTAAGAATTCGTGAATACCCAGGAAGCATTCTGTGCTTTCAAAAAATTAAAGGACTAGTGATCTTATTTCCTCTGTATTCAACTTCAGTGAATCCATCTCACACAGCAAGGAGCTTTTCTAAAGACTCTCCTTAAATTTTCCTGCCTAGGAATCTTCAGTTTGACATAATTGCTGATTGGATAAATTTCAACTTTTCATCTTAGCCTTCCATCAAAGGCCTCAACAGAATGAAACTAACTCTTTATTTCATGCCCCAGGTTAGAATCACCACTTCCTTAGGAGCTGTGCCTCAGTATGATGTTTCTCTTTATGTTCTTTGGCTCCACTCCAGAGCCCTTTATTTTATCTGCTTTGAATACTTTGTATCTGAATTTAATGCTTTTTACTTTAATACCTTGCCAGTACTTGGCAGATGGATTCTAGATACTCCCTGAATGAATGGTTTAATGAATGGCTTGTATCCGGAATAATAAATTGTTGTCCAACAATGATTGTCTCTTCTCTGAATCCCAAGAGGCCTCGAACATATACCATATGATAAAGTACCTAATTTCTTATTGCTTTCAGATACTTTCTGTCTGTACATGTTGCTTCTCTCACAAACTCTGTCATACATATCTCAAGGTTAGAAAATTTTCTTTCTAATACTTTTAATCTCATTAGAGTTGGGTATATAGTAAGTGCTCAATAAATATATGTTTATTTGGTTGATTAAGCTTGGAGTGATGGAAAAGGTTAAATAAAAAATATTAATTTGTCAAACTGGTAAGAGTAGAAATAACAAATTTGAGTTTAAGTCCTAAATCTATTTTTCACTAACTTGGAAAATTCGTTAACCACTATAAGCATCACTTTTTAGTACATAACATTGGGGATAATACCTATTTCTTTCCATTGATGGCACGAGTCATATGCTATAATGCCCATAAAATACTTACCAGGGCAACAATATATATAGTAAGGGCTCCATTAGCAGTAACTACTTGCTAAATAAAAGTAATTTTCCACTCAATATTTACTGAATCCCAACCATATTTCTGGTACTCTGCTGGTTATATTTTACATATTTTAAGTGTTTAACAACAGCACCTTCAAAGAGAGGATAAAGGAATTGGTTATTGAAATGGAGAAAAAGTAAAACAATATAGAGGCAACTTTTAAGTACACAGAGAATATTAACTTCTGTTTTATTGGATCACAGTTGGAAAGGAAGCAGACCAACTACAGTATATATAGACCATAGCTTGACTATGAAGGGATATGCTGACAGTGAAATAAAGCTGTAAAGTTTCATTTCCTGAAAACTGTAAAAAACTAAATATAATTTATGTGTCTGCATCAGATATAGGTAAAACCTTATCTAAAGGCAGTAGCCTAGGGAAAGCAGCCTCTTGGAGAAAATTTCAAACACACAAATTCCATAAGGCCTTTATTCCAACAAATGAGACATACGATTTTTCACAAACATAATTCCTTCTCTAAATTCCATGTCATATATGGGTTAATACACATGGAATACATATTTTTATAATTCATGGGATTTGTTTTTTTTTTCTCTTTCTTTTTGCACCAAAAATTACCAGCTTTCCATTGTCACATTCATAACACAATGAGAAATTAATTAGGTAGCTGAAAGTTATTAGTAAAATATTCAAAACCTTAAGGTAGGGCAATTACCAAATGTGAGACATATCAAGCCAATTGAAATAACCAGTTCCAGACTCAGGTCTTTTTGATGACCTCTTCCCCTCGAAAGTTTTGTGATGGTGGTAGCCAATAGTTCTGGTCTTCATTACGATTGTCTCAGCTTACTGCCCTGAAGAGATGAGGGATACAAGAGGTGCTAATCCATGAAGCAAAAATTCCCAGTGATTTACACCAGAACTAAAGGAGTAGCTTTTTTTCCACCTCCTACTAGATTGTCTGTAAGTAATTTCCTTGATAAAGTACAGCCCACATGTAGACAGAGAACATGCTAGCTGATGCAGAGACAATGCTACTGATGTTCTCTTAATAAGGTTTGGATGATAGGAACTAGGAATAGGGTAAGAGAACTCTGTTCCATTTACTCATTCATGTATTCATTCATTCATTCATTCTTATAAGCAGATCAATAGATGATGATGCCATGGGGGAAATGAATAAATGAAATAGCTAATTATCTACTCAAGCATAATCACTAGCCATGTCACAACGTGACACCAATAGGAAAATCTACACTTCACCTTCATAGAATTTTACATTTAAACAATGCCTGGTAGCAGAAGAAAAGATGAGAAATTTAGCTTTGACACTTCCTAAAAGGGTTAACGTCTATGGAAATATTTAAGGAGGATTTTATATCTTAGTTAGAAGAGTGTTGACCAACATGCCTTCCGTAACCTCCTCATTCACATCGTGTCCTTCACTACCAAAAATAAAATGTAGCATCTTTTGCCTACTTTCAAGAAAACTCCACACAAAACCCAGGACAGTGGCCCTGGCTTTGAGGAAAAAGAAAATGTGTTCAAATGTCAGTCTTCCTATCTTAATCTTCCTTCTTTCTGTTGTTAGTGAAAATAGTGTAACAGCATTTACAAGGTTCTTCACAGCATGCATCTATTCTTATGCATCAGAGCACAACAGAAGTTTTGTTTTTCTGTACAACAGTGCAACCTAGTGGATGAAGAAAACAGCCCTGCCCTTCAGGGCCAACGATGGCAGGCAATGAGGGACCTTCAATAGATTGTATTATCTGAAAGACTATCACAAACTTGCCTGATGCATTTCATTTCTTAACAGTGGTAAAAAGAGGTAAAACAAATCCTCACATTTTTTTATGTGTTAAGATGAGAATGAAGGTGATCCCTTGAACTATTCAGAAAAAAATTCTATGTTTTTAAAATTAATAACTTAATTTTTTCACGTAATAAGTAAATGTTTTGGAAGTATACTTCTGAGATCTTAATTAAAAATATTGAATAAACTATTTACAATAAAAATAAGCACTATTCATGTATCATTTGCTTAGAGTACTTTTCTGTTAACCATTGTCTGTTCTGGTTGGTAGTAATTGTGTGTATGTGTGTGTGTGTACAGTACATTCTATGTTCCTAAAACACGCTGTGTTGACTCTGTGTGTGCATGTGTATGTGTGTGTGTGTGTGTGTGTGTGTATACATACATAAACTGTATATAAAACTGTCTATATACATACATACGGAGAGATACTACATATGTATATAAGCATATATATTGCACACAGAAACACAATAATATAATTTGCTCATTAAGTGGCAATTTGGAACAGAAAGCATATTTTAGTGCCTACATATATTAAAATCAATGTCCCCAAATTAAAAAGTCAAGGTCTTCATGCAGCTTACTTATTCTTTTTAAAACTACTCAGTATTCCATTTCAGGGTAATTCCTAAAAGCTAAATACTTAATAGTTCTTCTTTCGTGTTGGTTTGCTTGCTTTTATTGCTTCTGTTAAACCATTAAACAAGCTCATTTTATCACTAAGATTTCTTTTTTAATCTGCTAAGTTTTAAGTGGGTTTTAAAATACATACTTAAAATTAAAACATGTAAATGTGGAAGTCTGAACTATACAGAAAAAGAGAAAATGACCTTCTGAGAAGCCATGCATAAAAATTTAACAATTTTCCTTTGTATGAACATGGTGGAGAAGACATCATTCACTCTTCTTGTTTATAGGATATGCTATGGTAAGAATTAAATGTAATTTAGTGAGACAATAAAATCTTCCCAACTACTGTGCTGTTGTGTTTGGGTTGGATTTGGGGATGATTAAATGAGTAAATCACACAGATTTGAAACATTTTTTTTCTCCTTTCTTTCTTTACTTTTTTTTACACCTCCTTAGATGGCATCTTGATCGTGCATGCACTGTGAACACAGAAGGCCTATAGGTCAGACCTGAAATTATAGCTAAACCTCAACTCCTGAGGTACACAGGCTGTTTATATCGATGAAAATTTATGATCTCTATACCCTAAATCCCCGGCCTCTCTTTTACATTGACTTCTTTACTATTTGCTGCTTTATTTTATGGTGATCCCTTGCCCTCTATAAATATATCACGGTTACTTAACCCCGTTTCCCACCCCCGGACTTCAGGACTTCAGAAAGGATCTATTTGTTACTTATTCTGCTACTGGGTGTTTCATAATCCTCCACATTAGCAGCTATTATTCTATAGTAGTTAACATTTTCCAAATTTTCATCATCTCCCTACTGTTAGCCCTCTAACTGCTTAATAACACCAGCCTTAGAATTGTTGTTTAGAGATTATATTGAAGTAGAATTGTTTTTCTTTAAGCTCAAGCAATGATTGAAGTATGTTCTATTACATATTTATCTGTAGAAAAGTGAATACTTTAACTATAAAAAAAATTACATTTAGGGAAACTTAATTGCTTTGTGTTATGATAAATATATAAAATTTATTAAAAAACCTGACCTAATCTTAACAACATGCCACTGAGCAATTAAAGTTTTCCATGGGTTAGATTCTAATAATTATCTTGTTTTGAATGAACTCCTTATTTGAGCCCTCCAAATAAAGCTGGAAAATAATAAGGGATTATAGATTTGCAAAAGCTATTGTCTGATATTAAAATTGTTAAGAAAATATGAGTCAGTATTATGCAAATTCTGACCTAATCCCAGCAGCATTCTGGTAGGTAATTGTATTTTTTCTTTAAAGGAGGACAGACCCAACAATAATTATGCCTTGTTAGTGTCCACATTGCTACATTTTTGATTTATGTATTTTTCTGGGAGTTGACAGATAAGCAAGAAAAATTGACATATTATAAACTAATAAAAATAAATAATATCAGAATCTGCCTAGCAGCAGTCTACATGGAGAAGTTAAATCAATGCACTAATCACACAAATTTTTGAGCAAAACATAGTTTGTACTAAAATTTTTTAAATGACATATATCAAAAAAACTTAATATTTAAATTGCTCTGTGTCTGTGTACGTGTGTATGTGCTTGTGATTTCTAAGGTAAATCATTATATACAATATATGAAAGCCATTTTTGTGGCTTCTCTGTATTTCCTTCTCTGTTTTTCTAAAGAAGTCAAGACATTTGTAATCTCTCCTCATAGATGGCAATACATAACATTCCTGTGAGACTTAATATTTCCAGTTTTGTCCACAAAGAATATTCCTTAATGATAAATGTGGTTAGTGTACTCTTTTCAGTGTTTTTGTTAAAATTGTTATTCCTTAAAATTCTGCCATTAGAATCCTTTTTATTATTTTTTATTAAATAACCCCCCAAAAATAAGCCTGATATTTTCAGGCTATGGCAACAGCTAGTGCTAAGAGTCTTGCTCTGTTGCACCACAGGGTGGACAAACTGACAGAAGAAATATGATATTCCTGAGCCTAGGATTTGGTAAAAATCTAACAATTGAGACTGTATAGCACAAATGGTAAAAAGTTATGAACATGAATATTCTTTCCTTCAAGTTTGCACAGTTTATAATCTCATGTTTTGTTGGTATATTCACAGTTCTCTTTAAATATAACCTGAGTTTTGTAAACAAATACTTCAGGAGTAATCAATCTAATTGTATTAATTAATTATTCATGTTTCTCTGTTGGTCTAAGTAAAACTAAGCGGTTTTAGTTTGATGTTAAAATTTCAATATTTTTCTACTGCTCGTGTCAGCTGGATATCATAACCAAGCTAGATAATCAGTTTTTAGAAATATAGTAAAGAAGAGGTACATTTTGTCACAGCTTATATGGATATAACCAATATAATTCCAGGAAGCACTGTCCCTTCAACAAGGGATAGAAAAGGTCTAGGTAGTATTCCCCAATATTTTGGTCATCAATCTAGAAAATGAGTCTTTTCAAACATGTATAAATCCTCAGATTTAACAAACCCAACCTGTGGTTAACAGATTCTGTAAGCAATTATAAACAGTCATGCTTAAGGCAAAATTCAGTATCAGGCAACTCATATTAAACCGCAATAAATGTCTTTTATAAATACATCTAATTAGACTGTATGTATACACATGATTAGAAGTCCTCAAAAATTAATTTTTGCACTTTGTAAGTAAGGAATAATCTGGTTAAAAAAGTCTGCAACATCAGACAGGCAAGATTGACCATCAAAAAACTAATTAGGACAAAAATCATGCTAATTAGTACTAGTATGGAGAATTAGCATAAGGAGAAGCCTACTACTCATCTCTTGTCTCAAGAACTGTGTAAACCAAGTAAATAGCATGACCAAGTAATCTATTATGAAGCTTTAGAACCTGCAAAGTTTGTCATTGTTCAATAACCAACTCAAGAGAATTGACAGAGCCATGGAAAATCATAATTACTATATACACATGTACACAGACATGCCATTATATATACACATAGACACATACCCATATGAGGTTTTATATATGTGTATGTGACATATATGGTAGATTTGAATATGTTTATAGTGTGTCAGATACATATGTATGTGTACGGAAGGTCTAAATATATATGTATATAACATACACACATATATATGAATGCATATTCAGAAACTGGGCATTGAGTAGTAATTTTTATATGTATATTTGCTACCATTTCTGAGCACTTGCTCTGAACCAAGCACTTTATATCATTTCATTTGATAGTCCCAAATAACTTTCTATCAGGTGTTAATGTCCCCATTTTACAGAAGACAAAAACTAATATCAAGAAATTAAATAACTGTTCCAGAACTCAAGGCAAACATTTCAATCCATTTCTGTTAACTTGATTAGCATATCAATCAAATCTCTTTGAATTTGAAAGCATTAGATACTGTCTCTGGCTAAATTAAGTAAAAGGTGATTTTAAAAAAGAAGTTAAGTGCTCACATAATTGACTAGAACTGGAAGAACTGGAGACAAAAAAGACTTAGGAGTAGAAACTGCCACAGTGGTCTCATGGATGCAACAATAGAGACCTTATGCTACTGCTTAGAAAGGATCAAACTCTAAACATTTTTGGTCTCTCACTCTCTCTCTAATTGTTAGGTTCCAGGAAGGGAGCATCCAATTGACCTAGTTTGTCTTTCATGACCTCCTCCTGACAATGTCCCCAAATACAGACTGACCACAAGATACTGAAGAAGGAAGAGGTAATTCCAGTAGGCAATCAGATTAACAAAGGGATGGAAATAAAGCATGGACAGCCAAAAAGAGAAAAGAAAGAAACTGAAAACACCAACAAAAGGAACAAAAAGGCAAAAAAATAAACAAAAAAGAAAAAAATAATTAGCCACAGTCTGAGATCAGACTTGTATTCAAGAAAGTGGCTCTATTTACACGATTCAAACATTTGGAGAGCTGGTTACAGGTAACTTCCTAACTGCAGAAAGAATTTCATTCAAAATAAAATGGACAGATTAAAAAGCTCCACCATTTTCTTCTTGTGGTTTGTTTTTAATTATTTGTTGAATGAATAATAATTAGGAACAATAAAAATAATAACCAAAAAAGAAGCTATAAAAGACATACCTCCAGATTATAATCAAGAAGTAATGAAGTACTTATCTAGACTTCAGAGAATTTGCCTCCTCTATCTGAATTAGGGAGACGAAGTCATTTGAACATTCAGCAAATATCATATACTTAAATAGAGGGTTGGATATCTCCTAGTGGTCCCTTCGGGTTCACTCTCCTCCACCTCCAATGTACTCTCTGGTTCTCAAATTTGTACCATCAGAATTATTTTGCATCTTACTTACATTCTTAAAATATTTTATTTAAAATTTAGAACTTTTTCCTTCTGTTGAGATTTATTTTCCTGAATAAATAGGTTGTATCTGTCATCTACATTTTGTACTAAGCTTCTAGAAAACCAAAAATGTCGTTTTCTGTGAACTTGTTCTTGGGTTTGGTACAAGTTCGGTATAGGATAGTCCTTTTAGAAATGTTCAAATTTTTGCCTAAATAGAATTTCACAGAAGAATCCACAATGTCACAATTCTTCCTGGGGTTAGACATTCGTTGTTGACAATGAAATCCTCTTAACATACCTCCCCAAGTCACCTCTGGTAAATATTGGTACATTTTCTCTTAGATTGTTACTGTAGCATGAAAATGAATTTTTACCAAGTTTCATAAGCAGCCCTTGAATGTTTTCATTTAAAGATTGGGACAAGACACACATAAATAAAAAATTCCAAAGCAACCACCAAAATAACGGAAACAAGTAAACCAAGAGGAGCTTTAGTGAGCAAGGAAGTATTGTACTATAGTTTGAAAAATCAAAAACATTAGAACAAAAGAATATAACATTAAACAGGTTTGTGTATTGAATAGACTCCCAGGAAATGTTACACAGTCAAAGGAGTAATTTCAATTATATGCCATTTATGCTTTAAAATAGAACAAATCCAAGATCAATAAAGGCTATGAAACAGGGAGATGTTTGCAGGTCTATCTGTGAAAGCTATTTTGTGAGTGCAATTCAAATAAACAGTCCTTTATTCTCTAGAAAATAGAAATTTCTACAAAATATGAAGTTTAGTTTAAGAGTTATTTACCTAGAAGTCCAAATTCCAAAGTTCTTAAGTTCATGAAAAATCACTATAACACAAGATAGGAAAAGGATTATATAATGGGATTCAAGCCTCGTTTCCACCATTTTTTGATTGTGTGGAGTGAAATTTCTGAATTTCAATTCTTTCATCTGCAAAGGGGATTAATGATAGTGTCCCCGCAGAATGGTTGTGAGAGTTAAATAGCATAATATAACTGAAAATACTAGACCAGCACTGCTCAGTAGGGCAAGCAATATCCACACGAGCTTATTGAGGAGCTAAAATGTGGCTTCTCTGAATTGAAATGCACTATAAGTATAAAATATACACCAGATTTCAAAGAGTTAGGATGAAAAAACAGAATGTAAAGTATCTCATTAATCAAATACATATTGAAATGATAATATAATAGAATATTATTAAAATTAATTTTACCTTTTTCTCTGTTCGTTTTTCCAATATGAATTTACTAGAGTATTTAGAAGTTTTTGTATGGATCACATTGTACTTCTAAAGGACAGCGCCAATCTAAATAAATGCTTGGTAAGTATCAAAAAATAGTTTGATATCAATAGTTTTGGCAGTCGTGCCAAATTTTATTTGCTCTGATTTAGGTCCTTATTCTGAGTTTTGTGAAGTCTTCTGGAGGTCAATGAAGATGTGCTGCAGAGAGATTCTCTTCTATTGAAGAAATTGAGAAACAAAGGAGCTTTGATTGGCAGAATTATCTGCATCTCAGCAAAATGGCAAATTGTTTATTTTGACAATTTTCAAGGAATAATGGGGGAAAAGAAAAGAAAAGAAAAGAAAAGGAAAGGAAAGGAAAGGAAAGGAAAGGAAAGGAAAGGAAAGGAAAGGAAAGAAAAGAAAAGAAAAGAAAAGAAAAGAAAAGAAAAGAAAAGAAAAGAAAAGAAAAGGGAGAAAATAAAAAACACAAAGGTATCTACAAAAAGTTCAAATCAATGAGTTCTTTGAAGTTTATGTATCATATTTATTTTTCACATTTATTAAAATGACCTGAATTAGAAAACTGTAGTCATCACTGAAATAATGAGAAGTATAATAACATTTACAGAGTTTATCCTTGCATGTTCTAAAACAGAAACAAAATGAAAAACCCAAAACGTTATGGATAATTTAAAAAGGTATGCCTTATTGGATAAGAGTGTTGTTAAATGTGAGTCTAGGTTCCAGTCATAATTATTGTGAAATGCATCTCAAACATGAAAGACTTTCATGTGTCTTTATTACAGATATACCACATTGTTATTTTTATTTATTTTTTTCCTATAGGAGAGCCAGAGCACCTTATATCTATATGCCTCTTATAGCCCTCTTTTTTTTCTTTTCTTTTCTTTTTTTTTTTTGTTAGAGACAAGGTCTTGCTCTGTTGCCCAGGCTGATGTCAAACTTCAAGGCTTCAAGTGATCCTCCCCCCTCAGCCTCCCAAAGTTCTGGGATTACAGGAGTGACCCACTGCCACAGCCAGACCTTACTATTTTCAGCCTGGTGTTATAGTAAACTATACTCAGGTTGCAACTTCCCTCTAGATTCTAAGCTCTTTGAGATAAAGATTTTTATTCCTTATGTCTTTTATATCTGTTACTGAATTTTAATACAGAATCATAGAAATTAGAGACATTAATATAAAATGTGTTAGATAAGTCATAAACTATTTAATTCTAAATTAAAATAAACTTTCTAATATATTAAGAATCTTGAGTCTAACAACTGGGCCTGAAATTTAGCAATGTAATATAATTCTAAAACACTCATGATTTGTCAATATCAATCAAAATAAAATTTAAAAAAACTATTTTAGGGATATTAGCATCAGGAGTTGAAAATATAATTACATTACAAAGTTAAGGTATGGTTAAATTTATTTTCTTTTTCCACTCCCTTACCTCCCAAGAAGTTGACCTGTATTATCATTTGGGTTGTAAGATCTTTTCCTATTTGAACTCATCTGGGTTTTCCATTTCCAGTATACCCTTATATGTTGCCTAATCTTCAGAAGACATTTCATTAGGTTATATTTTTGATGTGCATTGTGCAAGCACAGTATTTGTACTGTAGTATTCATTCTAAAATACATATTCACGTGACAGCCCATAATATCCTTGAAACAGCCATTACAGTCTGTCAAATAAATAATGCGCATTTTAAAGATGGTCTTTATGTGGGATGACTCTCCTGCATTTTCATGAGGCAGATTTTTCTTTTATTCTTTAAGAAAGAAAAGCACACAAAGGAAATGAACATGCAGAAAAATATGTTAAGGTGAAAGTGACACAAACCAGAAAATGCAAGCATCCTTTAGTTTCTTGCTCTTTCTACCACTCCAACATTTTACCCTATAATATTCTGTGAAAAAAGGCATGTGGTGATTACATCATCTTCTATAATCTTTATATGGACATTAGAAAATATAAATATGTCTTATTGGGGGTATTTTTGTAATGTGAATCATATTTTGCATTTAAAAGGTGACTGTTTTTCCTCAAAAATCATAGTTTACTTGGTAAATGTAGCTATTAAAAGAAGTGACATCTCAGTGGAGTTAGTAAATTGTATTCTTATTATCTTAAAATGGCTGATTCTTCTTTCTGTTGTCTATAACAACTACAGATCTATGTACACTGTTTATCCAGGGAAGTTACCACAATTCACAAGGAAAAGAAGTATTTAACCCTCTTTCTTTCTTTGATCTCTTACTGGTGACTATAATGGCTATGGGAAAATAAGAAAAATTGAAAGTAACATTTATTACATGCCTATTATGTGCCAAGTACCATGATATACACTTTTAATATATAATCCTCAAAATAGCTTTGTTAGATAAGTATAATTATTAGCAACATATGAAGAAACTAAATAAGTAACATATAAAACTTACTAACAGTGGTAATTTTGACTTCAAAGTTCAAGCTCAAATAAAACAAACTAAAAATATGTTTACTTTAGCCCAGTTGATGTTAATTGTGTTGTTACAATTTATATATATATTATAGGAGCATTACTTTCATTCAGATGTTTTATAACACTGCGGACTATATATTATTTGTTCATGCAATGTTTTTACTTTATTGTATTACAAAATACTTTTTAAATTTCATTGTATTTTTTATTGTACTTTTACCTTATTATATTACAATGAAGTGACTTGAATAATAGTTCTGAGATAAGAATGTATCAATGAAAGTAGAAAAGATTTACTTAAGCCTCTATATGATACTTACAGACCTTGGAGATTTATGAACTAGCTTCCTTCCTATAATCCAACATCGTCTCCCAAATCAACGCAAAGAAAATAATAAAAAGAATTACACATTAAACTATGGAAGTTTCACATTAGTTTTAAAAATATCACAGAATCTTGGATTTGGAAGGAAATTTATTGAGGATATCACATTAACCAGTATGAGACGTGTCATAGTAGAATGTGGTAACCCAAGTATCTCGTGGGCCTCAGCAACATATAAAGCTAAAAAATTTTAATTAAAATAAAGGTTGTTTACATCTAAATCATTGTGACAACTGTGAAGCTTTGTAAAACATACTATTTAATCTGTTAGAAATCGTTATCTTTCATAATTAACATTGCAATGTCCAAATGGTGACCACTAGCCATTTGTCACCATTTATATTTAAATTAAAATTAGTAAAAATTACACAAAATTAAAAAATCAGTTCCTCAGTTACATTAGCTACATTTCAAGTAATATAGAGCCTCATGTGACTAGTGGCTGCCATAGTGAATAGCACAGGTTTTTGAAGTTTTCCATCATCACAGCTTAGTTCTGTTGGGCAGTATTGCTCTATTTAGCTAACAGGGCCAATGATTAGACTTCCATAAATAAATGGGTCCCTGAGAATTTTAAGGTAATATTATGTTCTCTTTAAAAACATATGTTAATTCCTCTTATGTAAAAGGAACTAACCTACAAACTCAATACTTGACAATTTATTTTTAAATTTGAACTTTAGGATATGTAAGGCAATTGCACCACTCTAATTTATTTATCTGCTTTGATATTCATGATCCATAATATTAAAGACAAATTGGAAAATTATTATTTTCAACTCCAAATTGGCTATATCTTTTGTCAATTGTTTATTTTCTCCATGTAACCCTGTAAATTACTACATATTTATATATAAAAGTTGAATAGAAATAAAAGAATCATATTAAAGAGTATCAACCAATAGAAATTCAATGACTGTCTCCCTTTGAAATATTTCTTTTCCTCTTAAGTTTGTGTTAGTATTTCTATTTAAGGCAGAGAATGTCATTGTTTTATCCAAGTTTCAATTGAGGCAATTGGAGCTAGTAATAATTTTCAGGAGATTGAGATATTACCTTTAATAAATAAATGTAATATCCACAATATTTTCAGATAATAGTAATTGACAGGTTCACTAGACAGTGAATTTATTAAGGCAAGACAACATATATTAATTCATTGATTGAATCATTCAACTATCCATTTATTTATTGAGTCAAAAAAATTTTGAATATCAAAAATGTACTAGCCACAAATATTCTAGGTAATGCAAACACAGCAGTAAACAGGAAGCAATGTCTTTATCTCAGGGATCTCATGTTAGAGTGGGAGAGAAAGAGAATAAATCACTAAGTAAAAATAATGTCAGATATTAATAAGTGGCACAAAGATGGAATGCGTGGAAAAGGCAATGTTAGAAAGAATAATCAGATAAAAGACGAGGAGAAATTTGAGCAGAAACCAGATGATGAGAAAGGGTCAATGGAAATAGTGTGGTCCTTCAGAGAGAATCACAATGAAAAGCCTAAAAGACAGAAATTGACAAATTAACACACACACACACACACACACACACACACACAAGAAAAGGAGGCACGTGTGTTATTTAAGCTTGGGGAACAAGGAGTAGAGTGGAAAGAAATATCTTCTCATCACTTCTTTATTTTTAATGCCTAAAATGGTGCAAATCAAAGAATTGAACAACCAAAGAGTATGCATATGACATTGTGGACAATGTATCAAAAGTTTCAAAGATGTTTTTAAAAATTTAAAATGTTGTTATTCTAAAACAAAATGTGTAATTTAAAAATTATATTAAAGTGCTGATCTTAAGATATTTTGTGATATAAAGAGACTATATGACAAACTAAATTGGAGTAAATAAGCATTCCCAATGTACTTAAAAGAATCTTTGGAGTTTAGAACTATAAGAATCATATCACCTGTAGGAAAATCTCCTAGATTCTCTGAGGATCTGCTGCTTCCCTTCACCAACTCCCATTCTCTCTCTACATCTAATTGGAAGGCAGTGATTAGGAGATATTGAAAGATCTTATCCTGTAAGCAATAGGTCCCACAATGTCAGATATAGGGTAAATGGCATTCTTGCCCTTTTCCTTCCTTCTAAACAGGATGTAAACATTAGCAGGGTGACACTGATGATGGAGGAAATGAATGTCCCCATAAAACCAAAACATGCATCCTGTTTTATTATGCACTTGGATACATTATTCAGGATCATTATTTTAATGACCAAAGTGAAAAAAATTAATATATATTCTAATGGTACATTTTGCAAAGATTGAATATACTATCATTAATGGATTTCCTATATAAATCTTTCTTGTCCTCGTGACAAAATAGAAATATTACAGTTGACTTGATGAAACATATAAATATCCTAGCTAAATCTATTTAAGACCCATTGTGGTCTTGTACAAGCCATTGGCTCATAATCCACTTTTAATACCAAAGTCATAGGCAGCATACACATTTACCCTGTCTCTGTACTCTAATACGGTGGTAAAAGCATCAAGCACTGAAAGTAATGCTATATATAGATGGGCAGATATTATGTGCAATCTAAAGACACATAAGGTTAGTCCTCATTCATCTTGAGCTTTATTTTTAATAATTCTTATAAAGTTAATATAAATCCTGTGTGATGAAAGCTTAGAATTAGAAAAGAAATAAAGTTCATTTACATAAACATGAAAACTATGACTTTATAGTCAATCCAGACAAAGTTTTTGGGTGTTGAGGATATCATGTACACCTATTTTTAGGAAGTATGATCTAAAACTATTTTCTTATATAATTTTGAGATGTGCAAAAGGTAGTCAAATTAATGAAAATGTATTGAGAGATTCTAAACAGTACCTATTATCTCTAGATATGGAATTTTCTAAACAGCTGTCAAAATTCCAAATTCAGAGCTTCAGCTTGGGAGGATATGGTTCTATATCTACTACATATAGGTGCTTTCTCTTAAAATTTGCTATCATGTAATTATATTAAATTATTTCAGAAAAGAAAGCATTACAACCCTATGTAAACAAAAAACCAGAAGTTGAGATACATTCCAGAGAATGCTCCTTTATGATTAAAATGCTGGGCATCTGGTTATGTCATGTGAATATATTTTGTAATTCATGGTCTGGCTCCTGTTATGTTTATAGCAGTCCAAGAAGAGTTAACCAATATATTAATATAATAGAATTATGTCTGGTCAGAGGTTTGTTCTGCATGTGTGTGACTGGCATAATTTTTCTCAGAATAGATTTTAATTCTAAGAAGTGATGCATTGTTTTGGTCCTAAGACTTTATTTTCTAGACAGGAAAAAAGGATAATGGTTCTTTATTCAACTACTATAATTGATTTTAAATTAATAGTGACTGTTTCTCAAGCATCTCCAAGAGATAAACATGGTAAGCTATTAAGTAATAATCAATTTGGTAATAAATAAAAAGTCATCGGTATTAAATTAACCTATAACAGCATTTAAATGATATCATAAAATAAGCTCTTCAAATTAGTTTATCTATCATACATGACTAATATGTTTCCAATTCTGCAACTAATTATTTACATGTATAATGTATAACATGAGATTTTAATGACCAAATATCATATTGTATTAGGATCAATAGTATTTACTGATGAATAGACAATATATTTTAGTGAATTAAACATTTACACTTCAACAAATATAGTCACTGGATTTGAATTCTGGAAGATAGTCATTTCTAAAATACACTTTCAAGAAATGTTTTTCACCTTTGGAAAGAATGTTGAACTAAAATCAGAAATCCTGGATTTTAATTTTTGGATCTGCCACTAGTAACTCTGTGAGCTTGAGGAATTAAGTTCAATTCAATTCAATATCACTTCGTTAAATATTTATGGAGCAACCTCCTTTGTGCAAGGATGGGAAGACCAAAACATATTTGAAGGCAGAGGCGGGAGGAATCCATTGGAGAACAAAAGATTAAAGATGCTAGCAAGGAAAATAGTTAATGCAATAGGAGTCTGAGACAGAAAAGATAAGATAAAGAACACGAACCTCACCGTTAGTCTTCTTAAAGAAAAGGAGCAGGTCCTTCTATGAGATAAGAACTAGAAACAAAATGTCAACTAAACATAAAGAGAGACTTTGAGATACAGAGAAGTCAAAATGAGGAATCTCATGAGATTGAATTTTGTCTCAGTAAAGAAGGTGATGAAGTCATGTGCTGAGGTCAAAAGCCACTTAGGATGTTGAGGTAGTAGAGAAGACTGAAGGGGGTTTCCGAGTAGAATGCAACAAGGAGGAAAATGAGGCATTAGAAACTTCCAAGCAGCACTAAGAAATTTGCATCCATTAAGCAATAAGATTTTGTATTTGTGACAATCAATAGACTTGTGTGACCTTATTCATCAAAAATGAAATCAAAAGCATGGAACAAGTCAGAAATTCCCAGGTCTTGATATTGAAAATGCAAAATGAGAAAAGCCCAAAGTAGGGATGGTGATTTGCATTTCAGTCCTGAATTGTAGATACTTCAGTTAAGCTACTAGTAGAGTTATTGAAACTACAAATTATGTCTAAGCTAAGAGGAAAACCGAAGTTCAAGCTGGAAATATGGCTTGAAAGAAATAAAAGTAATTATGAAAATCTACCTCATCGTAAAAATCAGTGAATGAGATGCAATGAACAGGAAAGTTAAATACCTACGGGTTAGTCACAACAGAATATCAAAATTAAAAGAAGTTTTATGAACAGAACTGTTTGGTCTAGAATAGCAGTTCTCCTACTATCAGAAGCAGCTCTCCGGCTTTACAATACTGATCCCCAGACCTAGTAAGAATTGCAGGAGTGGTAACTGCATATTTTTATGGTTAAAAAATGAAACAAGAAATTCTGATGCATAATCAAGTGAGAACTACTGGTCTACATGAATTCTTGGTCTAGAATTCTTCAAATTTACAATTAATGAAGAAAATAAGAACCACATCTCCCAAAATATTGTGGTCAATAGGAACCTACGCTGGTAAAGAAACATTGTGCAGGGCTCCCTGGAGTCAAGGTCTGAACTAGGCAGGACTGGGAAGTCAAGAGATTGCATTGGTGGTACAATTACCCCTTTCCATACATCTCCCCATTAACACTGCCACTACCTTTAATTTATTTAATCTACTTATATCCTGGGCTTTTTATTTGTTATTGCAATTAACAAAAGCCATGTGCATCAACATTAAGTGAAAGGGAAGGTTTTATCAATAGGGGTGTCGGGGTGCCTAATTGAAGACTGTAACCAAAATGTGGGTTGGCCTTTGGAATTTGCTGAAATCAGGTAGGCCAATAGTATACTCCAGTTTTCATATAAGTGGCTCTTCATATGTCTGTTATATTATCTCTTTCTGTAGATCAATTTCATTGACTATCCAGTCAGGGTGATATAACACAGTTGCTTAGAGCTCCTGGGTTCATATATTACATATCCAGCTACTTGGAGAGAATAACCAATTTTTTTTTTTTTTCCTGATCACAGGTCCAAGTGAAACATGCCTTCCCAAGCTTATCCATCTTTGCTGTGGCTGGGGTCATGGGAAAGGTAACACAGAAAATGATCCCTAGGTCCCCGATTCTGAGTTGGGGGAGCAGTTGCAGGAGGCTACATGTGCTGGGCAACACCAAGTAATGGGCCTTTGTCAATAGCTAACACATATTAATATGACTCAACAACATGATAATAGAATATGATTAAGTTTTGTTGAAGGGCTACCATGTGATGTTTATGTTTTCCAGCATATTATTTATTATTGTGAAATTTTGTAATATGCTATTAATTATAACAAAGGAGTTAATGTATATGTTTGAATTTATAGCCCAGTTTTACTTAGCATTTAGCCCAACCATTCAGAGGACAGAAAACAGTTGAAATTGCAAAATACATGTCACAAAATTTATATGTGACATGGTACATTAAAGGAAAATTACCTCTTTACTTATTCACTCCTAATTTACTTCTCTTTTAGATACAATTACATAGACCTTTCCATACTCAGAGAAGACTTGGTAGTTGGGGTTGGTTATTGCTGCTGGAGTCAGAGCCCTGCCAGTAGTAAGAAATAACAGAGCCTGACATGAAAGGGATAGAAAAAATATAAAATGTGGACAAAAATTTGCCCAACTCTCAATATTACCTGTGTGTATCACTATGTCACAACACAACAATTATTATCAGTTATCATTTATTGGGTACTTTAAGTGTTCTAAGATACTTTAAAAATATTATTCCATGTAATCCTACTCTTATGTTGTAGACACTATTGTTAGTCCTACTTCATAGTCTACCTTATGAAAGCACAGAGAGTTTAAGTAGCCTAACAAGGGTTACACCAAATAAGTGAGTGCACCCAAGACTAGACACAGAAAATCTGACTCTAAGGAGTTTTTTTAACAATTACATTAAGGAAATTATAGCCGGGCATGGTGGCTCACGCCTGTAATCCTAGCACTCTGGGAGGTCGAGGCGGGTGGATCGCTCCAGGTCAGGAGTTCGAGACCAGCCTGAGCAAGAGTGAGATCCCGTCTCTACTAAAAATAGAAAGAAATTATCTGGCCAACTAAAAATATATATAGAAAAAATTAGCCGGGCATGGTGGCACATGCCTGTAGTCCCAGCTACTCGGGAGGCTGAGGCAGTAGGATCGCTTAAGCCCAGGAGTTTGAGGTTGCTGTGAGCTAGGCTGACGCCACAGCACTCACTCTAGCCGGGCAGCACAGCAAGACTCTGTCTCAAAAAAAAAAAAAAAAAATTACATTAAGGAAATTAATAGTGATGATCTAAGCTGGTCAAGAAAATATTATGTTTTTAAAACCATAGATCTAAACGTAAAACACAAAACTATAAAACTTCTAAAAAATATTACGTGAGACATTATAAAAGACCTTGGATTTGGAAATGACTTTTAAGATATAACACCAAAAGGACAATCCAATTAAAACACTGATAAATTGGACTTCATTAAAATAAATATTTCTGCTCTGTATGATACTAGAATGGTATTAAAGACACTATTAAGAGCATAAAAAACTGGGAGAATATCTTTGCAAAACACTTATCTGATAATGCATATTGTACAAAGAACTGTTAAAACTCAATGACAAGAAAATGAACAACCCAATTAAAAAGTGGGCAAAGATCGAAACACCTCAAAATCTAAACACACTGACAACACCACATTCTGGAGAAGATGTGACACAATAGGAATTCTCATTTATTGCTGGTTGGAATGCAAAATTGTGTAGCCACTTTGGAAGACAGTTTTGTAATTTCTTACAAAGCTGAACATACTCTTATCATACAATCCAGCAATTATACAGATTGGTATTTACAAAAATGAGCTGAAAACATATGTCCACACAAAAAAATGCACATGATATCAGCTTTATTTATAATTGCCAAAACATGGAAGTATCCAAGATGTCCTTCAATAGGTGAATGTATAATTAAACTCTAGTACATCCATACAATACTACATAGCAACAAAAAGAAATAAGCTATCAAGCCACAAAAATAAGTGGAGAACCCTAAATGCACATTGCTAAATGAAAGAAGCTAATCTGAAAAGACTACATACTGTATGATTTCAACTATATGACATTTTAGAAAAGGCAAAACTATGGAGAAAGTAAAAGGATCAGTTGTTGTCAGGGAGTTGGCAAAGGAGAAAGAAGAGATGAACAGGAAGAGCACAGGGAATTTTTAGGGAAATCATACAATTCTGTATGATTCTGCAATGGTAGAAACACAACATTATACATCTGGCATACCGAATGTACACCAGAATGAACTGTCATGTGATTACCTTTAGTTAATACTAATATATCAGTATTGGTTCATCAATTATAATAAATGTATCACAAAGGCAATATGTTAATAGTAAGGGAAATTTTGGGGTAGAGATCTATATATAGATATATACTTTTTTCAATTTCTGTACCTTCTGATCAATTTTTCTGTAAACCTACATCTATTTGATACTTCCACTTGTTAAGTTGCTAACCTTGCTGTAGGCTTAAAAATAGACATGGTGTTGTATAAATTCTAAAATCAAGATTACAATTTTACAGAAGGGGAAGTTTACAGGAGGTTATTTTTTAAATGTTTCTGAACATCAAGTGTATATCTATGTAGTGAAAACAACAACTCTCACACTTAATTCACTGGTTTTTGTAAGGATCACATATTTATTGGTGAGAACCAACTTTGAAAACTACATTTTAATAAATTTATATCATTGTTTTAAGGTGTTAATGTTTAAATATATCATAGGTCACATATTTTTGTATTGTTTAACTACTTCATTATTGAAATACTACAAAAGGGGGCAAGCACTATAATCATCAGCTTTAAACTCATTCTCAGTTATATGGCAGGGGTTGAGGAAGAGTATTTGTCAGTAAATTCATGACATTTCATAGTTTAAAAAGAAATTGAAAAGCTGATCATCTTTCAGCCAGGAATTCCTTGCACCAAAGACATGAGGGTGTGAGTTTGCCCTTTGTTCTTGGTGTGCTCTTGGTCAGAGAATGACCAGACACACCAAAGTGTCGAGTCCAGACTATTACCCCAGTCCTCTGACTTCTGTCTTGGAAAAATCACCAGCAAGTCCAATATGACAGAGTAACCTCAGGCAGGGAGCAGTTTCACAAGAGCAGCTCTTCACTCTAGGATAAAACGGTTCTGTCTCCAGAGTGGAGAAAGACAGACCAACTCACTCACTCACTGACCCACTCACTTCCTCACTTCTCAGATTATTTCCTTTTATTAGCCCGGTCTGGAGGAAGGATCCTGGGAAGTCTAGGATGTTATTAAATGATTGACAGGTGTCCTCAAAATTCCATCTGCCTGTATGAGCTCCCTCTAAGAAAGCCCACCTGCGCGGGAGGTGAACCACAATGCAGTTTTGAGCTAATGGCATATTAATTACCCTTAGGTCACCTTCTAAATCTTATTATGTCTGGGTGGGGGAATTTCTAGATTGATAAAGCCTTCCTTCCATCCCCAGGTGTAGCAGTTTCTCAGGATAGGATTAAGGGTGGGGCAACACCAAAATGGAGTGCCCGCTCTTATCCTTCTTCCCAGGTGGAGCAATAGCTACAGACAACATCAAAGCCAGGAACCCTGTCTTAAGAAGAGCTAGAGATCCTATCTCCCTAACAACATTATATATCACTTCCTATAAGTTGTGAGAAAGTTAGACATCATAATTTCACCCTTGCTTTTTGTTATTCTCAAATACTTTACTCTTACATATGTCATAAGCCCCTAAATATTATTTTTGCTCCATACAATCATTTGTCATCAAAAGAAAATAAAAAAGATATTATTTTGCATTATACATATAGATACCCTTTCCAATGCTCTCATTGTTTTCCTGTAGAGCCAAGTTTCTATTATACTTTGTATCATTTTCCTTCCTCCCAAAGAGTGTTTTTTAATATTTCTTTTAAGGCGGGACCTCTGACAATAAATATCTCCATCACTCATTTATCTAAAAACGTCTGATATTTCTGACATAGATTGTAGATTGACTATTTTTTTACTAAATTTGGGAAATTTCTGTCATTATTTTTTCAAGATTTTTTTTCTTTTCTTTGGCCATGTCTGTCTCATCTGCACTGAGGCTCCAGTCACAAATAGAAACCCAGCTCATATTATACCAAAGTTCCCTTATGCTCTCTGTATTTTTTAAAGTTTTTCTCTCTGTCCTTCAGATAGAATAAGTTCAATTTATCTGTTACAAATTCACAAACTCTATCTGCCTAACATTTCAATGTGTATATGTTCCTTTAAGAACCTGAGTATATTTAGGAAAGCTGTTTTAAATCCCTTGTCTTCTCATTAGATAGACAGCTAGGGATTCTGAGTCTCCTAGGAACAAAAGTGGGTGCCTTGCCTTGGTGCTGCCCAGAGCAATTGCTCCACCTGGGAAGAAGGACAAGAGCAGACCCCAAGCTCCCCATCTTGGTGCCACTCCACTTTAATCCTGTCTCCACCCCACTTTAATCCTGTCCCCAGCAACTGCCATACCTGAAGAGGAGGAAGCGCCCTACCAATCTACCAATCAGAACTTATCATGCCAACTGCAAAAGAATGCAGAGGACTCTCTAGCCCAAAGGCCAAGTTACATAGGTACAATACAGTCTGGAAGGTGGCTTAGGACAACCTAAGAGTAATTATCATGTTATTAGCTTAAATTTATGTTGCAGTTCACTCCCCGAAATGGGCTTTCAGAGAGGCTCATGGGAGATCCATGTGCATAGTAAAACTCAGGTCGTATAACTCCCAACTGTCCATCAGAGTGGTTCTATGATGACATCTGAACCACAGGGAGGTCCTATATGGACACTATAAAACAAGAGCCAGACCACAACCAAGGTGTCTTTTTCTATAACAAGGGCCCCAGTCATCATCTGTGGCATATGTATCTTGCTCTATAAACCTATATCTTGCTCTTGCTCTATAATCTATCTTGCTCCCTCTCAATAAATTTTTTTCACACTTTGCTTGCTTTGGGTGTGTCTGGTCATTCTTTGACCAAAAGCACACCAAGAACTGAGAACACGGGAGATTGGCAAACCCAGCATTCTCATAACAAAAGGTTATTGTGAGGTGTGTTTCCATTGACATTTTTCCTTTATTATGGGTCCCATTTCTTGCTGCTTCTTATCTCTACCAGTACTTACTTATATGTTGGAAACCATTTATGATATATTTAAGCAAGTTTAGATTATCTTGTCTACCTCTAAAATATATTGAGTTTTATGCTGACAGAAAATTAAATCACTGATTTGCTCCTTTATATATGCTTGATGATTCCTTTTGATCCTGCCAAGTTTGCTTTTTTTCTTTGATAGGGTAGGTGTATATCAATTTTATACCTAGGCCATGACCCTTACTCCTAAAGCCTGGTTTTTCTTGGAACTCAACATAATGCCCAAGGTAGTCAGCAAAGTCTCTGTAGTCTGGCATGGCTGTAACTCCAAATCAGCTTCTTGTATCACTATTGAGCCCTCCCTCTTGCAATAGCTGTTCTCTAGCAGACATCACAGAGTTTCATCCTGTTCACTTATAGCACAGCCCTTGGCCAAGGACCTGAGGGAATTCCTGTGTCGACTTCTGGACTCTTCTCTGCACCTGCACATCTCCCTCTTCTCTGCACCTGCACATCTCCCTCCTCCCTGCTCCCTGCCCTGAAAATCCAGACACTTCATTAGCTCAAAAATCTAAACGCTGTCTCTTTAGCTAAGTTAAAGCTCCTTAATCTAGTAGGACCTGTCTGCCTTACATTATAATCAGGAAAATACTCCAGGAAGAAACCTTAAGCAAATTTGAAGTTTACCTCATTTTTCCTCTTCTCTCAAGAATTAAACTTCTGTGTGTCCTATTTTTTCATTGGGGGAAAAGCAATTGCCTTGTGCATTTTGTCTGTTTTATGGTTGGTTACAAGGGGAGAAAAAGTTCAATATCAGTTATTCTGTCATGGAGAATAGTGCATATTATAATCATGATGTATTAAGAAGTAAAATTTTCTCAAAATCATAGTTGCCTACTTATCTAATTGATTGTAGCAAACTCTATGGGTTAATAGTCAGACAATACTTTTTAAGAAATACATAAATCTTTATACTTAATATTATTATTCAGAATTTGTTGTAGTTTCGTTAGCAGTTCATTCCTTGATCCCTTTTCCCTGAGACCAAAGATGGTTGGTTTGGTACTTGCTGCAAGGTCAAGATTTAAATATCCTTTGTTACTTTTATTTATAGTTTTATTATCATTTTTTTTCCATTTGGAGACTAGGAATACTTATATCTTCCAATCCTGATATTTCAGAATTTTTGCATTGTCTATATTCTGTTATTCTCTCTCATCTCTCAACTTTTCTCATTCCCACTCCGTTAATTCTTTTCTCATATCATCTCCTTTTGTAATCTGATCAAATGCAGTGAAGAGCAACTAAAGCATCCTAATAGTATTTTGTTCCCTAACCTTTTCATCTATAACCATAAGTTCACTTGGTATATTTTTACTCATTATTGCAATTGACACTTATACCAAATATTTCATTACTGTATATCATGTGCTTTCATTTTCCAACCTCCAAAAATCATTTTTCATCATTTTCCATCTGACCTTGAAACAAAAGCCAAATAACATTTTTTATTATTGTTATTATATCAGCATCCCAGATTTAGTACTAATTTCTGTGTCAATAGCTTTTTAACGTAATGTTTCTTTAACATACAATACAAAAATTTCATTTTTTTTAAGCAATTAAGTTTTCCCCTTATCCACTATGTGCTGGCTATAGCATTCTCCTTGGTGTTCTCTTTAGGATCCAGGATGAAAAACCAGCACTTATTGGTGACTACTCCATTATGATATGGCAAAGAGAAGAAATGATGAAATCACACAAAGGTTATTTAAACTCTGTCAGAACTAATAAAAGTCACCTATATGTGAATTTCATCCTCCAAATCAAATAATCTGACCAACTCTGACATAAGGGGGATGAAGAGTGTAATTCGCACATACGAGGGGCAGTTGGACCTTGAAGGAAGCAGCCCATACAGAAACAATATATATGTTGACATTAATTCAATGCATCACATCGGATTTATGTTTCAAAAATATCTCTTTGGTTGATGTTTTGAGAACATATTTGAGAAAGGCCAGGTGGAAGCAAGGAAATCTACTAAAGACTAGTTTAATAATTCAGGTAAGAGACAATGGTGGCCTGGAATGGAGCTGTGGCAGGAGTTGAAGAAATTGGTTTCTGGATATGTCAGCAGGATTTATTGATTTATTGATTGATTATGTGCTGGGCTTGAGAGAAAAACAGAACAAAAGAATAACTTCAAGGTTTATGCTTACTCCTAGATTTCCTACTACCCAGAGTTAGTCAAACTGTGAGGTTTGAGAGCACAACCATTAAGACTTTCCCTGCTTCTGACACCAGCTCCAAGTTTGGGGAGTTCCCCAAACCACCCTCAGCTTTGACAATTTGCTAGAAAGACTGACAGAACCCACTGCGAAGCTATTATACTTACTGTTATAGTTTATTATGGGGAGTGAAAACAGGGCAAAATCAGTCAAAAGAAGAGAACAGGGAGGAACCTGGGAGGGTTTCAATACAAAGGTTTCATTGTCCTTTTCTGTGAAGTCAAAATGTGTTATTTTCCCCATGTGTGCCCATGAGGAGTTTTTTCAAGGGGGGAAGGTCACCTGAACCTTGATGTTCAGAGGATTTAGTGGGTGGGGGGGGTTGCTCCTTTATACACACACACACACATACACACACACAAACACACACACACACACACACACACGATTGATTGATTGCCCACATGGTTTATTTCAGTCTCTAGGTTGACTAATAACAACAACATGTGAACCAAATTCCTTATCCTAAATCACACGGTTTGTCTTACTGGTGTAGCTAACCTCCCCCTTACAAGCCTTGTGTGGTCAGCCCTTCCCTAAACAAAAATATTTCTATCATGTATTATGTACATTACCTGCTAGAAGCCAAGGGAAAAGGGAAAACCTGTCTTTGGGTAAGGTCAAATTCTTTAGTACACACATACCTATTCTCAACCCAATTATTATGGCCAGAAAGACTGGATTGCCCTGTGTTTTTACACTAATCACTAATTTTCAGAACAACCATCCTCAATAGTACATTGATCCTATGAACTTTACATCTATAATAGAAGATAACAGAGGATTAAATCTTATTGACACTTATGTCAAAAGGCTTTTCTGAGGAGGTGACATATAATCTGAGTCCTAAAAAATAAGAAGTAAAAAGAGAAGAGGAGATGAAAACATTCAGAATAAAAACGAAGCTAGTATTTCTCGAGTACAATAAACTAAGGGTGAGTGGTATGAGATTAGAACAGAAAAAATATAAAAACTAGGTTATGCAGGGCTGCAGTGGGCATTGTGAGTGCCCATATGTTTTGAGCCCTACCATATTAAAGTGCTAAGACTGCCAGTGGCTGTAATGATATTTCTGTGCTTGAGGGCTTTTCCTTCAGGCGAGAGGAATATAGAATAATACACATCAACAAACCTCAACCACTGACTAATGAAATTTGGAACATATATGGAAGTGAGTATGTCTGTGTGGGTGTATCCAGTTTGCTTCATTTTGTGGGGTGAGAAAGTTGGTATTTCCTAAAGTTAGCCCATGAGATAAAATTCGAGCTTTCTTGCTGGTCTTTGGATTATTAATACATATTTTCTTGACTCCTTTAAGTTTCTGGTATCCTGGCCCCACTCATCTACAAGAGTTTCTGGTATTTGCAAACAACAGTAAAATAAAACAAATCTTTTGTGAACTTGAATCTTTGTCCTGAGTTTCCTACAGGAGAAACCCAAACTAACACAAGGACCAAAAAAGAAAAAGAAAGAAAGAAAGAAAGACAAGCCAAGAAAGGATTTTCAAAAAGGAAATAACAACATGTAATGTGTTTCAAAAAAATCGCTCTGACTTTTGTATGTAAAAGACAATAATGGAGACAGCAGCAGAAGCGGACACGCTATTTGCAAGGCCATTTCCCTTGAAATATCTGTGTAAATGATGGTGATGATTTGGATGACGACAGAAGATAGAGGATACAAACAGAAATGGGCAAATTCAAAATATATCTTGAAGACGGAATTGACAAGACAGCTTGTTGCGTTGGATTTTTTGGGTGTAGACAATAAAGAAATTAATACTGATCCCCCACATCGTTTGGTGATATTATTTTACAAAATGATATAGTCAAGTATAGGAAATTAATTTCCTTAATTTGGTGAGGGTGATCAAGAGCTTAATTTTGGGCATTTCAAGTGTGTATATAAAACATATAATTGGGGAGATGTCAAGAAGGCATTTGAACATATGTTGGGCACTAGGAAGAAAGAGTTGGACTAGAAATGTAAATTAGGATCCATCGGTTTACAGATGCTATTCAAAGCCATGGGACTGGATGAGATTGTCTAGGACATAATCTACATAGAGAAACAAAAAAGGAATAAATGAATAGATTATTTTATAAATGATTAAGGTAAGTACCTACCTTTCTTGGTATTCTATAGTGTAATAATTTACATATGAAAGAAATGTGAAATCAAAAAGTTACATATTATGTAAACAGAAAGTAAAGAAAGCCCTCTCTATAAAGAGCTTGATACCATAGTCAGAAACCACAGTTTGAACATAAAAATGAAAATTAAATAAAATATGTGCATCAGGACAAACTATCATAATAATATAATTAAAGGGTAAATATCACACGGAGAAAATGGTTTTATTATATTTATATGTATATATAATATTTATGTAAGGGATTATTATTGATATGCAGATAAGTCCAACATTTTGATAGGAAAAGGGCATACAATATGATCAAAACTTAATAAAAAAAAGAAATTTAAATCTCCAACAAGGATATTCAAAATATAAATAAATAAAAACCAACTTTGTGGATAAAGAGAGACATTGAAATTAATCATTTAATGATACTTTTGTTCATCTATTAAAATGGAAAACTTTGTAAATTACAGTATCATATGTTGGCAACATTATGAAATAAATAGACTCTCTGATCCTTCACTGATAAAAATTTAATTGTTACAATTTTATGGATGGAAATTTTGCAATAGTCTTAATCAAAAGTCTCAATGCTGTGACACAGTAAGTGCTACTCTATGAATTTATGCCCTAAATAATTAAGGACATATTTAAAAATCTACCTAATGAAGATAAAACCACTTTGTTAAATTTGCACTTTAGTAAATTTGGGATTTATACATTTTATTTGAGCAATATAAAGAGAAGATCTCTAGTTATCATTTTAACATCAATAATGGTGAAAACATCTCTCATGACTCCATGGCTGAACCTTATGGAGATCGTGAGAGAGTCACACTAAGAAATAATGACCTTAAGAATACCTAGAAGAAGGAACACTTTGAAGAAGCTAGGATGTTGTGATGGATTCTAAATAGGAAAACTTCTCAGGGTAAGTGCTGATGACTTCCCTTTAGGATACAGTCTTAGGAGTTTTAATTTCCAATTACAATAAAATGTCAATGAGGTCAGAAGATCAAGAATTACAGGGACAATTAAAATACTAATGGATAGTGCCAATAGGGTTAACTTTATAGAGCCTTGCAGGGTTTGATTAGTCTTTAATGCAAGAGATACCCTTTCTAGGAATTCATGGTCTATTCAGGGTGTGAGCAAGAAAAGCAAATTTGAGCCCTTCTAATTCATACTTAATTTTTTGATAAAATCACCACATAGCTATCATCTAGAAAACCACAAATTCAGAAATAGAGTTTGTGTTAGGTTTTAATTATTTTATCTCAAATTAACTCCATGCTTAAGCAAATAATAAAAGCTTTTAATGCACAAACGTTTGACAAACTGTTAAATTTTTTGATATTCTTTATCTCATTCAACACATAATAAATATTTATTGTGTGTTGTGTACACTTCTCCGAACAACTTGCAATTAAATTATTATTGTAAGACTAAACAAATTATTTTGATTCACAGTTAATCCTTAAATTATTAAACACTTTGTTTCTGAACTGTATTTATAATTTATATTTATAATTAATTGTATTTGAACAAATCAAAGGCATGGCAAACAGAATACTGTTAATATTTCTAATAGGAACTTTTCTTTCCTACACATATTCTTTGAAGATAAATGACTCCAGTAAATTTGTATTCTTTACTTTAATATTTGAAAATCTCATTTAAATAAAGTCTTAGAGGTAAGTGAAAATATTTGAAGTGATTTTAAAAATTATATTCTCTTTCAAATAAATTACTGTAGATCTCTGTTTCTGCATAAAATATTTCACATAGGACATTCTTTTTAATGAAAGGATGACATGTATGGTTATACAGTTTATGAACTGTAAAAAGGGGAAGACCAAATAGGACACGTGGAGGCTGAAATCCACCAAAATCTCTGATAGGCTTGACCATTTGGGAAACATGCGTGCACCCAGGGATGAAAATTCACAAAAATGAGCCAGGTAGGCTAGAGTTGTCCCTAAATTCATGTATTTTTTGCTTTACAGAATCACTGCAAGTGTAATACATAGAATTTTCTTTTCCTGAATCATTTTGAGGATAAGTAGCCAACCAGATACTCTGTCACTTCCTAATATTTTAGCATCTCTTTCCTACAAGCAGGAACATTCTCCTACATAACTACTGTAACATTTCACTTCACTCCCAGAAATCCTCAGCCTCCATTCAAGTTTCACTAAATGTCCCCAGAATGTTCAGAATCCCATATTGCCTTTAATGGCCATGCCCCTTTTGTCTCTTTCACTCTGGAGCAATTCCTCAATCTTTCATAGACTTCAGTGACCCTGACAGTTTTGAATATTCCAGCAATTTAATTGTGCAGGCTATCTCCTAATTTAAAATTGTCTGATGTTCTTCATGTATAGTAAGGTTATATGTTATCAAGAATATCAGAGAAGTGAGACTGCGTTCCTTGTGTTGCATGGTCTCAGGTGACATACAGTTCTGTTTTGCTCATTGCTAATATACTCACTTTGTTCACTTAATTAAGATAGCATCTGTGAGGCTTCTCAACTATAAAGCGATTTTTGCTTTCCATTTAAAAGTAATAAATATTTTGTGAGGAGGTTGATGTTATGTGAATATCCATGACTCATCCCAAACTCTTGTTTTAGTTATTTATTAATCTTTATCAACATAGATGCATGATCCATATCCTATTCTCTTTAGCAGGTTATAATCCACTACTATTACTATTTATTTTGATTCTCATCTTGGTCCAGTTTTGGCAAGTTGGAACAGTTTCATGCTGCCTCCGGTGTGTTTTTTTATGTCCCCGTTATTCTTTGAGCACGTCCAGGCTTTCTGACACAGCAAGAGTCCAGACTGATCTTAATTTGGGTAGTAGATGTGCTTATTGTCGTGGGAAAATCACTGCTCCCGGGTCCTCTCAGTGAAGAGAGTTGGGAATATTTCAGTATCTGCTAGTTTGTGTTGAAATATTTACACCATTACCTCCAATTCCAAGCCATCATTACAAGGTTAATTCTAGTTTATTTCTTTCTTAATTATCTTTAATTTTTAAAAATGTATTGGCTATGTTTAACGGATGTCCCATTGCTACTACCATGTCCTCCCTAGGAAACACCCGCTCCACCACACTAGTGTTTACACGATCTACGCTGAACCACTACTTTCACGAGGACACTTGCTTGTCCTGCTCTGGCTCTGACAGCTCACTCCAGGCCAGGCATCTAGGGGGACACCTGGCCGACCGGCTCAGACTCTGAAGCTCAGGCAAGCTCACCTGTCCCATATGGTGTCCGCCTCACCCTGCTGGGCTCTGAGAGACGGGGCGGGGGCACCCCCTGCAGGAGTGCCCTTCCCCACCCTACTGGAACTCTGACGCTCTACACCAGTTGGTTCCTGTCGTGGATACCTTGTTGACACTTCTCAGCTTCTAACACCCCGCTTACCTGCTATGCATGCCCCTCACCCCCCTCCACACACACACAAGCTGCATGGCCACCCTCCTTTCTACACTTGGGCCCTAACCGTCTGCAGTAGGTAAACTTCTGCATGGACACCTTCCTTCCCTCACTACAGCCCCTTCCTGCCATTCCTGACCTGTGCAACCTAACAGCTTCAAGACTGAATTGTACAGAAGGAAACGGAAGAGGAAAGAAAAGAGGAATGAGAAAGTTTTTCTTATTTATTTGTTTAAGTTAAATGCAGATGGTTCACATTAATTACATAGTTCACTTTGTGACATTATCAACTATGGTCAAAGAAAAGCCCCATTATTTTGGTTTTAGTGTTTTTGGCAAGTAACCCATTTTTATGTATTAATTTGTTTATGTTTATTATATTGAATGATAAATTTTATTTTAAATTATTTTTCTGCTTTTTATTTGCCCCACTTTTTCTTAGGGCTTTTAAAAATAATTGTCTTCCATATTTTAATTAACTGATTATTTGCAATTTTGAATCTGATTTTTATACTCAAAATTTCCCCTCTATTGACTTGAAATTCACTCATTTACTCTTTTCTAATAGTGATTATTATTAGAAATATAAAATGTATGTGTATTAAAGTATGAAGTTATATCTTAGCCTTCCTTCCAAATGATAACTTAAAATGCTTTAATTTTGATTCCTTCCTCCAAATTAATTTGTTATTTTCTTTAATTGTATCCATTTAACACCAAACACCAGTGATAATTATTATTACCATATATTATTATTATTAACACTGCTCTTATATTACACCAAAAAGTATTTATTTGGATTTACCTTTATGTAGTATTTTAATAATTTCTTTGTGTTACCTTTCTTCTTGCATCTCAAATTGATCATTGGGGATCTTCACCCTAAACATATTATTTTAAGATTCCTTTACTTAAGATCTGTTACAAACTGTTCTTTTGGGATCATTTGCCTTCATTTTATGAAGTTCTGTTTAGATCCACTGAATCTATACTGTATTTTTTTCTTCTAACCCCCTGTAGGTATCATATTTCTGCTTCTGAATTGTTATGTTTAAAGTTAGCTGTGCTGCTTGTGTTGTCATTCTTAAGTGGGCAATCCAACTTTTTCTCATAGGTTGCCTCATAATTCTTTATTTGCCTTTGGTGATCTATAATTTCTAGATGTATCCAATCTCTAGATGTGTACCAATATGCCTAGATGTAGATTTATTAATAATTCTTTGTATGCTTGGTATAAAATGTTGAGAAGGTGATTTTGATAATATCAACAGTTATTTGTGTTAAAAAATCAAATAGTAGGAATAAAATGCAATTTCTTGACCTGATAAACAATTTCTACCTACCCCTCAGACAAAAATTAAAAGAAAAAATTAGTAAAAATCATATTAATGATGACGTTAGAAGCATCCCTTTAGGTCAGTCAAAAGACAACAATACCTACTATCACCATGTTTACAACAAATTATTTTTCAATTCCTACAAAATGCAATAAATCAAGAGGAGAAAAAATTGTTAGAATTAGAAAGGTAGGAAGATTGCCTCATTTTCCATCAGTGTCATTGTTCATGCTACAGGCTATCTGGTGAAATTAAGAAGTTATAGGCAATTTCATGGATTCATGACCAATGAACAAAATAACAGGTTTCTTACACATCAGTAAAATCCAATCAGACAAATATAAAAACAAAATTTATGAACTTTATAATTGCAGCAACCACAAAAATTGTTCTTAGAAATAAATCTAATAAAATGGTATGTAGTCGTTAGGAAAACAATGTGAAATTTTATCCTTAAAATTGTTATGAAAGATGAAAAGTCTAAAAAAAATTTTACAAGACAACTCCTATGAAGAAAAATAAACAGAACTTGCCTTTTTAAATATCTGGAAATATTTTAACCAATAGTAACTAAAATAGTATGATGCTGACTCAGTAATACACATATTTACCAAAGGACTAGAATATAAAACTGTAAATAACCTACTCGTCACTGTACGGTTATGCATTCATATGGAAAAGCACTTAGATCCTTGTTTCTGGCCACATAAAAATACATTTCAGATAAATTAAACATATAAAAATGTGAAAAGCAAGAAAAAAAAATTTTGAGAAAAACAGAATATTTTTATGTGTTTGCCTAGAAAATATTAGGGAAGTTCTGCAATTGCCTGGGAAATATAGGGTAATGTCTCCTAAACGTGACACAAAAAGCACTAACAAAAAAGGAAATAATTGACATCTTTTATTATTTTAAAAATATAATCTTCTGTACAAAAAAGTCATTAAAACAAATTTAAAGGATGATTCTCATGTTGGGAAAAGATATTTTAATGATAATAATTGTCAATGGATTAATCTCCATTGGAAGAACTTCTTGTAAGTAAATGGGAAAATTACGAATATGCCAATATAAAAAAAGAACAAAAGATGTGAATTGGCAAGTCACATAAAAGCAAATCTGAAGCTTGATAAACATTAAGCTGCTTAACCTGATTAGTAATCAGGTGAGTAAGGATTCTGGGTTCTGAAACTATAATTTTAAAGTTCAAAAGCTGCTCAGTTACTTACTAGTTATATAAATTTAGGCAAAGTGCTCCTGTTTGTCAGGGTCCTCTTCGCCAAAATGAAAATGGTAATGCCATCTAACTTATAGATTTATTATGAGAACTAAATGGCTTAGTACACACCAAAGTTTAGAACAGCATTTGGCACAAGGAGAAAGCTCAATAAATGGTGCCTATTAGTAAGTTGTGTCAGGCATGTTCTCAGGTGCAAGCAACAGGAATGTATCCTTGTTGAATAGGAAGAGTGCAATTTACTAAAAGCATATTGACTAGAATACAAAACTTGGGGAGAATGGAAAACTTGGTTGAAAGAATAACATTCTAGAAGAAATTATGCAAACAGTACACAAAATGCAGCATTCATGTTAAATTTTAAAATATATAAAACTGTATATTTTGTTAGACTATGATTATATAATAAATATATCAAAACATGGTGGGCAAGATTGCATACCACCCTCAAGAGAACAGTTAGCTCTGGGGGGAAGACCAGAGCAGAATAGGATAAGAGATGATCTTCAATAGTTTATATAGTATTGTATTTATTTCAAAAGATAATAAGATCTCTAGTAAATAAGTCAAAATGTCAACATTTGTTAAATCAAGATGATGTACACATGAATGTCTATTATTCTCTAAAATTATCTATATGTTTTAAATATTATTTCAACTTTTTTCAAATAGGCTGAATGCAGAGCATTATTCTTTCATGCTTGTCAGAAATATTCCTACTTTATTTTATAGTTATGCATGTACATATTTTGACTCTGCTACTAAATATAATTCCTTGACAACACAAACAATTTCTTTTCTAAATTTTTATCCCTTAGCTCTGACCACAGTGTTTGATACATAACAAGGATGCAATAAAAGTTTGATAAATGAATGAGTGAATGTTTTACTGGGCACTTTGGCATTTTAAATTTTCAGTACAGACATCAGGAAACAATTTGCAGAAATACCTACAAAAAACATTACTTATGTATTGTAAATATTGAAAACAACCAAATAAATATTTTAAGTGTTAAATTCCTGCTTAAAATATTCACAAGAAAATAATTATTTGTGTATCACAAACTGAATCCTCACAGTTTTCCTTTTCCTTCAATAGCTATTTTTATTTTAAAAGAAAAAATAAAGGCTTTTGGTTATTTTTTCATTTATTCATTAAACTTTGTGTAACACCTTGTTCTATTCTTAGTCTCATAAAATCACTCAGTAATAATATAGATAAATGCTCAGAAGTTCTTCAGCCTCAACTGAACATCCAGAGATAATCAGAGGGAAATAAATTAGAGGCTGAAAACAATGAAAGGGTTTTTAATTCTTTAATGAATAATTTATGTTTTCCTCTCAACAAAAGCAAAGAATGTAACATGTTTCCCACAGGGTCAGATAGTTAATGATTTCTGGCTCAAAAATATTGCTCAGTATGTTATTTTACTCAAAGTTTATTTGTGCAAATGTTTTCTCTCCCTCTCTCGTGGTAGAATCAAGCAAAACTAATCAAAATGAGAAAATTCTTTCAAGATAAAACAGAGCAGAATCAAGGCTACACTTGGAAGAGATATTCTAGGTTTGCTACACATACACACACACACACTTAGTTTAAGAAGAAGAAACACAAAACAGTCTGATCCGACCTGAAGATTTATTTGTTTGAGGAATGAGGATCTAAGATAGTCCTTTACCCCGTGCTTTGGGTTATGTGTTCTTTTTCAAGTCAAAATGTGTGAAGTAATCATTTCAGCATTAAACATTTTGAAGGCAATCTTATTTTGCCTTTCAATTTCTTTTAAAGGCCTATATAAACTTCAGATTTCTCTCAACTTTGTTCACGCCATTTTCCTTTTTCCACTTGTTCTGCCAAAATGTGCAATCCTGCATTTTCCTAAATAATTTATACTAATATTCTCATTCTCTTTGATACTACCTAAGTTCAGATCCCTCTCACTCGAAAGGAATTACTAGTATCATTAAAAATGATGGCTCTCATTAATTATTTTAATAAATGATTACTGATAATTCTATTGTATTTTTGGTGTAGATAAAACAAATAACAATAATGTATGGACATTCCCATCAAAAAAGCAAAGCTAGATCTGAGTATTTTTAATAAATCTATGTGGAACACTTTAAAGAAAAATATTGCATATTTTTTAGATCTTACATGAAGCTTTCGTATGTTCTTTAATAATAAATTATCAATCACCAAGGACAAACCTGAATTCAGGAAAGGCAAATGAAAAAAAAATCTAAATCATTTTATTTTCAATTTCATCATTTAAAATATGTTCTACCACTTAAAATGTAGACTTATGTTACTTACATAAGTTCATTTATTTACTTATTAATAAGGAATATATACATTTAGAATATACAATGTGGTAGTTACTCTTAGACACTTGAACAGAAAGAGTTAACTCTCTTTTTCTCCTTCAAAGGAAGGACAAGCAAGTAGGATTTCAGACTATAAGCTGAAAGAGAGAAGGACTGTGTGTATTTGCTTCACTACGATGTATCTAGTGCCTTGCACAGTGTTCACATATTGTTGGCTTTCAATAAATACTTGGTGAATAAATGAATGAAAAGCATGTAATATCCAGTAAGGTCATTCTAAAGCACTATGAGTAGAGAGAAGAGAGTAACCTATTCTGTCTGTGGTTGTCAAGAAGTGACATTAAACCAAGGGTGAGTTTGACCTCTTGATTCAGTTCTAGAAGACTGAACATTCCTCTTTGGGAAAACGTCTATTATCTATACTTTGTGATTCTGTTGTATGCACCAGTCATAGGAGCTTGACTATCTCTTACACACACATCCAGGCACCCACAGGGTGGACACTTATCCCAAGATCAGGCAGTCAAAACCACCTTGGCAAGCTGATCCTGTGGAAGGCAAGTGAAACTGACATCCAAAAAATGATTTTTCAACTTACAGAAATTTTGGTTTTCATAAATTCACTTAGGGATATAGTAGCAAAGAAAAGAAATGACAATACCAGAAATTCAAACAAGCCAGCTGTATGTCCCATTTGATACCACTCGATATGAGGGTTTAATGTTAGGACCTGGTAATAAAACCCTAGTGAAAGAATTTATATCTTAAAAGTCCCTTTTACCTCTGTTATCTCACAGTATCTTCAAAACCTTTCATGAAGTAATTGTAACATCTCTCAACACATCATGTCTCTCTGTTTTTAATTCAACTGCCATTGAATTCAACTGCCCTTGGTCTAAGATGTAAAATTAGAGCTTCTACAACCTACTTTTAGCATCCCAGCCTGCCCACTCCAAATTCCATCCTCTCCAGCACTACCATATTACCAAAACAACTTTAATCAAAATATTTAATAACTACTTGTTGGCTATAGATTAAAGTCCAAATGGTTTAGGATGAATATCATCTCTTAAACTCCTGCCATATAATCCAAGTTTCATATGTTATAAACTCTTTGAAATTTCACCAATGTCATGATTTTATTTTTCTGTAGATTGTATTATTCTGCCTGAACATGTATAATAATAATTGTCACATGTCAGTGTGATTATTTGTTTACACACTTGACTTTCATACCAGACTGGACAGTTTAGGGGGAAGGTGACTCCTATTTACCTTTGTAACACCTGCATGTAACACAATGCCTAGCAAATAGTTTGTGACCAATACATGTCTATGGATCATGCTCCATGCTCCATTGTGATGAGGTTCAGGGAGGTTAAGTCATTAGTCCAAGGCTTTATAAATGAAGAGATTGTTATTAAACACAATCCTTATGGTTCCTAGTTCAAAATTCTTGGAGTATACCTTGATTCCCAAATACCAAAAGGCCAAAGGAAGGCCCCAGAAATTAATGCAGAGAGAACCAGCAGCAGCTTTCCTGAACTTTCTTAAGCTAAAGCCATTGGTCCCTAGGCTTCCAGTAGAGGGGAGGATTGAAGAAGGAAAATGACCAAATCCATGGGTCCATGTATCCCCAACTTCCATATAGCACTTTTTCAGTAAATTCTATATTAATTATGAACAAATGAAGGCAAACTGAATTTTTCTAGTTACCTTTTAGTGCTTTAGATAAGTACTGCCCCAAGAAATGACTTTCGCCTTATTTCTGCCTGAGCAACTATTCCCATTCTTTCCTTGATGCATCTTTTTCTTCTTATAGATAGGGTACTTTGAGTCTTAGTAATTTAAATCATGTCCTATATGATCTGTGAATGCTGATACGTTTGCGGAATTTGTTGCTTTTATCAACTTCCAGTGAAATGGCCTGGATTGAACTTACATTGAAACACATTCCAATTGTCTCCAGATACTTTGGATCAGGAGATCTTGGTATTTTGGCCTTTGTGGGATTTATTTCTGTCTTCGGCAACTTTCTGTGAACTTTGAATCTCCACAGTTTCTCTGAGATGCTATTATCATTATCATTTTGTACTCAGAAGGAAAAAGCAACCCAGTAAAGACTAACTAAAGTATGTCCTCATTTTAATTTTGTAACAACTCATGAACTGTGAAAACGGAAATATATTCAGTTCACTTGTTGACAACAAACTGACCGATAAAAACATTTATATCACTAAGCTTAAACTTTTTGAGAAATCTCCACATTTAGAGATGATGGCATAATTATTAACAAAATCCAATATACATATAGCACAAGAGAATAGAATTCACTAGAGAAAGCTACAAGAGGAGGGGCTGCCTTGGAGATGCTATTAAAATAAACTGGAGGTATTTCAGCAGTATATAAATGACTAACGGAGGATATTATAAAACAGGTAAATGAATAAGATCAGGATGGAGAATAGATGATTTCTAAGGTCCTTTCCATCCCTGAGGCATTATAATTCTATGACAATAATACCCATGGTTGGCTCTCAATTAATATTAAGAGCCAATATTAAAGTGAAAAACAGTTTTTACTTTCATAGAGCTGTGTATGTATAAAATAAACAACAAATATATATATATACTGAAATACTTGTATTATATGTGCAAATAATATATTTTAAAATGAACTTACCATGAGAAGTTGTAACACCTATAGTATGTGATTAAGTGTGTTTTCAGAGAGGAGTAAGTAAGGAGTATTTATGACTGATCTATCAAATAAATTTGTTCATAAACATGGAGGCACAGAGGAGATAATGGCATCTCACTGAAGAAACCTGGAAATGTAAGATGAAGAAATTAAGTATTTTCTCAGGTGACGTTAAAAAGCTTTGTGCAAAGGGGAGTATTTAAGAGCTATGCAGCTAGAATAATAATTAAATGTGATACTGTGTGAGCTGAAAACTAGTTAACTCTATACCTAGGGTCCAGTAATTCTGTTGGGAAGGCTTTGATATCAGATGAGGATGTAAAAATTATGCCACTTCATGGATTATATTAATACAGTCATCAGTATGAATTCATGTTTATCTTAATACAGATGGTTACATATATAAATATTTATAGATATGTGCATATAAACAGGTTAGCATATGCACATACAAGTCTTTGTTCTGTCAATTAAGAGGACCTGAAACAAATGATACCCCAGTAGCAATGAGCACACCTAGTGCCCAAGTCTTGGTCTCTAACACCATTCTCCAATAAAATGTGCCAAGGCTGCCTGGAGAAATGACTAATTCTAGCAGTTGAACAGGAAACATACAAGATGAACCTGGAGCATCTTGTAGTTCCAGAAAGTAAGAAGATGGATTAAAAAGAAAAAAAATTTTCAAAATGTCATAATGTGAGAGTATGTTAAGGGACACAGGAACTAAATGGAAGAGGTTCCAATGGCCAAAACTGGAACAATTTGAGCAACAAAAAAAATAAAGTAGGATTGGATTATTATTCAAAGTATAAAATAGTCATGAGTTCATACTTATATGAAGAGAATAATTAAACAAATAAATAAATGGTGGAGAAAAAACAAATTCTAAATATTTTAGGTGGACACCCCTTCTTGTAGGATAACTCACTACTCCTTAAGTGTAGGCTATGCATAGTGAGTGCCTTCCAAAGAGCATAGTAGGGAAAGGAGGAGAAAGCAATTTTATAGTAGACAAACCTGACAAACAATACCTCAGCCAGGTGATCAACTTCAACAACAACAGTGGCAAGTCATGTTAATAGTATGTACCCCTTATATGATATGATGAGAAGGGCATTCTACCCCTGTGTTCTTCTTCCTCTGAACCCAAATCCCAATCTAATCATGACAAAAATATCAGACAAATCCAAATTTAGGAACAGTGTACAAAATAACTTCCCAGTATTCCCCAAAACTGTCACAGTCATAATAAAACAAGAGAAGTATGATAAAATGTCACAGCCCAGGGGAGACTAGAAGAAGTGACTGCTAAATGTAACATGATATTCCTTATAGAACCCTGGAACAGTAAGAAGCTATTAGCTAAAAACCAAATATGAACAAAGTATGAACTTTATTTAATAATAACAAATCTATTTTGATGATTAATTGTGACAAATATATCATACTAATGTAAACTGATAATAATAGGAGAAATTAGATGTTGGGTATATGAGAACGTTCTATACTATCTTTGCATTTTTTTCCACAAATCTAAAATTGTTACTAAATAAAATGCTTATTAAAACACACAATGAATACATCAAGCTGTTAAAGAAAAAAAAAAGAATCTTAAACATATTTCTGCTGGTGTTAGTTGAATGATCATAACACTTAAGGGTGACTTTTAAACTATTACTCCCCGTGGCTCCACCCCTACCCTGCTTAGATCAGACAAAGCATTGGGGACTTTTTGAAGTGGACATCTTCAATTTGCTACTAATAAAAGAAAAGAATTTTATAAGATGCAAAAGTAAAAAAAGTTGGTTTTGGAGACAGGGTGTCTTTGTAGTAGCATACAAAATTCATGGCAAAGCAGAGTCTCAAAGGAGAAATGGCTTTGAGCAGCCAACAAGCAGTTAAAAGTCAGAAAAAGATGCAACCACTACTAGCAAGTCAGAAATGAGAATTGGGGAAGTAGTATTTAAAGAAAAAAAATTACAAAAGACACCCCTTACTGTTTAGCAGAAGAGAAGTTGTTGGATAACCTAAAAATAAGGAGAAATAATGAAGGATGGCTTGTCGCACAGGTACTTCTTCTGAATGGCTTGGAGGCAAAAGGTATTTGTTTGTTTTGGTGAGGTAGGAAAGATTATTTTTGTGATCCAATCAGCTCCACTAATTTCCACAACACACTCTACCTCAGAACTTCCCAACTAGTACTAACAACACAGCAGGAAAGCCAATGGACGTGCTGAGATGCTGAGATGCCCATTTACTCAGTTCTTGTGGTCCTGGACGTGCCTGAACTCCCAGGCAAGTCACTCCTGTCCTAAGCATCCTCTTCTTTGACCCCACTGAGACATACACATGCCATCATTTCCTTTGCATTCCTTCTGTGGGAAAGCTAAGGAAGGAGCCCTTTTGAGGACAACAGTAACTTGGAACAAGTAGGCTGGTGTTTAGCCTGTGTATGCTTTTGTAATAGTTCAATGCTGAGGAACAATTGCCCCAAGACAACTAAATTAATATTTTATCAGTTAATAGCTTACCTGGGTCCTAAAAACAAAAATACAGTGTTAAAACTGACAGCAATATTTACATTTGATTAGACATTTACTAAATATATTCCAAAGTCAAGACAAATTTCAATTCATGTATACATATGATATAATGTTTGTTATGATTATGAATGAAAGGAATCAAAGAATTTTTATTTTAGTGTCATATGGCCTCACACAGCATTGTACTGCAACTGCTAGAGCCAAATTAGAATCTACAACTAAAGCTGCTGCTTAGAAATAAAATAGAGTGGAGTGTGTGTGTTATTCTTCTCCACCCTAGCTGTTCCTTACACAAACATGCCATGCTATAAGCCCACATGATTGTGGGCATGTTGTTCATCCAGGAAAAACATCTGACACCTGGAGATATGCACCAAATAACTCTTAGACTGGGATTAGATGTTAAGTTTGGATAGCAAGGACATTATAAAATGCATTCTATGAAGTTCAGGTTAACCAAAGAGATTAAGCAGTGGTTCTTGGGTTCTGAAATAAACATACAATAGGCTAGACAGAAATTGTCAGCCTGTCATTATAATACTGGCTGTTAACAACCACAATTAAGGCAGACTGCATATCAATTATTATTTGTCTGGAACATCAACTTCCCTAAGCATAAAAGGAAGTAAGGCAGCCTGCATTGCTGTCGCCTCTCTTCAGCTAATCAGTACTGTTTTTAATGGCTTCATCTGCCCAGGATCAATTGTCTAATAGGAACAGTGCTCTGTCAGTTAATAAGGTGAGGAACTGCAGAATGTGATTATGTCTGGCTCCAAAATAGTGCTTCAAACACACTAAAGCAATCATGTAACAATAAATAGACTAATAGACCAAGGCAGCATTTTTTGTCTAATTCTTGTGCAAACATAGTGTTTCAGTAACATTTATGGGGAAAAAATTAAGAAAAAAGTTTGAGAAAGAAAAAAATAAGGGAGATTTAAAGGAAAACACAAGATCATAAACACACACACACACACACACACACACGTGCACATACACACACACAGTCCTCTGGAAACTTCATTAAGGAAAAGAGCCAGCAGTATTATAAACTTGTACTTAAGGAGTATTACTATAGAGAATGTTGATGTGATGATGAACCCTATTTTCCAAAAATGCTTTGTGCAAAAATAAACTATTCTGTGGTTGTCCTGATTGGAACATAAGCCATGCTCATTTTCTAGTCACAAAATGAAAAACTCAGTGAAGAAATAAGGACTGGAGGTATTCATTTGTACTCAATTGGCTTTTAGCATCTATTATCAGATTTATATAACACCTCTGATTTGAGAAAATGTGCTAAACAATAGACTGCCTAGTAAAGACTTATTTGAAAACATTAATTTATACTGTCCTTCCTAAGCTGATGTAAGATCGGGCTCATGGAACGAACAAAGACAAACTGAGAGCAATGATAGCAGTCATTATCCTGAAAGGCAGTGAGTGCAGTGGTTAAGGGTGTGGGCTCAGGACCCATACTGCCTGGGCTTAAATCTCAATATCACCACTTAATAGCTTGCATAACTAGGGCAACTTACTTTATTTTGCTGTGCCTCAGTTTGCCTTATCAGTAAAACGAGGATAGTGAACATAGGAATGTTTTAAGCAGATTAAGTGACTATATCAGGTACCTGAAGCATAATCTGGCACAAAGTAAGCATGAAATGTTAGCAATTATTAGGATTATTTTTTAAAAATAGTTCATCTTGATTAATCTGTGTAACAGACACTGACCAAAATATTTTCTGAGCCGATAACTCCCATCATCTTCCCTCTCTACACCTTCTTGGCATTACAAGAACAGTCTGATTGACTCTATAAACTTTACACCTTGAAAAGTGTCAATCTCTCTAAAATGATCATTTTCAAAATATTATTCCCCAGACCAGCAATGTCAGAATTACCTGGAAACTTCCTAGATATGCAAATTATCAAGCCCACTACCACCTACCCCAGCTCCTGCTGATTAAAAATTTTAAGAGTAGAGTTCAGTAATCTGTATATTTTGTGTCAGGGGGCAATGTTATTTTTAATACTGTAATTATAATATAATTGTTACACAACAAACTTAACATTTGTTAAAAACCAACACAACGTAAGACTTACTTTCCTCAATAGAAATCCAAGCATAGAACTTTCCCAAAACACGTTTGTCCTTCTTTGAAACAATTTAGAGGTATGTTTTAGAGGACAGGTTCTGCCATTAGATTACCTAGTTTGAACTCTCAGCTCTATTTTTTTTAATTTATATGATACATAATAATCGTAAGTATTTATGGAGTACAGTTTGGTGTTTCAATGCATGTATACATTGCATAATGACCAAATCAATGTAATTAGCATATCTATCACTTTAAACATTTATCATTTCTTTGTGGTAACAACATTCAAAATCTTTTCTAGCCATCTTGAAATATGTAGTACATTGTTATTAGCTATAGTCACCATACTGTGTAATAGAACACCAGATTTTATTCTTCCTGTCTAACAGTAATTTTATACTCATTGACCAGCCTCTCTTATTCTCCCCACCCTCTGCTCCATCCTACTTAGCCTCTAGCTGTCATTATTTTCTACTCTCTACTTAGTTTCTATGGGATCAAATTTTTTAGATTCCACATAAGAGTAAAATCATGCAGTATTTGTCTTTTTATGCCTAGCTTATATCATTTAACATAATGTCCTCCAGGTTCATCCATGTTGCCACAAATAAAATTCCCCTCTATTTGCTAAATAGTATTCCAATAAATATATATAATGTTTTTTATCCATTCATCTGTAAATGGACGCTTAGGTTGATTCCATACCTTGGCTATCATGAATAGTGTTGCAGTAAACATAGGAATGTAGATATCTCTTAGAAATACTGATTTCATTTCCTTAAGATACGTACATATTAATATATACCTGGTGATGGAATCACTGGATCATTTGGTAGTTCAATTTTTAGTTTTTTGAGGAATCTCCATACTGTTCTCCGTAATGACTGTATTAACTTACACTTCCACCAACACAGTATAAGAATTCTTTCTCCACATCCTCCTCAACACTTGTTATTTTTTATTTTTTTGATAATAGCCCTTCTAACCATGGTAAAGTGATATCTCATTGTGATTTTGATCTGCATTTCTCTGATGATGAGATGTTAAGCATTTTTCATATATCTGTTGGCCATTTGTATATCTTAAGAAACATCTATTCAAGTCTTTTGCCCATTTTTTAGTTAGATTGTTTGTTTTCTTACTATTGACTTGTTTGAGTTCTTTATATGTTCAGGATATTGACTCCTTATAAGATGCATAGTTTGCAAATACGGGCAGTCTCCTGGTTATAGAAGACTCAACTTATGGTATTCTGTACTTACAAACAGGCTACCAATGAAGATAATTTATAATTAAATAATTAAATTAATAATTGAGAAACTAGTTTCTCTCACACATATAAACAAACCTGCATGGCATAAGCAGTTCTTCGGTGCAGCATCTTTATGCTACTGGCTTGTCTCATTGTTTATATGTTTATATACACACAGCATCACTTTTGTATTAACTTTTTTATTCCATTTTGTGAGTCTGTGTTTACTCTTATGACCATTCCTCCAAAGCAAATGTCCACTGCAAGTCCAAGAGAGCCTGCAGCAAAGAGAAAGGTGATTACAGTAGAAATTAAAGTAGAAATAATTAAGCATTAGGAGAAAGGCCAGATGCCATCATTCATTGCGAAAGCATTAGGCTTTAGTTGCTTGACTATTGGAACAACTATAAAGGATAAAGTGAGAATAATGGAACATCTGAAAGGCAGTGCTGCAATGAAAACATCAATTATTAGCAAGCAACATAGGGGATTAATTATAGAAATGGAAAGATTATTATTGATTTGGTTAGAAGATCAAAATAAGTATAACATTCTTATTAGCCTAGTGTTGATGCAACATTAGGTGAGTATTAACTTTTAATATTCTTTTTTGAAATTTCTCCTATCTACTATCTAAACTTTTTGTATGAGTTAATTTTTATGTTTGTTTGAATTAAAAGAAAGAGCACAATAGTTTCTGTAACTTTCTATTACAGTATAAGGGTGTTATTACTATTATTACAGTGTTATACTGTATTATTATTACTACATATAAGCCATTGTAGTATATTATTATTATTACAACTGTATAAGTGCTGTTCATCAGGGATCTGAGTTACATACAAATCCAACCTAAAGATGTTCTCAGGAATGTATGTTGTCTATAATCTGGGGATTGACTGTACTTTCCCTCATTCTGTAGGCTATCTCTTTATTGTTTTCTATACAGAAGCTTTTTAGTTTGATATAATTCCATTTGTCTATTTCTGCTTTTGTAATTTGTGCTTTTGAGGTCTTATCCAAAAAAATCCTTGCCTAGTACAATTTCATGAAGTAGTCTCCCTATGTTTTCTTCTAGTAGTTTCATAGTTTCAAGTCTTATATTTAAATCTTTAATCTATTTTGAGTTGACTTTTGTATATAATGAGAGATAAGAGTCTAGTTTCATTCTTCTGCATTTGGATATACAGTTTTCCCAGCACCATTTATTTAAGAGACTGCTCTTTCCCCAAAGTGTGTTCTTGGTGCCTTTGTCAAAAATCAGTTGGAAGTAAATGCATGAATTTATTTCTGGGTTCCCTATTACGTTCCATTGGTCCATGTGTCTGTTTTTATGCCAGTAGCATGTTGTTTTGGTTATCGTAGCTTTGCAGTATATTTTGAAGTCAGGTAATATGATGCCTCCAGCTTTGTTCTTTTTGCTCAAGATTGCTTTGGCTATTTGAGTCTTTGCACGTCCATATAAATTTTAAGAGAGCTTTTTCTATTTCTGTGAAGAATGTCATTGATACTTTGATAGGAATTGCAGTGAATTTGCATATTGCTTTGGGTAACATAGATATTTTACACCACTTTGTGTTGTTTTAGAAAGCCTTCACTGTGATGCTAATGCTGATGTGCACTAAAATTTAATTAGGCTAATAAACCCCATCACTCCAGATGTATACTTCAGTATTAAAAGTGATGAATTCTGAACAATTTAAAATAAAAATTTCTTTTTAGTTGAATGACATATTACAGTATTATTCAAAATAACAGGAATCTAATACTGAGTCTACATTCCTGTCATATATTAATATTTTTGAAATTCTAAAAATAAAAGTCAAAGTGATTAACTAAAACACCTAGCTTTAGTTTGAAAACATTATCAAATTGACAAAGAAAAACATTCTACGAAAAAAAGGAAGAATAATTACATTATGAAGAAATAAGACATCTAATGGTGTGAATCAAATATTTTTTTCTTCTACTCTGAGAGCTTGGGTGAGATGTGGCATAGCATATAAACTGGTTTAAAGAATCCTACAACCCAGCCGTTACTTTCATTAGTTAATTATTAATTAATTAATTATTAAACTCAGATCCTGAGTTTTCTTAGCTTTTATGAAAACATGTAGCATTTCTTTCAGAATGGCACGATATAGTATACAGATGCCTATGACAACATGACATCTGTTGGTGATATCTGGCCTGCAGAATTGCTTTAGTTAACCTGAAGAGTATTTAAAAAATCAGGAAAATTTCTCATAAAGATTAGAAATTTCAGCTTCTTTTGAAAAACTTTAAAGTCTGACAACAATATTGAGCCTGCATTATCATAAGTCATCTGTCTTCCAAGGCTAAGTAGCAGCTATTCTTTTGGGTTCAGAGCTTGATGGCCCCTAGCACACTTGAGCTCACTCATCTCACCTACCTGGACACTGCAAGCAACTGATGCTGTACCTCATCCTAAAACAAGTCTGGCACAAAACCCCTCAGTAAATATCAGAGCTCCTCCCAGGCCACCTATTTTTTTCCATTTCTCCATTAGTAAAATATAAAACCCTATCACAATAGAATTTTTCCAATGGCTTTTTGGGGGGAGGAGTGTGGGAATAATGTGTAGGTAAAATTTTAAACCTACGTTCTATACTGCTTTCATTCCCTTTACATGTGTAGTCAACCAACAAAGCCATTATATCTCTGTAGACTTCTGTGGGCCTAGCAGAGAAGAAGGAATTGGTATACAACTGAAAGTCTTATTAGAGTCATCTACTGTTGGAGTTAGGGGTTTTGAATGTGAAAACCTGGATTTGACCAGTTGAAAGTTAGAATTTTAAAAATTAGGTCATTATAAGAAAGAAATAAGTCAAATCCAAATCCAAATGTGTTAAGTATAAAGTATAGAATAGACTGTTACCAAGATTTTTTTTCCCCAAACAAGGATTACTTGCTAGAAATAGCAGTTTAGTTATCTCTGGAAACTTTGGTTTTAATGCTAGTCCAGCTGTGAGTGGCTTTGTGGATTTGAGCTAGTCATTTAACCTCTCAGGTCCTTAGGGTACTTTTCTACAAAATGAGGAGGCTGGGCTCAGGTACCTTCCAGCTCTCAAAGTCTATTCTATGATTCTAGGATGCTGGGGGCAGACAATTCATTTCAGTTTTTTTGTATAAATGACATCCAGTGTCATGAAATAATGTGTCAAGAGCAGCAGCAGGGTCTTTCTATCTTGAATTTGGTTTGAAGCCAGCAGATAGGGTTGCTTGAATTCATTTTCTTTCTTTGGTGAGGGGATAGGTTTGATGACCTAATGGGCCTTTTCCATCTCTTATATCTTTGATGAGGCTACTAGGCCTCTAAGTTGGGAACTGCAAAGAGTTACTGTGGTGAATTCTCCTTTGTAGTGATTTTTTCTTTTTGATCATGTTTGATATTTTTACAATTGTGCTTTGATTCGGATTATATCCACTACATAGCTCAGTGTGCTAGTGAGCTGAGACTTTGCTAAGATATAGACACACAAGTATAGAAATTAAAAATGACAAGCTAAAGTATTGCTGCATGCTGTTTATATATATTATTTGAAGTAGTTGGTTGTAGTTCAGTGAAGTTCCATAGTGGTTATATTGGCTTCAATAAAAAAATAGTTTTATATATATTTTTCTGTATAGTAACTTACTGGGAATGACTACAATATCTCTTTCCCTCCTTTTTCTTTTTTCTTTTAACAATTCCTGAAATGTATATTCTGTTACAGTCCATTCAGGAAACTAAAAATGGATATTTCATAAAAATGGACTCCACTTACAAGATAATTTTGACTGCCAGCAAAATGAAAAAAATTTTTAATTCAACTTTTTCAGGAAACAAAATTTCAGGAAAGAAACAACCAAATTTGTTTTATATACTTTACACTTAAAAATCGTCTTTTACAGCATTCTAAACAGTGGAGAATCAAAAAGAGACAGGAAATTTCCCAGAAAATAGAGTAAAGCCACTAAACAGAAAAAAAAATTTTCATAAACAGAAAACAGTTTGATACTGTGTATGAATTTTGACAATTATTTATATGTGTCTGTATATATATACACATATAAATGTACATACATATCTATCTCTGTCTCTATCTATCCATATATACATATATTTTTTTTTTACCAAATCCTGTATCCAAAGTTTGAATGTTAAATATTGATTTCCAATCCTATAAGTAATCTTGAAAAATGTTAAATTCATTCAGTATTTCAGTGGTATTTCCAAAACCAATTGCAATTGTGCAATTCATAAGAGCTGAAAATTGAAAGAGTAAGAGGAAACACAAAAGAAAAAGCTTCAAAGAGGAGAAGGGAGATTGAAAATTTGCAACTATTCTCCAAAATCAGTTGGAATTATAAAAAAAAAATCTAGAATTTAACATGTCAAAGATGAAACTGGAGATTTTTCTTTTACCAACACTCTCTCTTAACACTAATAACTAAACAATAATGTTTCTATCATAAATTTCTATGAATTAAGTTTACATTGTTCAGAAAACTTGATAAATATGTTAATAGTAAATGAACTGAACAAAGGTCTCAAAATACAATTATATTTACAAATATTTGTCAAATTATTTCTCTTCAAAAATTACTTAAACTTAAAATAGAAACAAAAAAATTTTTAAATTTCCTCAAAGTAACTTTAATGCATAATATAGTTAAATAAGATAAAATTAATTTTAGCATTAAGTCTTTAGTTACAAGTAATCTTAGCTAATACCAAGATTATAAGGACTCATACACATACCCTGGCATACTGTGCCAGTTAATAAAATATGGAAATTATTGCCTATTACTATTTTGAATTAAAGGTTAACTCTCATTCTCTGTGCTTTAAAGAAGAGGTCCTTTTATTAAAGAAAATATTTCTACTCTAGGATAAATATGAAGGTTAAAAGCAGATGCATTAAAAAGTGAAAGTAGTCTAGGGAAAGTTAACCTTTAAACTGTACAAGAACTAGTTGCTTGACAAAGATCGTTTTCATTGAGCTCTCCCTTTCTCAACCATTTTTCTAATTTCAAACCATGATCAATTAATGGAATTTCCTGTCCTAATGGATATTCTAGTTCTTATTGTGAGGGTTTTTATTTTTTGGCTTCCTTAACACTCATTAACCTTTGCCAAGGGATTCTGATTTTTTACACAAAGATGTACATTGAAATAAGTCTTCACATTGATAGAAACAGTACATAAGAATTTATTTGGTAATCTTTATTTCACACAAAACCAATCGCATTACTCAGTAGTGAGAAAGAAGTTTCTTCAAGAGTAACAAGGAACCAAATTATACCTAAATAAATTCTGTTATAATTTTTAAATTCAAGCTTTTTTAATTTGATAGCATTACATAAGCTAAAAGCATGTTTAATTAAGCTAACATAGTCAACACACATTTTGAATAACCAGTTACATAGGAAATTAAAATCCAAACAATTGAGCTAATTTGAAGATCCCTCTTAAAAATGAATGATGAAGGAGAAGAAACTCAGCTCTATAACCTGAGTCAACTATCATTAAATAAACATCTGGGAATATAATTAAACATTTGAATCAGATATTCAAGAACTAATAATATAGATAGATAAAATGAAAAGAAATAATGAAATGAGAGATAATTGGACATTAGAAAATAAAAAGAAGGAAAAAATCAGAAATAAACATTAAACTATAAAGCCCCCCAAATATAATACATTTGAAAGTAAACTCAATAAAGCACATAGAGTTAAAGCGAGAAAACTATCATAAGAATAAAAATAAAGTAAAGAAATAAGTAAAAGTGGTCAAAGAGAAAAATGGTTGAAATAAAAGTTAAGCAAAGAAGATCCAACTTATGCACAATTGGAGACCTTGAAGAAGAAAAACAAAACAATGTAAGAGAAATAATATTTAACACTATCAACCAAGAAAATTTTCTGTATATAAAATGAGAAATAAGTCTAAATAATGGAAAGGATATATGAGTATTCTATGCTGCATAAGAAATTACCACAAATTAAGCTCCTTAAAAAAATACACAATTATTATCTCATAATTTCTGTAGGTCATGATTCCAGGCATATATTCTAGTAAGTCCTCAGCTCTGGGTCTCAGAAGACTGCAAAATATAACCTGAGCTGTATTTTCTTGTGAAGACTTGATGAGAGGGGATGTTCTGTAAACAGAATTTATTTTCTTGTAGTTGTTCAGCTGCTTCATTGATATCAGCCTGAGGCTACTCTCAGGTCCTAGAGACCACTCATTTTTCTGCTATGTGACATTTCCATAGACATTTCTAACATGGCAGTTCTTCAAATGCAGCAGGAGAATAAGAAGAAATCTGCTAACACGATTAAGTCTTATGTAAACTAACAAAATAATGGAAGTGACAAAAGTTTGCTAACTTCAATTGGTCAGAGAAGAAAGTCACAGGTCTCATTTACACTCAAGGAGATGGAATAGTATATGAGCATGAATATCAGAAGGCAGAGATCATTAGAGTTTGCCTTAGGATCTATCAGCTACAAAAGCCAACTGATTTTGAGAGATTCAGCCGGTAACAATCTGAAACAAGCTGAAAATCCCTTTTTTTTAGTTTGCCTTCATAATTCAGTGTCTACATAGGAGAAATGCTACTCAAACAATTATAGAGTATAAATAAGTCAATAATTAAAATGTGAAGTAAATTAAAAAATAAAATTAAAGTGAAAAGATAAAATATTTTGCAATTAAAAACCAAATTAATAATTATAATTTGTCAACACAATTTTTAAAAAATAACTTTAAAAAAGAGCAAAAAAGAACACTAAATTAAATGTCACAGTATTAGAACATAATAGTTAATAGGTTTTATCGTTTTCGTGATTATAATCAGAACTTCTGTCTTTCCATTATATTAATATTATTTACTTTCAATTTTCTTGTTAATAATTAAAAGTACATATTAAATATTTGCTACCAACCACTATGTACCAGATACTGTGCTAAGCATGTCTTCAAGATAAAGTCTTGAAAATATATTATCTTCATAAGCTGGAACCCTCAATTTTTAACTTTTCAGTTAAAAATGTGCATTTTTAG